>NC_133328.1:499698471-500014971 GCF_042186555.1 Aquarana catesbeiana | reverse complement strand
AAGCATTGTAATGTGGACAGGTCTACAGACAGTTAAGTAAAAATAACATACCAGCATTATTAGAGACACATAAGAAAAAAAAAAAAAAAAGAAGAAGTGTTTCAGTTTTTGTCTGGAGCTGTAGTAGTAGGAGCATACCAGAGTTAAGAGACATAGGAGACAGATTTCACTAATGCGATTCTGGCTGGAGCTGTAGTAGTAGGAGCATACCAGAGTTAAGAGACATAGGAGACAGATTTCACTAATGCGATTCTGGCTGGAGCTGTAGTAGTAGGAGCATACCAGAGTTAAGAGACATAGGAGACAGATTTCACTAATGCGATTCTGGCTGGAGCTGTAGTAGTAGGAGCATACCAGAGTTAAGAGACATAGGAGACAGATTTCACTAATGCGATTCTGGCTGGAGCTGTAGTAGTAGGAGCATACCTGTGGGAGGACAAAGATGATATTTTCAGATCAGACAGTCAGATGATGACTGATAAGTGCAGAGTCAGAAGTGCATTTCACTTGTAGAAATCGCCACTTTGAGAAAGAGCCAAGTTGCAAATGTGTACCCCCTGAGTGAATAGTATAAAGAATAAATTGATATAAAAATTACAAAAAAGTGTCCATAAGTGGTAATGAATATAGATTCCCAGTCTGAATAAAAATGGATCTTGCAAACAATATGAAATCACAGGGAATGTGATACAGCAGGCAGACCGGAACTCAAATACACAAAAGTGTTCACAAGTAGTAATAAGTGTGCATAAATTCCCAATCTGAATAAGGATAGATCTTGCAAACAGTGGATGAGTCTGGTTGTGAAAAGAACCACCACTGGGTATAGGGGAGGCTTACCGGATAGTTTGAACACGCTAGGGCATACGCTCTGCGTTTCAAACAAGCTTGTGTAAAGTGGGATGGACTCTGGGCCGATATCCTCAGACGATGTATGCCAATGACAGCCAAATGGAATCACAGGGGATGTGGTACAGTGGGCAGACCGGAACTCAGCTATCCACAGGCATGAAGGAAATATCGAAGAAGAAAGCAAAGGGGGACCATAGTGTAATTCCATAAAATAAAATTGAATTTAATAAAATGGATGACACTCACATAAATGTAGATAAAAACAGCGCTGGTGTAAAATCAATACAGGCAAGATTGTCCCGACGCGTTTCGTCTCAACAGGACATCATCTGGGACCCCACCTGTACATTGCGTTAGGCACTTTATTCTTTAGCGCTACACTTTGTTGTTTTTGTTTGGTATACCATTTTTTCATATGTGGTGTGTTAGCTGCTGACTTTGGAGCAGCGGAGAATCATTTGTTTTTTTTTTTTTATAACCAACTATGATTAGCAACTACTAACCCTCCCCACCCCCCACCCCGTGCACCTCGGAACAGTGAGAAGCACTTAAGTCCCAAAAAACCCATAGTCCAAGGACTAGTAACTTAAGTTGGACCAGACTGGGACATCTCAACGCCACCAACGATCAGGGGGTCTAGGCGTATATGTAACACAAAACTCGTTCCAGAGCCGTTGGAGTGATGTATGCAACTGAAAGACAGAATTCTTATGCTCTGACTAAGCAGGGGCACATACTTTAGAGTCTATTGCGGGAAGTAGGCAGCAAAAAGTGAAAATTAAACTGGGATAGAAGGAGAACAACAAATGGAGTTGTACACTTGCAGGTGGTAGTGGTGGGTCGGCATCAATTGGATCATCCTGGGGAACCAGGGCACTAACAGGAAGAACACAGGGCGGCATGTTGGCCATCCTGAATGGTCCCCGACTACAGCAACAGTGCATGGGAGTCAGGGGGGATCCGGACACAAGAAACAGGGGCATAGTCATGCTTACCCGGTTCCATCAACATGGGGAGACCGACCACACCAAATCATCCATGAAAGACAGTGCAGCAATCCTGCGGGGGCAAAGCTTACAGCCAGGCAGATGCGTCCTTAGGATTGGTGAAGAAGCGTACAGTCTCCCCATCCACCACCCGCAGCTTAGCCGGGAAAGTTGCTGTCCTTTATGATGCAGGGCAGCCTTGATGCCGTGGAATGAGTAGCGTTGTCGCTGGGTCTCCATAGTGTAGTCAAAGAGGGAAGACACATTAAGGAGTCAATGCTGCTCACCCTAATATGGACAAAAAAATGGAAAAAGGTCCCCCGAGCGGGGTTTTTAGGCAGCTACCCATAGATATGAACAAGGCATTAAATAAAATATTAAAGTGCTTTATTGAAGGGTAATGAATGAATGTAACAACATATAAATATAAATTGGGAGCTCCAGTGGGGAAATACCCATACCAAATACATATAATAATAATAATATTAAACACCCCTTCCCCCATTTGACACATGGGAGTTAGACATGAGCTGTGCACTGTCTGTTCTCCTGTATATATCCCTCTGTGTTAATCCTAGACACCACATTAGATTATATCCATATATTTTCCAAAAATGTGTTAAATCGCATGTTAAATCGCACATTAGGATTTTAAGTAGACTCTCAATAAGAGGACTAAATTGGAATTATATTTCTTCCCTTGAGCTCACTAAATCAGTTACGCTCTTGTATTATGAGTCTGTATTATTATTATACTTAATCGAGTCTATAATCCATAGCCTTGTTCGTGGTTGCGAATAGAGTAAAATCGCATCGCAACCGTGAGCAATGAGGGATCCACTGGATCCGATGCAAATTTCCTTATCTGGGTTGTTATACACTTACTATTTTGTGTATCTGGGAGATATTTTTGTGTATTTGAGAGTTATGTCCTTTCAAACAAATCTATTTAAACGTTGAAATTATGTTGCCATTTCTGGGTGGCTGTGGTTCTTACATACTTTTGGGAATATTGTTAGAATTGTCAGTGCGCAGTTTCTAATGTTTTACCTTGTATTATTAATAAGTAATTATGTAGAAAACTTTTGTCATTTGTTGTTTTTCACAAATCGCATATGTGAGCTCGTTTGTGTGCCTCTCGATCGGCGCCTCCCCGCTTGCAGCTTGCGCCATCGGGGCCCCTGTGATGCCTGCACTGTCGCATGCTCCCTGGGTCGGGGATCATGTTCCCTGATATGTCTTCCCGGCAGGGTGGGGAGCTCAGTCACCTGCGCTCCCCTTGTCTCTCCCCTTGGATGGCCGGATTCCCGGGTCGGCCGCCCACGGGTGTGATTACCCTGCCGGCGGCATCCCTCATCACCTTCGGACATTGCGTGCGGTGTGCGCGCATGTGCGGGTCGCATATGCGTGCGGCCTCATGGTGTCACGTATTTTACGGCGAAGGTGACGACAGATGTCGGGGCTTCGCCTTGATGGATGCCGAGGGAGCCACCCGAGGCCTGCCAATGGCGGCCATAGTCTCCCTCTACACTCTGGGGTTTAAGGGGCGGAAGAAACGATACCTGTTGTTAATTTTAGTACTAATTAAGGACACTATTTAATGAGGGTGGATTTGGGTGTGATCCCTCCACTTCCTCCTTGGACGGCCAGACTCTTTTCCTCAACAGTAGGAGTGAGTAAGAACTTATGATACCTCTGATTATCAATGCTTTGTCAGACCCCATAGAATAATATTTTACTTATATTTAATTTTGATTTATGTGCACACTAGCTCTGGATGCCGTAGACTTAGATACTTGGCAATATCATGCACTTTTTCCTCAAATTCACACATCACATTCACTGTGCACATCCTTCACTTCTCTTCCTATCACTGCCATTGTCAGCATTTAAGGACAAGGTCATCCCTGACATATTCTATATTAGTTATACCAATATAGTCACTCTACTCATTCTATTATCCTTCACATGATCAATTCAAGTTGCAATAGATTATTACAACACTTTCTGACCGCCCAATAGTTAAATCTAACTACTAACCTATATGGGTATATTCAGGAGCTAACGCTCTGACAATTTTCGTAGGTTCCGGCCCCACCCCTCCAGAGGTGTGTTGGTGGGGGGGCAATTATACGTGTGACTCCTTGCAAGCCATATCAAGTGGATTCCTGTTCCCCCTTCTTCCTGGGGTGCTGCTGCGTGCGGGCACACTGGATGGTCTGGCTGCTGTGTGGGGAGGCTCTGATCGAGGGGTACATCCAAACTCAGTTGTAATTATGTGCAAAGTGTTGCTAAACAAACTTGCCTATGCTGTAATTCTTTTAAATAAGCTGGACATATTGTTATAAATTTTTCTTTTTTTTTTTGTAGCAAACTCATCCTCTGAAGAGACCCCAAAATTCATGGGTCGAAACGCGTCAGCATTGTTATGCAATAGCCTTATCATATGCTGTGTATAACCTATGTTTGCTATTATATGTATTTGGTATGGGTATTTCCCCACTGGAGCTCCCAATTTATATTTATATGTTGTTACATTCATTCATTACCCTTCAATAAAGCACTTTAATATTTTATTTAATGCCTTGTTCATATCTATGGGTAGCTGCCTAAAAACCCCGCTCGGGGGACCTTTTTCCATTTTTTTGTCCATAGTGTAGTCAGGAAATATCAGGAGCTTAACGTTGAGGAAGGGTAGTTCATCAGCAGTTTGAGAGGCCCTGAGTAGCTCGTCCTGGTCCCGAAAATTGAGCAGCCGGTGTATGAAGGTGCGAGGTGGGGCCCCATCAGGCCCAGGCCTGGGCAGAACATGGTGGGCCTGCTCGACAGTGAAGTACGGGGAAAGCTGAGCCGCCGGTAGTAAGGAGTGCAGCAGGTACTCTGTAAACAGGGCTGGGGACCGAAGCTCGACCCCCTCCGGGAGTCCCACAATCCTGAGATTGTTCCGGCGGCTCCGATTCTTGGCATCCTCCGCTCGATACTCCAAGGCTCTAACTTTTGTCTGCAGGGCCCGAATAGAGGCATCGTGGTCCGTTACTGTATCCTCCACCGCACCCACTCGCCGCTCAGCCTCCGAAACCCTGGAGCGGATTTTATCCAAATCCTGACGAATTAGGCCCACATCAAGCTGGACCACCTCAATCTTAGACGTTAAGGCAGTCTGGCATGAAGTAATAGACGTCATGACCTCCGGTATTCCCGGGAGTGCCGATACGGAATCCATGTGGTCTGTTGGCGACACCATATTACAAAGGCGCACAGGGGATCCCAAGGAGAGGGAGACCGGGCTAGTCTCCTCCGGTAGACATGAAGGGAATCTCAGCTTCTTGCCCCTCTTCTGATTTCCCAAGGTTTTGGAAGGCATCCAGAGACCACAGGGTCCCTCTGGTACGCCCAGTCACACGGTGCGGATAGACTCCAGCAGAGCTCAGAGAACACGTCCACTCAGTCTGCCATCCCGACCACGCCCCCCCTCATAGGTTTGTTAGAGAATCTCACTAAACAAACAGCATCACAAAGGCAAAGGAACACACCAGACAGGTCAGGCATAAAGTTGCAGAGAAGTTTAAAGCAGGGTTAGGTTATAATTAAATATTCCAAGCTTTGAACATCTCACAGAGCACTGTTCAATTCATCATCCGAAAATGGAAAGAGTATGGTACAACTGCAAACCTACCAAGACATGGCCGTCCACCTAAACTGACAGGCTAGGCAAGGAGAGCATTAATCAGAGAGGCAGCCAAGAGACCAATGGTAACTCTAAAGGCGCTGCAGAGATCCAAAGCTCAGGTGGGAAAATCTGTCCACAGGACAACTATTAGTCACGCACTCCACAAATCTTGCCTTTATGAAAGAGTGGCAAGAAGAAAGCCATAAGAAGACCCATTTGCAGTTTGCGAGAAGCCATGTGGGGGACACAGCAAACATGTGGAAGAAGGTGCTCTGGTCAGACTAGACCAAATTGAACTTTTTGGCCTAAAGCAAAACGCTATGTGTGGCAAAAAACTAACACTGCACATCACCCTGAACAGACCATCCCCACCGTGAAACATGGTGGTGGCAGCATCATGTTGTGAGGATGCTTTTCTTCAGCAGGGACAGGGAAGCTGGTCAGAATTGATGGGAAGATGGATGGTGCGAAGAAAACCTGTTAAAGTCTGCAAAAGACTTGAGACTGGGGCGGAGGTTCACAACAGGACAACGACCCTAAACATACAGCCAGAGCTACAATCAAATGGTTTAAAATGATCAAAGCATATTCATGTGTAATGCCCCATACACACGGTCGGACTTTGTTCGGACATTCCGACAACAAAATCCTAGGATTTTTTCCGACGGATGTTGGCTCAAACTTGTCTTGCATACACACGGTCACACAAAGTTGTCGGAAAATCCGATAGTTCTAAACGTGGTGACGTAAAACACGTACGTCGGGACTATAAACGGGGCAGTGGCCAATAGCTTTCATCTCTGTATTTATTCTGAGCATGCGTGGCACTTTGTCCGTCGGATTTGTGTACACACGATCGGAATTTCCGACAACAGATTTTGATGTCGGAAAATTTTATATCCTGCTCTCAAACTTTGTGTGTCGGAAAATCCGATGGAAAATGTGTGATGGAGCCTACACATGGTCGGAATTTCCGACAACAAGGTCCTATCACACATTTTCCGTCGGAAAATCCGACCGTGTGTACGGGGCATTAGAATGGCCCAAAGTCCAGACCTAATTCCAATTGAGAATCTGTGGCAAGACATCAAAATAGCCGTTCACAGACACTCTCCATCCAATCTGACCGAGCTTAAGCTGTTTTGCAAAGAAGAAAGGGCAAAAATGTCACTCTCTAGATATGCAAAGCTGGTAGAGATATCCTCAAAAAGACTTGAAGCTGTAATTGCAGCAAAAGGTGGTTCGACAAAGTATTGACTCAGGGGGCTGAATACAAATGCACACTACACTTTTCAGATATTTGTAAAAAAAAATCCTTCCACGTCACACTTATGTGCCACTTTGTGTTAGGCTATCACAAAAAATCCCAATATAATACATTTACGTTTCTGTTTGTAACATGACAGAATGTGGAAAATGTCAAGGGGTATAAATACTTTTTCAAGGCACTGCAAATAAATATTGCTGCACCTTCCCCTTTAAATGTGCATCTATTTAAATCATCCAGTGATATAAATGAATACCAATCTTTTAACATAAAGTGCCTCAAATAAACATTCAATCCTTTTTGTTTCCCTTTCCTATATATTTTTTATTAATATTACACTAATCACTTCAATACAAACACACAAAATCACTCTTCAAATGTCCTTTTTCCATACAATCAGTGATATAGTTCATAAATGGGTGTGATCCACAATTTGTGCCAATCCTTAAAGGTGATATCAGTGACCCCCACCACCGTTCAAAGTTGTGCTCACCTCCATGTTTGACCTGTCAGTCCTAGGTCAAACCACACTTTCCCCACCCTTGGGTAAAAACATACTCCTCTGCACTGCTCCTCCTACTCCGTTATGATCCTAGATGTCACAGGCTACTTCAAGTATAAAGTATGGTAACAGGGCTCTGTAACAGTAACAGTAGCCCTGTTACCATACTTTATACTGAGTGCATCTGGTCCCAGTACAACCCATGATTCCATCCTCAAAGTATGGGTTTGGTACCAAATATGGCTTTTGGAGAGATTCTGGAAGCAGTGGATGAGGTACTAATCTATTCTACTGTTCTGTATGCTAATGGCGGTGGTGTTCCCAGATCATTTTTGAGCCATCCCTAGCTGAGGCATTTGTTTTGGTAGCAAAATGGATGCCAGAGAGTTGTTGGAAGTGTTGGATGGGCCGTTACCATACTTCATACTTAAGAGTGCTTCTGGTCCTTCACATCCATGATCTTCCAAATCACATGTATATCAGACTCACCAATAGGAAAATGGATAGCTTTCATTCAACACAGCTTTCCATGCAGTGCGCAGAAGACTAAAATGGGCAAAACTTGCAACTCAGACGAAGTCTTTATTTCAGACATTGACATAACTGTAAGACTTGTTAGTGTTATATTTTATTCTTGCTTTGTTTTAGTGTATTGTTAAAGTTTTTTTATCTATTGGTTGTGGATTGCCGTATTGGTTGATGCCAGGTCAACACTCCATTTGCTTGTAAGGGCTTGGCTACCTGCGTAAGCCCTAGCTCCCCCCAAAGTGCCAAGCCTCACCCAATAATCTATTTAGTGAGAGTGACTTGCTGTGTATTAGGGGCACTTTTATAGGGCAGGTGTGGGTGGGGCTTATGCTTAAAGGCCAGGAGTTCTGGGACTCCCCAACAAACTAAAAGCAATCACAGATGGACTACTGTTGCTGTGCCTGCAGCTTTCCTCTCGGAAACAAAGACTTACAGATGACAGAGGCACTTGAAGCTAGCAACATTTGATGTTGTACATTTTATACTTGTTTTGTTTTAATGCATTGCTCTTATGCTTATTTCTGGTCATTGCTGTATAGGGTGCTGTCAAGATTTACTCTGCTAGTGAGGCCAGGTCTTCTGATAGGAACCCTGGCGCCATAGATGCCCCAACCTCAGGTCCTTCAGAATGTCCCAGAAAAGTGATTGGCTGTTCAATAAAGGTCACTCTGTGTAGGCAGCCAGCACGTAGGTAGACTTGGGCCCAATCTAAAGGATGTGGAGTCCCCGCTGGCAACCTAAAAGCAATGAAAGAAATAAGGAGGCTGCCACTGCTTGTCTAATTCTGAAAATGATATATACCTAGCTCTTATTTTCACCCTTTAGTTTCTGAATCACTGACCTGAAAAATGGCAGATCTGAATTTTTCATTTCACTGAAGCCAAGGCCAGCCAAACCACTATCATTATTGGGGGGTCAGCAATTGCAGCCTCTATATTCCCCCATAACGTTTTTCTGAGAGATACAACAAATTTTGACTCTCCCTGAAAAATTATCTGCTAATCAAAGAAGTTTGGTGAGTGTTGATTCATTTATGAACGGCCGTTAGTCAACCAGACATGTTGCGGAATCTGAGGCAATAACGTGTTTATTCTTGGCCTTCGAGTCATTGCTTTGACATTATTTTATTGGTTGAATAATGATTTGATATATTTTTGGATACATAGAATGCACTTTTTGGTTAAGTTCTATTGGCAGATAGCAAGTCTAATTTTGTTTTCTTTTTTTAATGCACAATAAAAAAAATTGTGTAGAATACTACTTGTCTATGTGTTTTACTTCAAATGACAGTTTGTATTTTTTAAAATGTAACTGCCTACTCTCAATGTAAAATTGACAAGGGTCACCAACATAGTTGTATCTTTGATAATATAAACTATACCCTGGATAATGGGGTTGTGGTAACCTGCACAAATAAAAAATCAAAAATCACAATATTGTTTTTGATATCACTAGAAAAAAAAAGCCTTTGAAAATTTGTTTGCAATAACTATCAGTATCACCAGCAAAGTAGCTTCATTATTATCCCATTAAAGAAGGGAATTGTGCACTGCATTCCAGATTTCATAATTTGCCACGTCACAAATGTTAATTCTCCATTACAAGCGCTAGTTTACAAGACTGACCACTTCTGCTTCCGGGCATGCGTGTTTGTACTTTGGACTTTTGTCCGTCAGACTTGTGTACACACGATTGAAAAATGCCACAACACACATTTGTAGGCGGAAAATTTGAAAACATGCTAGCCAACATTTGTTGACAGAAAGTCCGACAACAATTGTTGGATGGAGCATACACACGTCGGATTTTCCACCAACAGCCTGACATCCAACACTTCCCGTTGGAAAGTCCGATCGTGTGTACGGGCTTCACAAGCACAAACCATCAAACTTGAAGGAGCTGGAGCAGTTTGGCAAGGAGGAATGGGCAAAAATCCCAGTGGTAAGATGTGGCAAGGTCATAGAGACTTATCCAAAGTGGCTTGGAGCTGTGATAGCCACAAAAGGTGGCTCTACAAAGTATTGACTTTATGACTTTAGGGGGGGGGGGGGGTGAATAGTGATGCACATTGACTTTTTCTGTTATTTTGTCCTATTTGTTGTTTGCTTCACAAGGTTTTGGAAGGCATCCAGAGACCACAGGGTCCCTCTGGTACGCCCAGTCACACGGTGCGGATAGACTCCAGCAGAGCTCAGAGAACACGTCCACTCAGTCTGCCATCCCGACCACGCCCCCCCTCATAGGTTTGTTAGAGAACCTCACTAAACAAACAGCATCACAAAGGCAAAGGAACACACCAGACAGGTCAGGCATAAAGTTGCAGAGAAGTTTAAAGCAGGGTTAGGTTATAATTAAATATTCCAAGCTTTGAACATCTCACAGAGCACTGTTCAATTCATCATCCGAAAATGGAAAGAGTATGGTACAACTGCAAACCTACCAAGACATGGCCGTCCACCTAAACTGACAGGCTAGGCAAGGAGAGCATTAATCAGAGAGGCAGCCAAGAGACCAATGGTAACTCTAAAGGCGCTGCAGAGATCCAAAGCTCAGGTGGGAAAATCTGTCCACAGGACAACTATTAGTCACGCACTCCACAAATCTTGCCTTTATGAAAGAGTGGCAAGAAGAAAGCCATAAGAAGACCCATTTGCAGTTTGCGAGAAGCCATGTGGGGGACACAGCAAACATGTGGAAGAAGGTGCTCTGGTCAGACTAGACCAAATTGAACTTTTTGGCCTAAAGCAAAACGCTATGTGTGGCAAAAAACTAACACTGCACATCACCCTGAACAGACCATCCCCACCGTGAAACATGGTGGTGGCAGCATCATGTTGTGAGGATGCTTTTCTTCAGCAGGGACAGGGAAGCTGGTCAGAATTGATGGGAAGATGGATGGTGCGAAGAAAACCTGTTAAAGTCTGCAAAAGACTTGAGACTGGGGCGGAGGTTCACAACAGGACAACGACCCTAAACATACAGCCAGAGCTACAATCAAATGGTTTAAAATGATCAAAGCATATTCATGTGTAATGCCCCATACACACGGTCGGACTTTGTTCGGACATTCCGACAACAAAATCCTAGGATTTTTTCCGACGGATGTTGGCTCAAACTTGTCTTGCATACACACGGTCACACAAAGTTGTCGGAAAATCCGATAGTTCTAAACGTGGTGACGTAAAACACGTACGTCGGGACTATAAACGGGGCAGTGGCCAATAGCTTTCATCTCTGTATTTATTCTGAGCATGCGTGGCACTTTGTCCGTCGGATTTGTGTACACACGATCGGAATTTCCGACAACAGATTTTGATGTCGGAAAATTTTATATCCTGCTCTCAAACTTTGTGTGTCGGAAAATCCGATGGAAAATGTGTGATGGAGCCTACACATGGTCGGAATTTCCGACAACAAGGTCCTATCACACATTTTCCGTCGGAAAATCCGACCGTGTGTACGGGGCATTAGAATGGCCCAAAGTCCAGACCTAATTCCAATTGAGAATCTGTGGCAAGACATCAAAATAGCCGTTCACAGACACTCTCCATCCAATCTGACCGAGCTTAAGCTGTTTTGCAAAGAAGAAAGGGCAAAAATGTCACTCTCTAGATATGCAAAGCTGGTAGAGATATCCTCAAAAAGACTTGAAGCTGTAATTGCAGCAAAAGGTGGTTCGACAAAGTATTGACTCAGGGGGCTGAATACAAATGCACACTACACTTTTCAGATATTTGTAAAAAAAAATCCTTCCACGTCACACTTATGTGCCACTTTGTGTTAGGCTATCACAAAAAATCCCAATATAATACATTTACGTTTCTGTTTGTAACATGACAGAATGTGGAAAATGTCAAGGGGTATAAATACTTTTTCAAGGCACTGCAAATAAATATTGCTGCACCTTCCCCTTTAAATGTGCATCTATTTAAATCATCCAGTGATATAAATGAATACCAATCTTTTAACATAAAGTGCCTCAAATAAACATTCAATCCTTTTTGTTTCCCTTTCCTATATATTTTTTATTAATATTACACTAATCACTTCAATACAAACACACAAAATCACTCTTCAAATGTCCTTTTTCCATACAATCAGTGATATAGTTCATAAATGGGTGTGATCCACAATTTGTGCCAATCCTTAAAGGTGATATCAGTGACCCCCACCACCGTTCAAAGTTGTGCTCACCTCCATGTTTGACCTGTCAGTCCTAGGTCAAACCACACTTTCCCCACCCTTGGGTAAAAACATACTCCTCTGCACTGCTCCTCCTACTCCGTTATGATCCTAGATGTCACAGGCTACTTCAAGTATAAAGTATGGTAACAGGGCTCTGTAACAGTAACAGTAGCCCTGTTACCATACTTTATACTGAGTGCATCTGGTCCCAGTACAACCCATGATTCCATCCTCAAAGTATGGGTTTGGTACCAAATATGGCTTTTGGAGAGATTCTGGAAGCAGTGGATGAGGTACTAATCTATTCTACTGTTCTGTATGCTAATGGCGGTGGTGTTCCCAGATCATTTTTGAGCCATCCCTAGCTGAGGCATTTGTTTTGGTAGCAAAATGGATGCCAGAGAGTTGTTGGAAGTGTTGGATGGGCCGTTACCATACTTCATACTTAAGAGTGCTTCTGGTCCTTCACATCCATGATCTTCCAAATCACATGTATATCAGACTCACCAATAGGAAAATGGATAGCTTTCATTCAACACAGCTTTCCATGCAGTGCGCAGAAGACTAAAATGGGCAAAACTTGCAACTCAGACGAAGTCTTTATTTCAGACATTGACATAACTGTAAGACTTGTTAGTGTTATATTTTAT
Organism: Aquarana catesbeiana; assembly: GCF_042186555.1. NCBI lineage: Eukaryota > Metazoa > Chordata > Amphibia > Anura > Ranidae > Aquarana > Aquarana catesbeiana. The sequence goes on along the minus strand of NC_133328.1, from coordinate 500,002,331 downwards.
TCTTGCTTTGTTTTAGTGTATTGTTAAAGTTTTTTTATCTATTGGTTGTGGATTGCCGTATTGGTTGATGCCAGGTCAACACTCCATTTGCTTGTAAGGGCTTGGCTACCTGCGTAAGCCCTAGCTCCCCCCAAAGTGCCAAGCCTCACCCAATAATCTATTTAGTGAGAGTGACTTGCTGTGTATTAGGGGCACTTTTATAGGGCAGGTGTGGGTGGGGCTTATGCTTAAAGGCCAGAAGTTCTGGGACTCCCCAACAAACTAAAAGCAATCACAGATGGACTACTGTTGCTGTGCCTGCAGCTTTCCTCTCGGAAACAAAGACTTACAGATGACAGAGGCACTTGAAGCTAGCAACATTTGATGTTGTACATTTTATACTTGTTTTGTTTTAATGCATTGCTCTTATGCTTATTTCTGGTCATTGCTGTATAGGGTGCTGTCAAGATTTACTCTGCTAGTGAGGCCAGGTCTTCTGATAGGAACCCTGGCGCCATAGATGCCCCAACCTCAGGTCCTTCAGAATGTCCCAGAAAAGTGATTGGCTGTTCAATAAAGGTCACTCTGTGTAGGCAGCCAGCACGTAGGTAGACTTGGGCCCAATCTAAAGGATGTGGAGTCCCCGCTGGCAACCTAAAAGCAATGAAAGAAATAAGGAGGCTGCCACTGCTTGTCTAATTCTGAAAATGATATATACCTAGCTCTTATTTTCACCCTTTCTGAATCACTGACCTGAAAAATGGCAGATCTGAATTTTTCATTTCACTGAAGCCAAGGCCAGCCAAACCACTATCATTATTGGGGGGTCAGCAATTGCAGCCTCTATATTCCCCCATAACGTTTTTCTGAGAGATACAACAAATTTTGACTCTCCCTGAAAAATTATCTGCTAATCAAAGAAGTTTGGTGAGTGTTGATTCATTTATGAACGGCCGTTAGTCAACCAGACATGTTGCGGAATCTGAGGCAATAACGTGTTTATTCTTGGCCTTCGAGTCATTGCTTTGACATTATTTTATTGGTTGAATAATGATTTGATATATTTTTGGATACATAGAATGCACTTTTTGGTTAAGTTCTATTGGCAGATAGCAAGTCTAATTTTGTTTTCTTTTTTTAATGCACAATAAAAAAAATTGTGTAGAATACTACTTGTCTATGTGTTTTACTTCAAATGACAGTTTGTATTTTTTAAAATGTAACTGCCTACTCTCAATGTAAAATTGACAAGGGTCACCAACATAGTTGTATCTTTGATAATATAAACTATACCCTGGATAATGGGGTTGTGGTAACCTGCACAAATAAAAAATCAAAAATCACAATATTGTTTTTGATATCACTAGAAAAAAAAAGCCTTTGAAAATTTGTTTGCAATAACTCTATCAGTATCACCAGCAAAGTAGCTTCATTATTATCCCATTAAAGAAGGGAATTGTGCACTGCATTCCAGATTTCATAATTTGCCACGTCACAAATGTTAATTCTCCATTACAAGCGCTAGTTTACAAGACTGACCACTTCTGCTTCCGGGCATGCGTGTTTGTACTTTGGACTTTTGTCCGTCAGACTTGTGTACACACGATTGAAAAATGCCACAACACACATTTGTAGGCGGAAAATTTGAAAACATGCTAGCCAACATTTGTTGACAGAAAGTCCGACAACAATTGTTGGATGGAGCATACACACGTCGGATTTTCCACCAACAGCCTGACATCCAACACTTCCCGTTGGAAAGTCCGATCGTGTGTACGGGCTTCACAAGCACAAACCATCAAACTTGAAGGAGCTGGAGCAGTTTGGCAAGGAGGAATGGGCAAAAATCCCAGTGGTAAGATGTGGCAAGGTCATAGAGACTTATCCAAAGTGGCTTGGAGCTGTGATAGCCACAAAAGGTGGCTCTACAAAGTATTGACTTTATGACTTTAGGGGGGGGGGGGGGTGAATAGTGATGCACATTGACTTTTTCTGTTATTTTGTCCTATTTGTTGTTTGCTTCACAATAAAAAAAAAATCTTCAAAGTTGTGGGCATGTTCTGTAAATTAAATGAAGCAAATCCTCAAACAATCCATGTTAATTCCAGGTTGTGAGGCAACAAAACAGGAAAAATGCCAAGGGTGGTGAATATTTTTGCAAGACACTGTACATCAACAGAGCACATACAGGTGCATCTCAAAAAATTAGAATATCATCAAAAAGTTAAATTTATTTCAGTAATTCAATTCAAAAAGTAAAACTCATATTATATAGATTCATTACACATAGAGTGATACATTTCAAGCATTTCTTTTTTTTTTTTAAGTTTGATTATGGCTTACAGCTAATGAAAACCCAACATTCATATCTCAGAAAATTAGAATATTGTGGACTCACACTCTAATCAGCTAATTAACTCAAAACACCTGTAAAAGGTCTGGTTCAGTAGGTTACACAATCATTGGGAAGACTGCTGACTCGACAGTTGTCCAGAAGACAGTCATTGACGCTCTCCACAAGGAGGGCAAGTCACAAAATGTCATTGCTAAAGAAGCTGGCTTTTCAGTGCTGTATCCAATCATATTAATGGAAATTTGTGTGGAAGGAAAAAGTGTGGTAGAAAAAGGTGCACAAGCAACAGGGATAACCGCAGCCTTGAGGGGATTGTGAAGCAAAGGCCATTCAAGAATTTGGGGGAGATTCACAAGACGTGGACTACGGCTGGTATCAGTGCTTCAAGAGCAACCACACAGAGTTATCCAGGACATGGGCTAGGCTACAACTGTTGCATTCCTTGTGTCAAGCCACTCCTGAATCAGAGACGTCAGAAGCCCGTAGCCTGTAACTGGGCTAGGGAAAAAAAGGACTGGACTGTTGCTCAGTGGTCTAAAATCCACTTTTCAGATGAAAAAGTAAATTTTGCATTTCATTTGGAAATCAAGGTCTCAGAGTCTGGAGAGGCATACAATCCAAGTTGCATCAGGTCCAGTCTGAAGTTTCCACAGTCAGTGATGATTTAGGGAGCCATGACATCAGCTGGTGTTGGTCCACTGTGTTTTATCAAGTCTAAAGTCAGCACAGCCCTCTACCAGAAAATTCTAGAGCACTTCATGCTTCCCTCCTTTGACAAGCTTTATAGAGATATCGATTTAATTTTCTAGCAGGACTTGGCACCTGCCCACACTGCCAAAAGTACCAACACTTGATTTAATATCATGGTATCACTGTGCTTGATTGGCCAGCAAACTAGCCTGACCTAAACCCCATAGAGAAGAGGAAGATGAGAGACACCAGACTCAACATTACAGACGAACCAAAGTTCACTATCAAAGAAAGCTGGGCTTCCATACCACCTCAGCAGTGCCACAGACTGATCGCCTCAATGCCACAACTCATTGATGCAGTAATTCATGCAAAAGGAGCCCCAACCAAGTATTGTGTATACACTATACAGCACATGGACATACTTTTCAGTAAGCCAACATTTCCGTATTAAATTTTTTTTTTTTTTTTTTCATCTTCTGTAATTTTCTGAGATACTGAATTTTGGGGTTTCACGAGCTGTAAGTCAAAATGAATAAAGAAAAATGCTTGAAATATATCACTGTGTGTAATGAATCTATATAACAGTTTCACTTTTTGAATTGAATTATTAAAATAAAAAACTTTTAGATGATAGTCTAATTTTTTGGGATGCACTTGTATAGATCCTACTTCACCAGAGTAGCAGCATGGTGGATTTTCCATTAGCAGCTCATTTCTATATACACAATTCCAGTTCAGTTCACCAAGCTAAAATTCATGTGTTATTTCCAAAAATATTTTTTGTGTAGCCATACTCTGGTCATTGGAGGTTTGTGGTCAGAAAAAGCCCTAGTCCCAATTGTTAGTGTCATTCGCTTCCCAACATTGATGCTCAGTGGGAGAATGAAAGCCTTAGCAATAGCAAAAAAAAAAAAAGACCCAGAATTGGTGGTCAGAGGAAGAAAAAAAAAAATATAGATATACATCTATATCTCCTAATGTCAGTGGGAGAAAGAAATTGCACCAGCTTATTTTATTACTGGGAGGAAGAATGCTCCAGTGTCAGTGAAAAGGGGAATGTCCCATCTTTAATGTTGGTGGTGTTCAGTAGTAACTTATTTTTGTGTACATTTCCATGCCCTATGCTGCTCTCTTAGATAATGTCACTACTGTCAGGACACTGCAGATACCAGCTGCAAGACCTTCTCATTGAGGAGATTGTTCTATGAAACCATGGCTGTTAGAAATAGACTGCTCAAAGTAGAAATTATGTATAAAGAACCAACTTATTGGGGCATAGCTCTAATAATAGAAAATGCTAAAGGAAACCTGTAAAAAGAAAAAGTCATCATTGGTGATTTACTGAAAACCCAAGTTCCTTTGTTTTCTCTAGCCTTGGTACAGATGATTCACTGACCGGGAGCAAGGATGCAGCTAGTAAAGTCAGGGATCCTGATCTGAATGTATGTTCTGTATAAGTGAAAGCCATGCAGTCTTTGGATTAAAAACCCATGCAACTAGCATTTTCAAAAGGAAAGTGCAGCGATACAAGTTTCCTTTAAGAAATTACATTTTTCTTTCAACTGAACAAAACAAACTCACCACATGCTTTTAACATTTTATTTACACTGTTAGACTAGCTGCGACCTCAGATTCACATTATCTATATCCTCTTCATATACGTCTGCGGTACTATAACTTGAATGCAGTTAATTGAAACAAAGGCTGTAAACAAATTTTTCTGTTTGTTACATGGAAGTAAACCTGTCACAAGCCATTTTATATATTTTAAACCTCTATTTACTGAGGACTTGAACATTATTGCAGTCAGACACAAAGTGCCTTTTGCAAAAACAATGCTATGTTTCCAGGAAATGGACAGGCTCCATTTTCTGGAACACTGGTCAAAACCACAAAACTCTACTGTTGTGACAGGTACAAACTAACAAACAAGAGCTGCTTTACAGAACCACCTCTCTGCAACTTCAGATTCACATTATCTATATCCTATTCATATGTCTGCAGTACTAGAACTTTAATGCAGTTGATTGGAACAAAGGTTGTAAACAAAATTTTCTGTACGTTACATGAAGTAAACCTGTCGAATGTCATTTTGTATGTAATTTTACCTTCAGTTCACTAAGGGCCTGAACATTTTACATTATTGCAGTGAGACACAAAGTGCCTCTTGCCAAAAAAATTCTAGTGGCTCCTAGGAAACGGATAAGTTGCATTCTCTGAAACTCTGAACCAACCCACAAAAAAACTCTACTGTTGTGACAGGTACACATTAATAGACAGGAGCTGCTTTACAGAACCACCTCTGCCCTTTGTCAAAAATACTGTGAGCGAGACCAAACCTGGACACAACTAGGTCTTCTAACCTGCTTCTATGACACTTAAACAAATAAAACACTTCTGGATTCAAAGCATCATCTACATCAGCGATGTGATTTCCTTGTCCAAGCAGGGTGAATATACATCATTTGGACTTCAAATCTTTAAGGAAGACACACTGGGGATGATTTACTAAAACTGGAGATTGCAAAATCTGGTGCAGCTCTACATAACCAATCAGCTTCCAGGTTTTTTTGTCAAAGCTTAATTGAACAAGCTGAAGTTAGAAGCAGATTGGCTACCATGCACAGCTGCAACAGATTTTGCACTCTAGTTTTAGTAAATCAGCCCCATTGCCTTCAGGCAAACAGAGCTTAACCTCATGCTGTTCATTTAATAGATCTTGGCACAGTTTGAGGCAAATTGGGTTTTTGCCAATGCCTTAGAAACAGGGATACCAGAAGTAGTTCCCTTTGATAAAATGCTGATGTTTGTGTTTCTCTATAAAATTATGACTTTAGGTGAAATGGCTGAAAAGGAGTTTGGATCGATAACCAGAATTATTACTTTGATCGACAAAAACCCTTAAGGCTGCTTTCACACTAGGGCGGCGGGTCCATTAGCAGTAAAGCGCCACTAGTTTTAGTGGCTCTTTACTGCTGTTTAAGCAGCGCTTTTCAGCCACTAGCAGGGCGCCTGTGTTGCAGTGCTTCGGAAGCACTGCCCATTCATTCCAATGGGCAGGGGTGGTGTAGGAGCGCTGCATACAGTGCTCCTACACCACCCCATAGATGCTGCTTGCAGGACTTTTTTTTCCCGTCCCGCAAGCGCACCGTCCCAGTGTGAAAGCACTCGGGCTTTCACACTGGGGGGGCAGTTTTCAGGTGCTTTACAGCCGCTATTTTTAGCACTAAAGCGCTTGAAAACTGCCTCAGTATGAAAGAGGTCTAACAACCAATCAGCCATTACCATGCCGGTGTGTAAGTTAATTTGCCTACAGGTAACAGATCAAAGGATCCATTTGATTTTTGGCTGTATTTGGAATCACCACATCAGTTGCACCTTACAAACCATGTAAACACCCAGGAGCCAACTGGACTCTGTGATATAATGGATGGGTTGGAATTTTTCCAGCCAACAAGGTTTTGTTGGTACTAGGAGTATGTGCACAAAGCATGCACGTCCAATTCAGGAATGCTTGCTCAGTAACTGAACGTTCTTGCAAATTATAGTCTGAAAGTTGGCTATACTGACCACAATACAACATCTACAGGTACTTGCAAGCATTAAATCCATTACACTGATTAGCCATTATGGGTTATTACATATTAATAGCTTGTGACATTTAGTTAAAATGATAGCCTGTGCTGTGTAAATATCAATACAGTGAACCAGAATGCAAGTAAAGGCTTGGCCACATACAAAAAAATTGTGAATCGAAAATGTTAAAATAATAAACATTTCCATGAATGCTCCATGTTTTTCTACAATATTTACTTAAAGTAAATAGTACCACTTTATCATTCATGTGTTTGCTTAAAAAGGACATGCAGGCCAGGGTGTAAAATATAGTTAAAGCCATTTTATACCTGACAAAGTCACTTTGCTCAGCTGTCCAAGATGCACACTGGTTTGTCTGGTTACAACATGGTGCAAAGAGCAAAGCTGTGAATTATTCCGCGGCAACGAAATCAAATGAATGTTAATAGCTTAGGTGCACTAGATGTACACATACTGTATATGGCCAATCTTTGGCTGAGACAGGTCATTTTTAGACACCGAGGTTAATTTACTAAAACTAGAGAGCGCAAAATCAGATGCAGCTGTGCATGGTAGCCAGTCAGCTTCTAACTTCAGAATGTTCAATTAAAGTGGATGTAAACCCAAATTTTATTTTGTTTTGTTTTTTATATCATACTGTAGAGTATAAGATTTCGTATCATTTGAGCGCAGTCTTGCCACACAGAGTTAATCCATCTCTGAGCAATCCTCTTTTATTGTTCAGTGAGATAAATCTTGACAAACTGAGAAAAAATTTGTCAAATCCTCCCCCTTGCTGTGAGTGACAGGCGATTTACATATCTCGTGCACTAGCCTAAGACACATGCAGTATTTTTTAATTCCCTCCCACTCCTTTCTTCAGCAGTTCTGCAAGGATTGTCTGTTCCACACCTCAGCATGATTTGGCATGCTGAAGTCATGTGGTTACTTTCCTGTCTTTTCACTTGATGTTAGAGATCATAGCAGAAGAAGTTCAGTGTTAAAAATACACAGGAGAAAATGCATATTGACAAGGGGAGTGTAGAGGTGGGCGGGGAGTCTTCTGACATCACGACTCCACCCACCGAGCTCAAGACAACAGACCCACCCACAGAATCTGCAGTTTTTCGGGTCTAATAACAGACAGAGGGGAGACATTTGACAGGTAAAGATACATGCAGGAGGCATGTATATCCTTATAGATAACCCTATGGCAGTAGTTTAGAAAGGATGACATTGGGTTTACATCTACTTTAAGCTTTGACAAAAAACCTAGAAGCTGACTGTTTTTTACGCAGAGATGCACCAAATTTTGCACTCTGCAGTATTAGTAAATCAACCCCTCTATGCCTACAATAGTGCTACTTAGGGAATGTCCTTATTCATGGACAGAAAAGATATCTGCCTAGATTTTGGCTAAAATAGATAATGCATTATAAGGGACTCATCAACACATTCCTAAGGTTCACATGACATGTATCTCTTAAACATATTTCTAGATGTAAAAACAACTGTACTAGCCATATTTTACCATCACCATGGTTTGCCAAAACTAATGCTGTATAGGACAACCACTGCCATGAAAGAAAGAAAAAAAAAAAAAGATGGTAGGCAGCATGCCATGTATGGTCAGCTCTAAAGGAGAACATGGACCCTAACTGGGAGGCCATCATCCTGAAGACTTATTCATTAGGTCCAATGAAGGAAAGTCAAACGTGAGCAAGTTAACATATCAATGTGTAGGACAGCAAAACTACTGGCAGCAGCATCGGCCAAGGCCAGTGAAGGAGGTCACCAGCTGAGTAGAGGTCACAAGTGTAAGATATATATGGGATGGGGAAGGAAAAGGAGGGGGCAGCTACCACCAACTTGATTAAAAGTTGTTATCCTTTCTTTCTACAAGTTGATATATGATAGGATGCTACAGTTTACAGCATATGATTACACTCTGTACTCAGTTCACCCCCGCTCTGTAACTTGGAACACATCTCTTTGAATGATACTTTCTGAAACACCAGGGCTTTAAGTACTGGAAGCCATTTTTTTCTAAAGTACATTCAAATATCATTTAGGAGTCAATTGCTATAGGCCTAGATTTATTTATGACAATGTAACACACGTAAAAACAAAAAGAATAAATTTGAAAACATGAACTGCTACTTTTTAAGAAAATAAAATGCCCAGAAGGTGTGAATCCCAACAATCAAGCAAGATTACAACAAGAAAAGAAGCAAAATCACTTCATTGCAACCTCTATACTCCTATGTGTTCCTGTGCAGGTGTATGGAGGTTGGACTGCAACATATCTGTTGCATAATATGTCCATGACCAATGGGAGTCAAAACTGGGAGTCCAAGCCAACAATGAGAATTCATGTGCAAATTGTGCCCAGTTTAGGTTTGTCGGGGCTGAAAGGGGTTCCCCTCTCAGAGCTGGAGAGGCAGAGGCATGCAATATAAGACATTGCAGGCCTTCTAAAATTCGTGGAGGGGGGCTAGGAAGAAGTATTGAAACATTCCCAGATCAATTAATTGTTGTAAGTTTGTCCTTCCGGAGGCTGCGGAAGCTTCATATTTTCTTTGGACATCATCATGCGTCTAAGTTCTTGGAGAACAATTTTAATGCTATATGAACTTTGCCACTTGGCTAAAACAGGTATGCTTCGTGAATCCACCTAAAAAAAAAAAAAATTATATAGTTATTTCATCAGACAGCAAGTGTTATATAAGAGTAGCACAAAGTTCAGAGTTAAAACTAGAGATTGTCTTAAAATAACTACACCTTTGAGGCTGGGTGCAACGGACAGCTGCCATAGTGGTAAAGCGTTCAGACAGGTGACTGTTCCCAACTACAGTAGGGGCCAGCGTGATGCACGATTCAGCACATCACATGGCTTTTTTTTTTTACAAACTTTATTTGAAGTGTACAAAAAGTACGCTTTATTCATGGTGCTGTATAAGGACATGCGATTCTGTACAGTGTGCTGCAATAAAATGCAGCATGTCTGTTGAAGATATTAAACATAGATCTAAGGGCCCGTTCACATCAGAACATGGTGCAGGAAAGAAGCCTTCAGTGCGTGTTTCCCACACTGTGCTCAAAACACTATCTTTGCGGTCTGCTACAGGTGCCAATACAATAAATGGCACCCCAAATGCAGATTACAAATGCAGGGCGTTTGCGGGCACCAGATTGCAGGGTATCACATAGTGAATTCGTACCTGGAATTCATCTTTAAAATAAAGAACCTTACAATCCATACTGGCATCGGCTGACACATAAAGACAGTTTTGTGAGTAAGAGTAGACAGAGGAGGTTCAAAGAGAACCAACAGAACCAGGTTGAGATCCTATGGTATGGGGGGCATACAGAGATTTGATCCTTGATGGTTACTTAAGGCTAAATGTTGATCGACACCAGACTGGAGAAAAGACAGGATTCGTCCCAGAGTATTTTCTGGGATTTAATTTTTCGGCCTCGCACAATGAGAAATATCAGGCTATGAAAGCCAGCACATCGAGAACTAGGATGGAAAACTGGTCCCTGGGATAGAAGATCTTGGTGGGCTCATGGAGAGTCTGCCAGGAGTCTGGTGCAATGAGAATAACCAGACTGCCCTTCATCTCGATCTTGCAGAGGGGTGAAATATTTAAGGTCAAAATACTGAGGATTACCAGAGCCTGTAACCGACAAAGCTAATTACACCCACATATTGGGGGGGGGGGGGGAAATCAAGAGACAGCCCAGTACAACATAACCAGGTTATATACCAATTAAGTTGTATGTTAGATTATACAACATGAACAGTATTTCCCAGTCACTTGACTTTCTTTTGTGCTGCTGTGTGCTTCATATAAGTCCCACCATTTGCTCTCAATTTTAATCAACGATAGGGATGGAGGCAGTTACCTCTTTGGTTCCTGCCTCATTTAAAGTCCAAAAATTCCTTTTCTTTTCTCAGTGATAGTGACAGTTCTCTCTCTCCTCCCCCAAACCCCCAGGTCTCCACACTTTGGGCAAGCCGGGCTGTGCATTTGGAAAAGCGAATCGGTGTTCGGTAAGACCTGTGGAGAATTTAAATATGAGTAATGCGATCAGACAGACAATTTTGGAGACACTAATTTACAAGAGGACAGCACTTCCTCCCAGCCCTCATTCGCCACGTCCCCCACATCCATCTCCCACCTGGATCTCAGTTGATAAGCCTGAGCAGTGGCTGCAGGTAACATGAGGTGATTATAGAATGAAGAAATTCGTTTCTTGGGATCCTGACCCATGACCACCTCCACCAGGTATAACGATTCAAGGCTGAGGATGGAATAGCGGAATTGGGATTTGAGGGCATGGCGGAGTTGGAGGCAGCGGAAGAACATGTGATTAGGTACACCAAAACCATCTTTCTAAGCTTGAAACTTTAAACCGAACCATTGGCTATGACCTGCGAGAGAAATATAACCCCCCACCGAACAATCCATAGTTTATAAATCGGGGACAGTCAACTCTGGCAGGTGTGTGTTGTCCCACAGCGGGAATATGGGGGGCCTTGGTGATGGACATAGCCAGCTGCCAAATTTTACAATGATGGAATATCATACGACTCCTTGCTGCCCACGTGAGGCAACTCATCGGTACCACATAATAAAAATTAGAAGGGGTGGGCTACCAGGCTAGAGACCGAGGAGCATACGAGGGAAGAATACCTGTCTCAGTCTTCCTGATTTGTAAGAAAAAAAAAATTAGAACGCTGAGAAGCAATATAATACAGGGCTGTCGGGTAAAGCGGTGCCACCCAGGTGGACAGGAGACTTCAGAGCTCACCATGATAGTTTGTGTCGGGAGGGACCCCATATTAGAGCTGCGCGATTAATCGTTAAAATTTGAAATCGCAATCTTTTTCCCTTCCCAATCTTCAAAACAGCATGTTCTTTCTAACAAGTGCAGAGAGTTCTCACAGCTGGAAAAAAAAAATCCAGGCAGCCTGCCAAGTTTTATTACAACACTAATAAGTAGAAACAAAGTATCTTTTTGTTCTTTTATCAAAGGAAAGAACTCCAAACCTTTTCTGACATTTGTTGCTCACAAATAAAAATCATTTTCTGCTAGAAAATTACTTGGAGCACCCAAACTTTTTTTAAATTTTTTTATTTTTTTTAATTTTTTTTAGCAGAGACCCTAGAGAATAAAATGTTGGTTGTTGCAATATTTTATGTCACACACCGTATTTTTCAAACGCAATTTTGGAAAAAATACACAAAAAAAAAAAAAAAAAACAAAGCAGTAAAGTTAGCCCAATTTTTTGTATAATGTGAAATAAGATGTTGTGATCTTTATTCTAAGCAAAAAAAAAAAATGTGAATTTCATTTTAGCCAGAATCGTGCAGCTCTACCCCATATGAACGTGTTGAGAATAGATTCCATGGATTTGAAGATACGTGTAGGAATGTATAGGGGGCATGCCAAAAAGGGTAGAGCAATTTGGGAAGGAGTATAATTTTTACAAAATTAATACGTCCCATAATTCCAGCGGGAGGTCGGGACCAGGTCTGGGTTTTAGTTTTTCAGAGGTCATATAGGGGGTTCTAGGTTAAGGCCTATATAATCTATGAGAGATCGGGAAATTTGTACGCCCAGGTATTTAATCCTGCTGGCTCTGACAAGGCTTGGCCTGCTGCGGGGGCCCCAAGTCCAGCGGAAGGATTTGGGACTTAGACCAATTGAGCTGTAATCCAGAAAAATACCCCAAATTGTTTAATAAGCTGCAGAGCCACCTGGCATGAAGGGCCAGCTTCCTTCAAGTACAGAAGCATATCATCCACATACAGACGGAGGACCTCAGTCACCCGTCCCATGCGGAGGCCTTTAATGTCCGGATGTGCCCTGATGGCAAGGGGCTCTACAGCCAGGGCGTATAGTAATGGGGCTATAGGGCAGCCCTGGCAGGTCGTAAAACTCTAAGGAGAGTCCGTCGGAGCCAGGCGCCCTAGAAGGTGGAAGATGTGCCAGTCCCTCTGCAATGCAGTCTGTAGTGATTGGTGCCTCAAGCTGGCTAATCTGAGAATGGATAAGCGTGGGAAAGTCAACGTCCTGAAGGAACGCAGTCAATTCGTTTTGAGAGCAGAGGGCGGTGGAGGTGTATAGGTCAGAGTAGAACCGCCTAAACTTACCGGCTACTTGGGAAGGGTCTCTGATTTTTTCCCAGGGGCTGACTGAAGTGACACCATCACCGGGGACCTATGGTCAAGATGGGCTATATAAGTGAGTAGTTTGCCGTGCTCAAAAATAGGTTGCTTAAAACCCTTTCATGACTAAGCCTATTTTTGAAATTTGGTGTTTACAAGTTAAAATCCGTATTTTTTGCTAGAAAATTACTTAGCACCCCAAACATTATATATAATTTTTATCTATCTATCCCTATATATAATATATAATTTATTTTAGCAGAGAATAAAATGGAGATTGTTACAATATTTTATATCACACGGTATTTGTGCAGCGGTGTTTTAAACGCAATTTTTTGGGAAAAGGGACACTTTCATGAATTTAAAAAAATCCAAACAGTAAAGTTACCCCAATTTTTTTCTATAATGTGAAAGATGATGTTACGCCGAGTAAATACATACCAAACATGTCACGCTTTATAATTGCACGCACTCGTGGAACGGCGACAAACTACGGTACCTAAGAATTTCCATAGGCGACGCTTTAAATTTTTTTTACGGTTACTAGGTTAGAGTTACAGAGGAGGTCTAGTGCTAGAATTATTTCTCTCGCTCCAGCGATCGCGGCGATACCTCACATGTGTGATTTGAACACCGTTTACATATGCGGGCGCGACATCCGTATCTTTGATGCACGAGCTCTCGGGGACGGGGGCGACTTAAATTTTTTTTTTCTTTATTTATTTTAATTATATGTTTATAAATTGTGTTAAAAAAAAAAATTGATGTCTTTTATTGCTGTCACAAGGAATGTAAACAAACCTTGTGACAGCAATAGGTGGTGACAGGTACTCTTTATGGAGGGACCCCCGATCCCTCCTTTGCACTTCAAAGTATTCAGATCGCCGAAAATGGCGATTCTAAATACTGTGTATCTTTTAAAACCAGCGCCATTGGCAGCTGAGTAAACGGGATGATGTTATGACGTCGCTTCCGCGTTTACATTTAGAAGGCTGTAACGAAGCCGCCCACAGCTTCGTTAGAACCCGCTCCCCGTCCCCTCCCGCTCCTCCGGTATAACAGCCGAGCGGCTTTTAATCACACCGGTTGTTCTATTCGGATAGCCAATCGCCGGCTTTAAACAAACAACGGTACCGGGATGATGCCAGCTGCAGGCATCATCCCAGTATAACTCCCGAAAGACGAGTACGCACATCTGCGCACGCTCGGCGGGAAGGGGTTAATAATTAAAAAAAAAAAAAAAAAAAAAATAATGAATGTATGTATATATATGATTTCCTGTTTGGCTTTTTCAAAGTGTAATTGATCAGTGAGTCTAGACTGCATTCTCACAAGATAAGCTTTGCCTGCAGAGGGGTCAGTAAGACAACCCTGCTCAAGAGATCTCAAACGTTCTTCCGCCTGTTGAAGTACAAGCTTGGAGGAGGCCTTGTGCCTGTGAGGACAAGGATCATGCGGGCATGTTGGTTAAAGGATTTCCACACCGCCCGACTGACTCTGACCCCTGATTGGTGTGAAAAAAGTAAACCCATTCCCGTTGGATACTCTCCAGGTCCGACATTGTGGTAAGCCAGAAAGGATTCAGCTTCCATATTCGGACCGCGGAGGGAGCAGGCAAACATAGGGAAGGCCAGTATGGGGAGTGGTCAGAGCACCCCGACATCAAACCCCACATCAAGGAGATCGGGCAATAGAGTGGGCCAATGCGGGACATGGCAGAGTGAACGGGGTAAAACAGGAGTAGGCTACAGATGTCAGGCACTTGTTCCTCCAGGTGTCTACCATGGCGAACTCCGAAAGGAAACTCCCAAACAAGGGGTTGGGGGTCTGGCCAACTGAAAGGGAACAAGGACTATGAGCACCAAGACTGACCAAGCAAGTTCAAAGTACATGCAAGTAAGGGCATTGATGGGCAAAGTCCAACTCACAGTTCACGGAGGATTAGATGATCCGGGGCTGTTACAGAGGGAACCAAGGCAGAAGAGTTGGGGTCTCAAGATGGGGGAAGGAGGTGTCAATTGGAGTGTTAGGTGGGTGCAGGTCCAGCCGCATCTCGGTGCTCCAGCCACAACATAACTGCACCAGGATCCTCGAAGATCTGGGCCTTGCCATCACATACAACATGGAGTGTCGCTGGGAAGAGCATCGCAAACGTCAGGTGGTGGATTTGCAGTTGCCGATTGGCCTCGACAAACTGCTCCCTCCTCTTTTGGACTTCAATGGAGAAATCCGGGAACGCAGCAATATGGACGATGCTGAAGGGGATGTTACCTCTTTCACTTGCGAGCCGCAGGATAGCATCCCGCATCCCTGTAATTTCATTTGGCAATAAAAGTGCACGGGGAAGTGCAGTAAGGCGCTGAGCGTGCTCCACCACAAACATCTGTGAGAAGGCCTCTCTGCTGAAGGTTTTGACTAGCAGATTCTCCAGGATTGGGGGGGGGGGGGGGGGGGTCAGAGGAAACAGAGCCTTCAGCCTGCTAAGGCAGGCACACAAAATGGAGATTGCAGCAGCGGAGACTGTTCTCCATATCATATAGTTTGCTGAGAACGGAGTTGAGCTGATGCTGCAGCCTTTCAGATGTTACTTGCAGCGGTGGCAGTTCACCCTCCACGTGGCCGACGCAGCGTTTGGGCTCTCTCCCCTGCAACTTATGGATGTCCTGCCTAATAAGGGATATGTTGACTTTCACCTCCTATAACTTTGAGATGAAAGTAGTCTGACAAAAGGAGATAGCCTCAAGCGCTCTGCCAGTGCCCCCTTGTAACTGGTTCTTCCTCCTCCTGAATTGGAGCGCCGCCATCTTCCTCCGCCGGTTGAAGTGAGGAACACTGTAGGCAACTGGCTAGGATGTTAGGAGAAGGATCTCCCCCCCCAGATCGGTGTGAAGGACTATTCTCAAGCGAAGCTCTCAGTCTGCACTCCCTACGCCATGCAGCTCCAGGCCATGCCCCCCTTTTATAGGGATAGTTAAGAGTCTTAACACGGGAAATTGCCGGGTCCACAGCAGTGACGTTCTACTTTTAAAATAAGAAAAAACACTGCACTAACTAGTGACAAAAGAAAAAAAGCAGCTACATACAATGTGACAAGCAAACCATGAAAACTATATAAAAAATGTAGCGCATATGAAAATAGATATGTGTTGCTCCCAGAGACCGCAACCTATCACAAGGTGTGGTAAATGGAGCAAATAAAAATATCAGTGAGTCAAAAGAATAATTGGGAAGTAAAGATCAAAGTCTCTAAATATGTATATAAAGAAAGTCTCTAAGAAGTGGTGGATGTTCAGAATGTTGAAAGGAGACTTGGAAAATCACTCCATGGACACCTCCTCAACTCACAATGGCATCAAAACGGAAAATGGTAGGCGTAAACTCTTACCGGATCCAGTGGACTCTCCTGTCTTAGACATGCAGTCATGAAGGCATGGTGCGCCACCCACGGCATGAGGAGAGATAACTGGACCGTCAAAGTTAGCAGGTAAGTGGTTCACCGATGTTGACAAGGTCCTCGGATGGATGTTCCCGGTAGGTGCAGGTTGGATGATGCCAGTTGGGATGCACAACCTGTGATGGAGATCAGGCATTAATTTATTTTATGCAAAGAGAAAAAATAGAGCCTCTCCAAGGTTCAGATAAAAAAGGTATCTTTTATTGCTAAAAAAAAAAAAAAAGCGGTACATATATAAAAAGTGATCACAAAAGTCAAGGGCAACATAAGATGGTGTGGAAGGCCGACGCGTTTCGACCCATAGGTCTTCTACTGGAGCATGAACCACCAGCTCACAGTTGCCAATATTTATAAATAATACATAAAATTAGAGCCAATCACAGGAGGGGAGAATAACTAGATGTGATAGGGCGACTGGATGTCAGCTGATCAAGAGAGAGCGACAGCTATAAGTGGCTCAACCAATCACATCTATAGGTGAGAATGAAACAGACTCAGCCGCCAATCAGTGAGTTGGCAAGAGGCATCTAGTGTTAAACCTCCAAATGCCACATGTCAAACAAAAGGAAGTGACGTCCGTCCCGAAAGGGCGTCAATCCTAAGTGATAAGCTGAATGGAAACGGACGTAACAGCCAACACTATCTCCATCCAGGGCTGTCGGTCTGCATGTTCCGCCTTGGAGTCCTACATTGTGTACAGTGACGCACCCGGCGCAGGACTCGAAGGCACGTGATTGGGGGTAAACGTCGCACGTAATCACGAGCGCGGAAGTCTCGGGACATCTCGCACATCTTGGCTGCGTCTCTTAACAGAAGACAGACTGAGCGTGATCACGTGCGGAAAGATCTGACAGCACATCTGACCTGGAGGGGACGCATAGCGTTATAGCGATTATAGTGATTACGTGCGACGTTTACCCCCAATCACGTGCCTTCGAGTCCTGCGCCGGGTGCGTCACTGTACGCAATGTAGGACTCCAAGGCGGAACATGCAGACCGACAGCCCTAGATGGAGATAGTGTTGGCTGTTCCTATTGGCTGTTAAGTCCGTTTGCCATTCAGTTTATCACTTAGGATTGACGTTTGGCGCCCTTTCGGGACAGACGTCACATCCTTTTGTTTGACATGTGGTATTTGGAGGTTTAACACTAGATGCCTCTTGCCAACTCACTGATTGGCGGCTAAGTCTGTTTCATTCTCACCTATAGATGTGATTGGTTGAGCCACTTATAGCTGTCTCTCTCTTGATCAGCTGACATCCAGTCGCCCTATCACATCTAGTTATTCTCCCCTCCTGTGTTTGGCTCTAATTTTATGTATTATTTATAAATATTGGCAACTCTGAGCTGGTGGTTCATGCCCCCAGTAGAAGACCTATGTGTTGAAGTGCGTCGGGCTTCCACACCATCTCTTATGTTGCCCTTGACTTTTGTGATCACTTTTTATATATGTACCGGTTTTTTTAGCAATAAAAGATACCTTTTTTATCTGCACCATGGAGAGGCTCTATTTTTCTCTTTGCATAAAAGAAATTAATGCCTGATCTCCATCACACGTTGTGCATCCCAACTGGCATCATCCAACCTGCACCTACCGGGAACATCCATTCGAGGACCAACCGAGGGCAACATCGGTGAACCACTTACCTGCTAACTTTGACGGCCCGGTTATCGCTCCACATACCCTGGGTGGCACCATGCCTTCATGACTCCATGCCTAAGACAGGGGAGTCCACTGGATCCGGTAAGAGTTAACGCCTACCATTTTCTGTTTTGTTGCCATTGTGAGTTGAGGAGGTGTCCATGGAGTGATTTTCCAAGTCTCTTCCAAGTCTCCTTTCAACATTCTGAACATCCACCACTTCTTAGAAACTTTCTTTATATACATATTTATAGAGACTTTGGTCTTTACTTACCAATTATTCTTTTGACTCACTGATTGATATTTTTATTTGCTCCATTTACCACACCTTGTGATAGGTTGCGGTCTCTGGGAGCAACACATGCCTATATTCATATGCGCTACATTTTTTATATACGTTCTAATTTTATAAAGCCAAAGTTTACTTAAAAAGTAAAATAGGGGATATTACTTTCAGAGAGCGATTTCCCTAGTGTTGCTGTGTTATCATTTAGCAGAAACCTTCCCTTCTTCCTCTGATGAAGGATAGCGTGGGTGATTCTCGACTGTGGGAGCACCAGTTTTAAAATGAAGAGGAAGATTCAGGGAACATGCCTCTTCCCTTGGTTTTCGCCTCTATGGGCATACTGCCCAAGGAGTTTTCAAGGACAGGGTTCCACCAGACAGGTGAGCCGTGGCTCTGGACCATAAAGCACTCTGCAGCTCCCACATTGCACACAGGTGCCTAGGCAAGCACATTCAGCACAGCCCAAGGACACATTACAGGCTGGCCACGTTTCTGGCTCTGCAACAAGAGAAACTTGATGGAAGAAAATCTTGATAAAAATACTGCACACCATAAAATAAATTAACAGAGTAAAAATGCAATTACATAAGTAAAAGTCGCATAGGGTGGATCAAATGGAGAATCAAAGGGAGGATTCTGTTGTGGAAAGTAACTAAGAGAGATGAGCAACTCTGATGTCTGTGCAGTGTTGATCGATACAAAACTCAGCCATATAGTTTATTATCTGTTGCATTGAGGTGAGAGTATCTTAAAGCAAGAATGACTTTTACAGATGTAAGTGCATTTTTACTGTTAATAAATGTTTTATATTACAGTGTGCACTATGTTGTTACCGCTGTGTTTTCTTGAGTCTGCAGATGTGGATTAATCCTGGATACCTTGATATCCTTACCACCATTGGAGGATTGCTAGCCCTCCCAACAATAAAAGGGATATGCATATAAAACCTGGTTGTTGATTGGCCATTCTTTCAAAAGAAATGGTGGTGGTACTTACTGGAACACAAAATACTTGTGGAAGACACTAAAGGATTAAAGATTATGGTTTTGGACATTGCTGTTCATTTTTTTTGATTTATGGACATTTGTGTGTTGGAAAGATAAGATCTTTGGTCACATACACGTTTTAAAATGTGGTATTTGCACACACAGGTGGATAATGTTTATTATTACTGCTTTGGATGCTTATTTTTTTATGAATAACATTTTTATATGTTTTTACACCATGTTTGTCTTATCATTCAAGGAATGCCTTGAATGTAATTCTTTTAGGAACAGTTAAATTGGTGGTTTAAGTTCAGCTTTTATTATTTGCCACCAGTAGAAGCTTCATGTGACATTTTCTGGTGTATCAAATGCCTGCATTCCAAAACGCAAACTATTACTCCATTCATCAGCCCCTACATCACTACAGGACACAGTAGTGGCTGACATCTTTATAAAGATGACAGTCTTAAGGCCAACAAGGAAACAGAATAACTTAATATGCCTTACTTACCATGCCATTGGAATTATTTATTCCATTCATGTTTATTTTTGTTACGAATTTAACTGTAGGAGAGGCTTCTGGGTATTTAGGTCCACATTCTATTTTCAAACTGTATATTCTATTTTCATAATTTGTCTGAAAAAGAAAAAAATCCTCCAATTAAAAAAAATACATGCATTTTAACCAAGTTCAGAAATAGTCAAAAACAGGTGGCTATTGTAGCATTACACCCATTTAAAGAGGAATTCCAGTTCCAATTTTTTTTTTTTTTTTTTTTTTTTAAAGGGTGGGAATGGTCAGGTTTGCGTCCCTTCTTGGAAGATTTCCTTTCCCTTTTCTACCCAGGGATAAACTGTCATCAGGAGAAGTGAGTGGGCACAACAGCAATAAAAAAAAAAAAAAAAAATAGGAAATTTAGACTTCCATGCAAATGACATATCTTAGAGTACAGTACAGGACACAAGCTGGCTATTCATAGACCCTGGGTTATAGGCTGCTACCTTAAGGTGATTGGACACTGGAAAAACTTCTGGACATACCCCTTAGAGTACTTTCACACTGGGGCGGGGGTCTGTTAACAGTAAAGTGCCACTAGTTTTAGTGGTGCTTTTTGGCCACTAGCTGGGCGCTTTTAACCCCCGCTAGCAGCTGAAGAAAGGATTAAAAGCGCCTGTGTTGCAGGCGATTTGGCAGGCGCTTCACAAACCGCCCCAAAGATGCTGCTTGCAGGACTTTTTCTCCCAAATCCCGCTTTCACACTGGGGAGGCATGAGAGGCGATTTTCAGGTGCTATTTTTAGCACTAAAACGCCTAAAAAGCGCCTCAGTGTGAAAGGGGTCTTATCATACCCCTATAAACCTACCCCACTCTAAGACCTCTGTTTTTTAAGCACGCAACAGAGAAAAAGGTGGCCTGTGTCTTGTACTGTACTGAATTTATAGGCAATCAAAATTCCTTCTATCTTAATTGTACAGTACAGAATCCTGCCAACATAACATACAAAAAGGTCAAAAACCAAACTCAGAGTGCCTCTGAAAGAACCTTGTAGCTGAAAGCTGTATCCACCGATGCCTGGACATCCACCTATAGTATACCTTGAGAGAAGGTGTGAACTGAACACCAGGTGGCAACCTTACAAAACTGTGCAACAGTTTCTCGATGTTGGAAAGCCCCGAAAACCTCCAACGATCTCATGTAGTGAACAAATTTAAAACCAAAAAAGTACTGCGCTATCCCTAAATATAATCAATAAAAAATAGATGTGTGTCTGTGAAAACGAAAGATTATTGATGCTGCTGCAACCATAAATGTGAGACAACCTCCACTTTAAAATACTGTATTTAGAAAAGGCTGCGCTGCTACTATTGGGCGAGTGTAATCATGAATTATTTATATGACCACAACTGTTGCACCCATATGTGATAAAAAACAATGAAGAAAAAACTATATTACTGACAAATACTAAAACTTGAATCCCACAGATTTAAACCTATATAGTTAATCTTTAGATATGGACAATCAAAAACCAAGCAGAAGGAGCAAAGTCCATACAGAAAGTTTCTTGCTGAAAAAGTCTTTCACAAAAAAAGGGAGAAAAAAAAAACACTCCTCAAACGATGTGAGGCATGCAATGTTGTCACCCTGAGCAGCGTGATGATAGGAAAATTCCTCCACCTCAAAACCATCTGCCCCTTACCAGATCATTTGATCTCTTGTTAGAAAGATCGTATGAGCAAGTGGCTGTATTCCCCAGCCACTGGGTCTCTGCTGGAATTGTGTCTCCAAGGGTCACCACTCAAGGGGTCCACTGGATGGTGTATTAACGCTCAGATCCCAAGGATAAATGCAAAAGAGAAAGCTCCATAGCGTAATACAATTAACATTTATTAAAAAGAACTGTAAGTAATACACTTACAATGTAGTAGCTTCAAATCGCGTATAAAAACATATGCCGGCCGGCTCACAGCTGCTGCCTGTAGCTTCCGGGATCAGCGATGGATGGTGGTGACGTCAGCACGTCGCTCCTCCCCACGCCGTTTCGACAAATCTGTCGTCTTCCTGGGGTACCCCCTACTACACCCCCTACTAGTACCCCCTACTACGTTGTAAGTGTATTTCTTACATTTCTTTTTAATAAATGTTAATTGTATTACGCTATGGAGCTTTCTCTTTTGCATTTATCCTTGGGATCTGAGCGTTAATACACCATCCAGTGGACCCCTTGAGCGGTGACCCTTGGAGACACAATTCCAGCAGAGACCCAGTGGCTGGGGGATACAGCCACTTGCTCATACGATCTCTCTAACAAGAGATCAAATGATCTGGTAAGGGGCAGATGGTTTTGAGGTGGAGGAATTTTCCTATCATCACGCTCCTCAGGGTGACAACATTGCATGCCTCACATCGTTTGAAGAGTGTTTTTTTCTCCATTTATTTGTGAAAGACTTTTTCAGCAAGAAACTTTCTATATGGACTTTGCTCATTCTGCTTGGTTTTTGATTGTCCATATCTAAAGATTAACTATATAGGTTTAAATCTGTGGAATTCAAGTTTTAGTATTTGTCAGTAACATAGTTTTTTCTTCATTGTTTTTTATCACATATGGGTGCAACAGTTGTGGTCATATAAATGATTCACTGGCAGCGGCTTTACACTAACCCAATAGTAGCAGCGCAGCCTCATGTAGTGAACCCCTGTGGGCTTGGAAGGTTTTTTACTTGCATGCATTCTATGCATGATGGTAAAAAAACAAAACAAAAATTAAAAAAAAAAAAAAAAAACTTGTGTGCAGCAGCTCCCCTTAATATGTACCTGAGCCCCATCTGGATCCAGCATTGTGCACAAGGGCAGCGGCTTTCCCGGGTCTCTTCCTCAGTCACTGGTGCCCACTACTGTCAATCACAGCCAGTGAGCCAATGAAGAGAACGCGGAGGCAGGGGCCAAGCAAGTTGCTTGCTATGGGGGCACTTGGCAGGAGAAAAGGGTCAGGCGTGTCGGCGGACACGAGAAAAGGAAAATCAGGGCTACTACAAAACCACTGCACAGAGCAGGTAAGTATAACATGTATGTTATTTGCCCTCAAACGCTTTGCCAGTGTACAATCACCTGAAGGCACCAGCCCATAACCCAGGGTCTAGGAATATTCAGCCTGTGTCCCATACTGTACGATTAAGATATTCAATTTTCTGGTACAGATTACGCCCTTTAAATTTATATTTTGCAATACTTTGATATGTATAAACTTTGTTACATTACTGTGGGGTATGGAAGAGCTCTTCTTGATTTGCTACAACTTGCAATAACACACTTTGAGAAACTCTGTGTGCAGTTAAATCACAGTAAGCAATTTCAGTACAGGAGAGAAGCCTGTACAACTGTGTAAGACTGAAGACAAGGCTGATGTTCAGTTTTAAACAAACATCCTCCAGAAAACATGCTTTTCATTCTATAAATCTGATTTAGGCGCTCATTTCTAAACAAAAAAGTATATCTTTATCCACTCTATTATGCTTTGCTGTGCTACACATATCGTGTCCCTCTCCATTCATAAAAATTGGGCAACAGTGTGAAGCTGGCTTAGTCCCATAGAGTTCTAACTGCTCAACAAAGCAGGAGATGATCTGTGATTAGAGGAGAGTCATCGTGTGACTTTTTACAGGTGAAATTACCCGGTTCTGCACCTCATGTTTTTTCTTCTCCAAAGAACAGCCATTTGTTTAAAGATTTCAGTGTCCCGGAGCTGACAGAGCATATATGCATGTTGCTGTGCTTTATACATGTGCAGTGGTTTTTTTTCCCCCAAAAATAATCCCAACTTACTGGGAGAGATGTTCAGTAGACATCTGTGTGATTTTCCCTATGTCCCTTGATATGTGCTGGAAGTGACAATAAAAAACAAAAACGAATAACGCCATCTAGTGGGCTATCCCAGGGATCTCAGTCTTTTGGAACCAAACTCTTAATTTACTGCAAAAAGTGAAGGACTACTAGACCATTACCTCACATAGGTGGCACATTGCATCTACTTTATAAAAAGGGACATTTCAGACAACTCACTGCCTCATCATACCCATACCCTTGGGATTGCTAAGTGTCTCCAACTTCACTTCTATATCAAAATGACAGTAAGTGTTTTTCCCCCCTATTCAGGCCTATACAACTATTTATCATGACACTATACTATCCCCACTTCATGTCAGTATGTGTTTGCAACAAGGGTAGGCTAACCTCAGCCCAACAGCTATTATGGAACTACAAGTTCCATGAGGCATCGCAAGACCCTGAAAGCATGACTCCCAGAGGCATGATGGGATCTGTATGTGGAAAAGGATGTGATCTAACACCACAGCTACATACCCTCCATCCCTATTATACACATAAAAACACAGGAGAGTAGTGGGACCTTGAGTGAGGGGTGTCACCGTAACAGTTATTGCATAAAAACACATGTATATAAAATGTTTTAATAATCAAATACATAAAAAAAAATACAATAGTAAAACAATACATACTGTGGCTTATAACATTTAATATATCGTATGCAACATAGCTGCAATATGAACAAAAGAAGATGTGCATATAGATGTTTACACTCAATATAGCTGGGTAGGTAAAAAGTATGCATGAGCCAAAATATATTATATAAATAGCGAGCCAAACCTGACCAAGCACCCTCAAGAAACTCTACACGTTTCATGGCTTGTGCCATGCTTCAGCTCCGTGGATGGACATTCAGTCTTGGGCGCCATCCATTTCGACACTAGTCAAGCACAGTTTCTAGCTGACTTGTAAGTATAGATTCCACTCTCCCTAATGGGTTTTCTCCCTTTAGAGGTAGAATATATTACAAATTTCTATCTACTTGTTTGTTCCTACAGTTTATCTCTGCCCCTAACTCTGATGAATGGCCCAAGCCATGAAACGCGTAGAGTTTCTTGAGGGTGCTTGGTCAAGTTTGGTTCAATACCTATATAATATATTTTGGCCGTGCTTTTTACCTACCGAGCTATATCGAGTTTAAACATATCTATGTGTGTATCTTCTTTTGTCCATATAGCAGCTATGTTGCATTCGATATAATAAATATTATAACCACAATATGTATTGTTTTACTATTGTATTTTTCAGTGTATTTGCATTTGATTAATAAAACATTTATATACATATGTTTTATGCAATATCTGTCATGGTGACAACCCTCACTCAAAGTCCCACTACTATCCTTCTGTGTGTTTTTATGATGGGACCTGTAGTTCACAACAGCTGTTGGGCTGAAGTTTGCTCACCCCTGGTTTAACATTATTAAATACAGACTGAAACCTGAGAGAATCTATCCTTTCTCCAAGTTTTTTTTTTTTCACTTTAATGCACTTGCAATTTAGCTTTGAATACATTTAATTTAGCGCACCATCGTGTCATAATATTCCACTTTGCCTTTTGAAAAATAAACTTTGAAAAAGTAAAAAAAACTTATTTTTACTTGTTTACAACAAAAAAAATGTTATATGTCAGCAACCAACACTGCTCACTTAATGTCTGTGTCAATTAAATCAATGCTCACATCAGGACGGATTATCAGGCACTGTAGCTTTATAGGGCCCTTACAGGTCTCTTGCACATGGGTCTGCTGTGCACAGGACAGTTTTACATAATTGCCAATGTATATTTCCTTGGCCCAGGAAGAGCGTACAGCCTGTCAATGACAAGAATGTGTGCTGCTGTGCTCATGTATACAACAGTGCTTTTAAACATGAATACAGTATAGTCATATGCAAAAAAGATAGTGTTCTTGCTTTTTGCATTCGCCAATATGCTGTACTCCTGTTTTTGATGGCACCACCATGTGCATGAGTAAAGTAGTGCACAGCCATTCATGTCAATGACAGGCTGTATGCTGCACCTGGGCTGGGAAAATACATTGACTGTCAAGCTGAACGGGTTAGCCTGGCTTGTGTGCAAGAGCTCTAAGGTTTCATGTCCACAGCCTGCTTTAACCACTGGCCACGGGAAAATGCATAACGCGACAAAATCTATTTTACCGCGGTTTGCGTTTTCCGGCGGTCAAAACATATCCATCCTGAACACGATTCTTCCGCTTTCAGGAGAGGGAGATTGAAGTTACCCTAATCACGGCAGCTCCTAAATGCTGGCAAAAGCCTGTGCGTACATGGACACATAGGCTTTTATGGAGAAGAGGTTAGGAGCTCTAGCTAAAAAAAAAAAAAAAAAAAAAAAAATATAATATAATTATATATATATATATATATATATATATATATATATATATATATATATATATATATATATTTTATCTCTAAGTTAAGGAGCTGCCAGTGTACATGAAGTCTAAGATTCTTTCAAAACAGCTTTTTTTGCAATTCAGCGCTCATGCTTGCAAAAATGTAATACTTGGGCTCTATTTACACCGGGGCATTTTAGTTGTGTTCAGATGAACAAAATGGGTTTTGTTCTGTGCCATTGAGCCTAGGTTCACATATGTGTGATCTCAGACTTTGCATGAGATTCGCACCCACACCGCAGGTGCCGATCACATGCGATGTCTGTGCAGTGCGAGTTCAGCCATACACAGTTGTATGGCTAAACTCACATTGGATTCACACGAAAATAGTGCAGAGACCCCCCCCCCCCGCACACTAGAATCGGATCACATGGGTGTTCTCATCTGTTATGGGGGAGTCTGTGATGTGATGGAGAGGAGTTTGAGTTTGTGTTGGGGGGGGGGGGCTGTGATGGAGAGAAGTGGGGGAGATCTGTGATGGAGGGGGAGAGGTTCTGTGACGGGGGAGTCTGAAATACTAATAAGTTTATGTTGATTAAAATTGTTCTTTATTTTAAATATTGTTTTGTTTTTTTTCCTGTCTTTTTGCACTACAAATAAGGTGTGCATAGGAATTAGTTCATATTTTTTTTAAACTATAGTCCGGCCACACAAAAGGCGGAGGGAACATTAACTGGCCCCCTGTTTAAAAAGTTTGAGGACCCCTGCTTTAGAGTAAACTTTTAGAGCCTATGAACACCAATGTATTGTGTTAAAATGATATGAAGCCCTGCAGCATTTTTGTTATGCAGTGTACAACACACGGTGGGGTGCTATTAAGAATGAATGGCACCACATCACACCAATGTTAAAGCACTGCATCAGTTTCAATGGGACCTCAGGCATTCCCATAACCATTTATAGGTTTATTGTTGTTAGCCTTCCGCTCCTATCGTAATAGTCATACATCTACTGCTGTGGCTTCAGAGCTTCAACTTTTAAATCCTGGGCTTTATAGTAGGCTGACCCTCCCACTCAGCAGTCAGTTTGGGGAAATTAAGGCTTTTGGTCTAGTTCATTATCAGAAGAGGAACAAGAAAGAAGATAGTGAGGTTTGCCAAACTATTTCACTGTATGATGGACTTTTAAAAAGAAAAATTTTCAAGAGTCACTTTATATGCTGGCTGTCCAGCGCGCCCCTGTTCCATTAAGGAGAGTGGGCTCCCTCCAGACTCACCTGCCCTCTGCCTACCAATCATAATGGATGTGCTTCTACTATGGAGGCCCTCAAAATTTAGAGTGGACTGCAGATAATAATGGGTGCCGTGAAGTGGCTCTGCAGCTTACGCATGTATTTGCAAATGTGTGCAAACTAAGCCCCTGTTTTTAGTGCATACTGTTAGACAGGATAATTTGGTTGGTTGCAGGCTGGTGGGTAAGTTGAGCTGGGAATTTTCTTTGGTTTCGTTAGACATGCGTCGCCCTTCCATGTGCTTCTTACTGCAAAGGCCAGTTAAAGGTGAGGGCCGAGGCCATTTGTTTGTACTTTTTGCAAGAGTCACTTTAAAAGCAGAGATATGCAATTAGCGGACCTCCAGCTGTTGCTGAACTACAAGTCCCATGAGGCATAGCAAGACTGACAGCCACAAGTATGACACCCAGAGGCAGAGGCATGATGGGACTTGTAGTTTTTCAACAGCTGGAGGTCTGCTAATTGCATATCCCTGCTTTAAAGCCTATTTTGCTAAAAAATCTAAATCAGCACTTACAGTTAGTATGATGTGCCCCTTGTACCAATTCTTATTTTAGGAGAAAAATTCCTCTGTCATAACACCCCCGTGCCCCCAGCCGCTGTCATCTTCTGGTGCAGTGAGGGTTAATAAAAAAAAGGGCTATCAAGAGCTGAACAATGCCTGCATGCTCTGCCAGATCTGCCATTTCTTAAAAGCCATACTACAGTTTCTATGACTGACACAGGATCTCTAAATGGAGGAGGCATAGCTTTCAATCATCTGCCCACCCCCATTCATAGATCCTGTGTCATTCATAAGAGCTTTAGTAAGGCTTTTATGAATGGCAGATCTGGCAAGAAAAGGCAGCCCTAGTCAGACTCTTAAATGAGCGCATTTGAGCGTTTATTAGTTGCATTAACCTCCGTTGAACTGAAACATTACAGCAGCTGGGTTGGGGGGTTGTAGTAGGACGAAAGAAGATTTTGTCTAAAAGAAGAATCATCATAAGAGAGACATTATAAGAAGTTATGTCCCTTGTGCTGAAATGTAAGCTTTAAGTGAGAAGATACATGCTACTGAAATAATAGGTCCACACTGATGACACAAAACACATACCGTAAAGACTGTAGCATTACTTTTATATAGATGCAATTCTGCTTATCTTTTGTTTTTGTTAAGTTTGGGATTGCGTGGGAAAGGTCTAGTTTTTATTGCCATTTGTGTTGCACAAATATGTAGAACTTTTCACCACATCAAAAAAAAATAAAAAATAAAAAATAAAAAAATAAAAAAATAATTTTTCAGAGGATATCCTGCTCACTGATGTCAGAATTTAAAAAAAAATGTCTGCAATAAATGTGTGCTGTGGAAGTTTCTACAAATCTATATACGGCACAACCCATCCAGTACACTTTAGCACCCAGAAGCTATTGGGCATTTATCTGAATGGTATTTGACTGGCACCACTTGCAGTGTTAGGAAGATTTCCCTCGATTTGCTGTCCCGGTGACAACAGAAAGCAAGGACATCTCCTCATTATCAACATAGCAATAAAAACCTGACTGATTCTACACCTTTTCCACACTATCCAAAACGTAAGAATGTTTTGTCTGGAGTTTTAAAGCAATAAAAAGACTTGTATCAGAGGAAAATGTAAAAGGGACTGCTATGGAAAGCAGTTGGTGGCTCACTCTTGGGGGTCCAATGATCATTCCTGTCCATCTAGCAAGAGTCATATCTTCATCGTTTTCAAGGCCCCAGCTGACTGTACCATCTCCAACACCTTTCTGTCCATCTTCAAGCTCATCCAGTAATTGGAAATTGCGAGGAACTGTGACTGGAAGAAAAAAAAAAAGTTAAAGAATATTGGTAGCCTTCGATAAAGAAACATTGGTTTGTTTAACTAGCTTTACAAAACACATTTTGAAATGTCTAACCACTGCAATCTCGGCACCTTTGTTAATCTGCACC
Organism: Aquarana catesbeiana; assembly: GCF_042186555.1. NCBI lineage: Eukaryota > Metazoa > Chordata > Amphibia > Anura > Ranidae > Aquarana > Aquarana catesbeiana. The sequence goes on along the minus strand of NC_133328.1, from coordinate 499,973,202 downwards.
ACAGAAGTTAAAGAATAGGTTACTCCAACATTTCATATTCCTGATATGTGCCATGTACTTGTATGAGAAAATATCCTGTTCTCTTTGTATTGCTCCCTTTGTGTGAAATCCCTGGTGTTCCTGCCAGTCCCTCTGCTTTCCTATTAAAATTGGACAACACCAGGTATGGGAGCACAGTGTGGTCAGTTTTCTGGCTGTGCTGGGAACTCAGCCTGCTCTCCTCCAATGATAAGACATGGGCTGAAATGCTCCTCCCCTGTATTTATATTTTTATATGTATTAGGGGACGACCAATATAGTTTTTCGGAGTCGATGATGATTTTTCGGCTGCCTTTCAGGCCAATATCAGGTGCTGATATTCTGTAGGCAAACTATTTTTATACTGTCTTTTTTTTAATCACTGTTATTGTTATGTATACATCCCTTGTGAAAGTAATAGGCTGTGACAGGTACTTTTTATGTCCCATCCCACTGCTTGTAATAGCAGCCAAGCGGCTGCTGAGCCACATTGGTTGTTATTACAGCTGACCATCCGCTCTAAAGAACAGTACCGTGGTGATGCCTGCATCTGCAGGCATCGCCAAGGTACAATCCCGTGAAGCAATATCAGTAACATTGGCAAGTTTGAACAAAGCTTCAAAAAAAAAAAAAAAAAAAAAGTGAATATCGGCCACACCGATAATTGCTCAACCCCTAATATGTATAGACAAAAGGTTTGCCTTTCATTCCTATTTTAAACTGAATGAGTTGTTCTAAAAAAGGTGAGGGTTCACATATACTTTAAACCACCCCACATACCTATGCAGAGACTGCCCTGAGCCCACTTTCCTTAAGGAGGTCTATTTTTTTTTCCATAAAATAGTTGTATTATCTTTTTTTTTTTTTTTCTCCAAAAATAAAGTCCTCCTCTGTATTTACTTTTAAAATGACCCCCCCCCCCCCCCCCAGCTGTACTGACAAACTGCCAGTTTTATATGTTCCCCCTGTACTGACAGGACCTTGGGCCCTGTAGGAGTCCCCTCTATGTGCGCACGCCTGTTCTGTAATATAACTGTAAAAACAGTGTACCAAGCAACACACACAAACACTAGTAGGACGAGAGGGACACAGAACCTCTCTGTCAATCAGGACTGTGGAGAAGGGTGGCTTTTCCGGTGTTTGTTGTTACTGTATATGTGCATTGGGGTGCCATTCAGAATGGGTGGTTATGCACCACAATGTACATATACCACCTGCTGAAAGTAGGTTTTAATGTATGCTCTCCAGCAGGCGGATGATGTCACAATCTCAAACTCAGCTAGAGGAAGCTTTGTAGCTCGACCCAACTTGACTGTCCAAGGAGTGGGATGGAAGTTCCCATCCCTCTGCTTGAACACAGTGCTGTATACTGTATGTCGCTAGGGTGACATGCAGTGTTCCCAGCTAAAGGAGCTATTAGTGAAGCAATAGTTCATTTGGATCAACTTGGTCCAAACAAACTAAAGTGGAACAAAATATAAAATGGGTGACCAGGCAGGAATATTAATGCAGAAGAGACATGCTTTATCTCTTCTGCATTAAAGTTGCCTACCTGCTTAGTGCTGCAGGAATTCCAGAAATTTGGGGAAGTCAGTCATTTCAAAGTGAACTACAGTAAGTCGGAAATCCTCAATATCGCTCTACCAAAGTCAGACCTACAAAGACTTTCGACTGCCTTTTCTTTTAAAACTGGTTCCACCTCCATCCGGTAAATTGGTATTCAAATACCAGCAGAAGCAGCCCAGCTTTTTCCAGGAATTTTACTCCTACTCCTTAGAACCCAAGCCGATCTATCTACGTATGCATTACAGCTGCACAATTAATCGTTAAAAAGATCATTACCTTGATTTACCCCCCCTGACGATCTATGTTGCGGAGTGTCTCGATTCCTTCATGTAACAAGTATAGAGTTCTCGGCTTACTCTGGCATTCTGCCAAGATTTTAACAACATTGTAACTCTTCTGTCTTAGATCAAAGGGATAAAACTTGTGTGTGAATATCCAGGAAGTTTAACCAAGTCTAAACCTTTTTCTGACACTTGTTTCTTACAGTTAAAATCAGATTTTTTTGCTAGAAAATTACTTGGAACCCCCAAAGAGAGAGAGAATAAAATGGGGATTGTTGCAATATTTTATGTCACACTGTATTTGCACAGTGGTCTTTCAAATGCAATTTTTTGTAAAAAATACACTTCAATGAATAATAAAAAAAAAACCCAAAAAAAAAAACCCAACGAAACAGTAAAGTTAGCCAAATTATTTCGTTTAATGTGAAAGATGTTCCGCCGTGAGAATCGTGATCTTCTAAGCAAAAAAAAAAAAAAAAAATTGCGATTCTCATTTTAGCCAGAATCGTGCAGCTCTAGTATGCATCCAAATGGCTCTCATGGCTTGGTAGGGTGAACACCTTGAGAATTGGATGTTCTCCCCTTGTTTTTGTACCTATTCCAGACAATTCCTATACACACACCCAATTATTATTTCCAGAAATTGCGCCAGCTGTTTTCTAAAATCATTTGGAATGTAGCTGTCCCAGAATTTGACACAGAACACTAGCTCTTCCAAAAGCTAGGGGTGGAGCTGGGGCCCCAGATGCTTCTCTGTACCACAAGGCCGCGATACTCACTCGCATAATAGACTGATTTCACAAATCTATGACTAAGCTCTAGGTTCACCTGGAAAGCCATATGAACCCCATTGACCTCTCAGCTCTTCCATGGACCATACCTGCACATCGTAGTGGTCTGTACCCCCTCTGTGACCTTACTCGTCAAACGATCCAAATTTGGAATCGCTTGTTATGAAGTGGGGACATATCCAATCTTTCGGGGCCTATGACTCCCTTATTTGGGACCCCGGCCTTCGCACCGGTTGTACATGTGACTAGCTTTGGACCATGGCGAAAAGAGGATCATAGGAGGCTTGCCCAGGTTCTCCGAGCAGACCCCACTCTAGGGCCAGATATCCATTCCGGATTGCACTCTCGATACCCTATGCAGTAGCTCCAGAGACAGCAATTAACTTCCTATATCCGAACCTTCCCATCCATATCAGATATATTAGCTAAACCAACAGGATTCGAAGAGATGCTTCTCCAAGCCAACCCTCCAACACACGTGGTATCTCCGCTCTATTCCTTATTGCTGAATGCTTTTAACCCTGATCTCCCATCTTATATGGTGGGCCTGGGAAGAAGACTTGCGCCACTCCATCTCCCTCACTGACTGACAAAAATGTTTCATCCTGACGCACAAACTCTCTCTAGCCACTAAATCTCAAGAAAAAGGGTTGAAAGTGGTGACGAGATGGTATAGATCGATTCGATTATACATCATTTCAACTCAACAACTCCTGATACCTGCTGGCGGTGTCTAAGCTCCAGGGGTACCATATGCTCCACGTTTGGTGGGATTGCCCCCCCATACAGAAATTCTGGCAACAGATCTTCCAACTATACTGCAAACTGATGGCGGCCCCTCTCTCTCCTACAACTGAGGTTGCTCTATTATCCATGCTCCCGGGAACATTCAAGTCCATTAAAAAAGATGTATTGCGTCACTGTTTGGCCGCGTCCAGAATAGTGATTCCACTGTACTGGAGATCGACGACTGTACCTTCCCTGGGGGAGTGGGCTACTGAAGTAGATCGTATTAGGGACCTTGAACGTCTGTTGGCTGAGGAATAATAAGGAAGAACGGTTCTCTCTCACTTGGTCTTCATGGTCCATGTTCCGCTACTCAGACTTCATCTCCTGGGCAGAGGGTGACCCAGGCAACACCACCTCATGACCATGGGGGGAGTGATCCCTGTTCCTAATCTTTCTGCTTCCCCTACCTTATTCTAACACCTTCTCCTCTGTGTATAATTGTACACTTCAGAATCTATTAAATGATTACTCCTGATACAGGTTATGACTCTTGAAACTTCGTCACAACATAACAGGTTTCTAGAATAAGTATGGATGTAGTAACACATGATGTATACATATAATCTTCCCACCTGAAATAAGAGGGTCTTGTATTTCATGTTATGCCTCATTATGTTGCTCTAACCGTTTTGTATTTTTTGATACTCATATTGAACACAACACAATAAAATGTTTTGTAACTTCCCTCTACACATTTTATTGTCCTTACCTACTTTTGTTAGTTATATTTTCTATGATGACTGCAACTGTCATCTTGTACCTCTCAATAAAATAAGACTGAAATAAAGTTACCTACCTGCCTGTCCGCCCTTGTACAGCGAGTAAAGCATGCGCAGCTCACTGTATAAATTTGACAATGCCGAATCTGATCAAACTCAGACATCATCCTCGCCTGTCCAATGAAAGCAGCCAGCGATAAAGACCCGGAAGCTGGCCGCCCAAAGATTGAAGTGGCTGGGTGGGGAGCTCGGGGACACCGCAACGCTGGGGCCGAGGCGAGTATAGTTCCGCTTCAAACATCACATATACCCCTTTCAGACTGGGGCGCTTTTCAGGCGTTTTAGGGCTAAAAATAGCGCCTCTCAAGCCACCCCAGTGTGAAAGCCTGAGTGCTTTCACACTGGGGTGGTGTGCTGGCAAAAAAAAAAAGTCCTGCAAGCAGCATCTTCGGGCCGACCTGCCCATTGAAATGAATGGGCAGCACAGCCAAAGGGCCTGCAAAGTGCTTCAGAGCAACACGGGTGCTATTAGCCCTTTCTTTGGCAGCTAGCAGGGGTTAAAAGCACCGCTATAACAGCAGGTAAAGCACCGCTAAAGCTAGAGCCACTTTACCGCCAACGTCCGCACTGCCCCAGTGTGAAAGGAGTCTAAGAGCAGGAGATCAGCTTTAAAATTTAACCGTTTTGGAATACGTTTAATACGAGGATACCGTTCTTCTCTAATTTAGCCATGGGATTCATTTTCAAATCTCATGGGGTCAGTTGAAAATATGAAGAGAGATAGCGCACACAATGGGGAACTCCCAGTTCAATTTGCAAGATCCTCTTTCAGGTGCTCAGTCTCAGTGTGTCCTTACACACCACAAACAAGTAAAAGGATTGAGCGGCAACTCTGTAGTCCATATAGTGATTTTAATGGTTGGTTGCATGAAGTGACAAGCAAAACTGACGCGTTTCGGCAACAGCCTTAGTCGTAGCATGTTAAACAAAAAAAAAAATCAATGACAAGGCAGGTGAATCTTAGGGGAAGTTTTTTTCTCAGAGTTCTCATGAGGCTCCACCCACTGTCAGTGGGCCCCTACATCAATGGTTGCTAGGATGTTGTCAGCTATGTAGCCACCAGCATCATAGCAACCAATGACTCATCCCCGGCCGGAACAGCCCCCTGTCCAAGTATGGCCATTGCCACATTTAGTTAATGGCATCAGCCAGCATTCCTTCCCCTTTCCCCACACATTCAGCTGTGGCACTGCATTACGAGTATTGGCACATTATTCTTAGTGCCGGGCAGGCACATTACTTTGTGAGTATAATATTCTTTATGCTTTTAATGAGTTTTAATAAAAGGGCTAAGAGTTATGCTATGATCTTTCCTATGTTTTTTTCCCCCTAACTACGTGGGTGAGTGGACCCAGGATGCCTGAATACCAGTATACTGTATGGGAAATACCCTCTGAAAAAGCTTGTGACCCACCTCAATGTAACTTGGGGGGGAGGGGGTGTCAACATCTAGGAGTGCATACTCTGGTGGGGGCACTGAAGGTGAAATGTGGTGGTATATATCTGAATACATGAGGCACTTTTTTTTTGAAAATTTCGTTAAATGGACATTCACTTGGTTTACATTCGTGCACAGAAGCACTTTGAAGATTTGGATGGACTTTTTGATAGTACATTTATATGCTTGAGTGGTTTCTGATTAGACACTTTAATCATTTTAGATTTACACTTATTCGATTGGTATATGGGGTAAACACAACCTTTTGTTATTGGTTTACTGATTTATAAAAGCTTACAAATAGGGCACAATTGGGAGAAAATGTTTCACATTTATCTTACAGAACATGTCAATCTATTTACATGCAGTATAAATGTATTATGCGTATTGTTTCTATGAAAGATCATAAAAGATGCAATTTATCTTGCTACAACCCTATCTCGGTTATTTTTTCTTTTGACAAGTTTGAAGAAGCAATCTGCACAATATGTTATAAATGAAAAAAAAATTGCTTCAGTCAGCCCCTTACTAAACTGTGTACACTGCAGCCATTAAATAGACATTGGGTTTTGTGGTGAATATAATCTTTTCACAATTGAAGACTTAATGGCCACCGTCATTTCCAACTGTACACTTGAGCTCTCTCTACTATGTCTTTATACTGAAAATAGAAGCTGAGAGATAGAAGTTCACAAGACAGCACAAAGTACAACAGATATTTTACCCACAGAGCAGGAAATGAGACAAGCAAGAAGACAGCTATAGGATGTATAAACTGCACAAGTTTAGGTTCTTTTCACACATGCACATTCTGGTACAGACAAATGTAAGGTAAAACTTCATGTAAGACCATATGGAGAAATGTCTGCCATTATAGCACTGGTGCCAGATGAAGAAGTCACAATATTCGTGAGAAATGCCATCAAATTTGAAAAGGTACTAAACCCCAAAACAAAAATGGAATATATTTCAGCTTACCAATTCTTAAAGTGGAACTTTAGTCAGAAAATTAAGTTCTGCTAGAAAATCTCATGCTGGCCTTTTTTTTTTGCAGGTATATGTAAAACATTAAAAATAAGAGCTTCTATACTGTTTAAAATCCAGTAATATACTGTCACTCCCTGCTCTGCACATGCTCAGTTGCTCTGTATTTTTAGGCACTGCTGCCTTTGTAGAGGCCAATCTGCTGACAGCCTTAAAGTGGTTGTAAACCTCAGTAATGAAATCTGAACAAAGCACATATATACTATATTGTATTGGAAGTATTGGGATGCCTGCCTTTACATGCACATTAACTTCAATAGCATCTCATGATCCCAGCCTTAGTCCGTAGGGTTCAATATTGAGTTGGCCCACCCTTTGCAGCTATAACAGCTTCAACTCTTCTGGGAAGGCTTTCCACAAGGTTTAGGAGTGTGTCTTTGGGAGTGTTTGACCATTCTTCCAAAAGTGCATTTGTGAGGTCAGGCACTGATGTGGACCAGAAAGCCTGGCTCGCAGTCTCTGCTCTAATTCATCCCAAAAGGTGTTCTATCAGGTTGAAGTCAGGACAAGTTCCTGCACCCCAAACTCGCTCATCAATGACTTTATGGACCTTGCTTTGTGCACTGGTGCGCAGTCGTGTCGGAACAGGAATGGCTCATCCCCAAACTGTTCCCACAAAGTTGGGAGCATGAAATTGTCCAAAATGTCTTGATAAGATAATGCCTTAAGGAGTTCCCTGCACTAGAACTAAGGGGCCAAGCCCAACCCCTGAAATTGGTTTGCACTAGTGCGCAAAGCAAGGTCCATAAAGACATAGATAAGCGAGTTTGGGGTGGAGGAAGTTGATACTAGAAGAATGGTCAAACATTTCCATAGACCAGTGGTTCTCAACTCCAGTCCTCAGGACCCACCAACAGGCCAGATTTTAATTATTACCTTGGGGGAGATGCAGACTAGAATACTGCAATCACTAAGCAGCAAATTATATCACCTGTGATGTATTTCAGTTATCTTGCAAACCTGGCCTGTTAGTGGGTCCTGAGGACCGGAGTTGAGAACCACTGCCATAGACACTCCTAAACCTTGTGGACAGCCTTCCCAGAAGAGTTAAAGCTGTTGTAGCTGTAAAGGGTGGGCCAACTCAATATTGAACCCTATGGACTAAGACCGGGATGCCATTAAATTTAATTTGCGTGTAAAGGCAGGCGTCCCAATATACTTTTGGCAATATAGCATTTATCTGTAGCGTTTATTAGTCTCTCTCCAAAGCTCTAAGGTTCATTTCTCTTGTGCTTAGTTCCTCTTATCAGCATGAGTCACTTATGACAAGTTTTCCTGACACACAAGAAAAATTTGTGACCGGGAGAGAGCTCAGCACACAGCTTTTCTATTCAGAACACAGCTCTGTAATCCTTCCTTCGCTCCTATTGGCTGTGTGGAAGGGGGTGTATGCATTTCCTCCAATCAACTCTCACACACTGTAACTGCATCTCTCTGCCCCCTCCTCTGTGTTCCAGACAGATGGAGAAGGATTGTTAACACGATTCTGCCCTTTTGAAGGGCTGCAGGGAAGAGAAGACTGCAGATAAGTAAAACTTATGTAGGAGGATTTGTTTCATCTCTGTACATCACCTGAGGCCAGTCACTTCACTGGGTAAATGAGCAGGTTTACAACCACTTTGAGCCTGGACTCACACTGTAGCGATGCAGGAATCAGTGCGACTCCAGCGCCGGTTCCCACATCACACTGCCTTCTGTGAACCACTGAGGGTGTCAATATAATGTTAATGATACCCCCAGATCGGTTCACTGATCACAGTGCGAACTGTGGATTCAGACAAGGATCAGATCGCATGGGTGAGAACACCCATACAATCTGATTCCAGTGCAGGAAAAAAAAAAGTCCTTGCACCTTTTTTGTGCGAATCCAATGCGAGTTCAGCCATACAAACTGTATGGCTGAACTTGCACTGCACAAACATCGCATATGATCAGCACCCCAGTACGGGTACGAATCACATGCAATGTCTGTGCTCGCTACAGTGTGAACCCGGGCTAAAGCAGCATTAAACCCTCCTATCCTAAGTTTACAGCCATGGAAGCTTCTTCTGTTCGATCTGCAACTGCCATGGTGCTGCATAGGTGGTCAGTTATGACACCAGTCATTTGATGGTTTGACACTTTGGTTGAGGATACAAGCAAATGTGACAGCAATCCCGGCGTTTCAGGAATGTAACAGGTTTTTGAAACCATTAAAATCGATGGGTTTAGTTTCAGTTTATGATTTACTGCTGTTCAGGGGCTCAGGGCTTCAGCAAATTGGCAGCCTTCGGCAAGAACAGACAGGTGCACTGCTGGAAAATTAGAGCACACATCAATTTTGATAGCATAATTATTATTGTAGAATATATGTTCCTTGCTACAGAATTTTTTTTTTTTAATCAAGTTATTATTGGGTAAAAGTTACGCTTTAAAATTTAGTGGCTGCATTCATTTTACTTTTTCCCCCCCTGTATTTTCACCTGGTGAACCAGACAGTAAAATCCTTCCCGTCTAAGTATATCTCCTGTCTGAAGGAGAAAAGGAGACACCTTTGGACAGCAGCACTGTCAATATGTGGAGAGGCTAGTTTTACATGCGCTAGCAGATTTAGATGGACTTTACAGGCAAACTGAATCCAAACTCTGCTTTATAAGCAGATACAGCAACCGTTTTGTTCCATTTGAGATAAAGTTTTTACATAAATAGATCAAAGCTGGCCCTTGAAAGTACTCCTGTCAGTTGTAAATGGTTTGTGTCAACACTAAGGCTCGGTTCACACAGGGACGACTTGTCAGGCGACCTAGTCGCCTGACAAGTCGCCTCCTGTTCTGTGCTATGGAACCGTTCTAAGGGGAGCGACGCAAGTCGCTCCGACTTAGAAAAAGGTTCCTGTATGACTTCAGGGGCGACTTGCATAGACTTCTATACAGAAGTCGTTTTGCAAGTCGCCCCGGCAGTCGTGTGCAGGTCGCCTCGGTGAGGCGACCTGCAAGTCGTGCCGCCTCTGGTGTGAACCAAGGCTAACTGACACTTTTGCAGACAGCTTAGTCTGGTAACAGAAGCTGAAAAATAACATTATGGGTATATACATGCTTCGATTTTTTGTTATTCGATAGGTGTGCGATTTGAATCTGCAAACAATCAAAAAGCAATAACTTCCCTTCCAATCAATTTAGACGCAATTTTTGATCTGTTCTGATAAAACGGAGTTGATCAACCAGGGCAGAAATCTATTGATTGTATTGCACTGATGAGCAACATGGAGATGCTGAGGTCATGAATATAATTGTATTTCAATCGATCAGATTAGGAGAGTAGATTGTGGAAACAGAAAAGCAATTGCAAAGTTATGATCATGTCTTAGTTATCAATCGAAATCCACTTCCCTGTGTATATTGATTGCACAGGTTGCTGACTATAGATCGATTATTCCTATCTAAACAAATCTCCTGCTGCAGCTAAACAGCAACTGCATTGGTTTGATTGCAGCCACTGTGTTCTCAAAAATTTTTCCACAGGCTCCCTAGACAAAAATGATTGAACAAAGCAGGGCCATCAGAGCCACTCGCTGTGCAAATATTTGCTGGTTCATCTGAAACCAGTCAAAATTCACAGTGTATAGCCAGCTTCATTGGTCAGATCATCAGGTGAAAAAAAATTACACAGAAAAAAGGAAACCAATACAGCCACCACATCTAACAATTAGCTGCTTCTGGACAGCCCCCCCCCCCCCCCCCCCCACACACACACACACACACACACACACACACACACACTTACTGCAGAAGGGCAGCCCGGCTGTGTGAAACAACATACCTGTACATTGTTTCCACCTTGGGGTCTGGGGCTCACGGGCCGCAGGCGACCCGCTCCGACTGGACATAGCAGGAGCCAATAAGCAGGTCTTGCGGCTGCAATGGCCGCCGGGACCCGCTCCGATTGGACACAGCAGGAACCAATCAGCAGGTCTTGCAGCAGCGATGGCTGCCGGGACCTGCTGATCGTTCGTTGGGGAGGCAGTAAACAAGGCAGACTGTCGTTCTGTCAGAGAGATCTTGTGTCCCTGCTAATCAGGAACACAGATGTCTCTTCCTCTAGTCAGTCCATCCCCAGGAGCACACTTAACCCTTTGACCTCTCCTGGTATGTAACCCCTTCCCTGTCAGTGTCATTTATACAGTGACAGTGCTTTTTTTTTTTTTTTTTTTAAATGTATTAGCTTCACTGGTCCACAAAAAGCGTCACTTAGTGTGCAGTTTGTCCACCGCAATATCGCAGTCCTGGGGAAAAAAAAAAAAGGGAAGAGAAAAGAATGGTCTTACTTCTAGATTCTCACCCTCTGGCCTTTGAAATGGCGAGCCGTGATGGCGCTACTCCCACACATGCACATGGGAGTCATCATCGCGGCACTGCCCTCTGCACTGATGGCACACTCCAGCCCCATATACACAGGTCGAATGTTGGGAGACATTGGCCTGTGTGTATGCCAGTCTGACAGAACCCAGCCGTTTGGCCCACTTCATGAACATGCTAAAAAAAAACAGCAGCCAACCGACTCCTGATCAGCGCGCTCTGCCATTGGCTGAGAGCGCTGATCAGAGTGTTCTGGCGTGGGGGCTGTCCCTCTGTCAGAGCACAACAGCTCAGTGGGGGAGATCGCTGTAATAGCTCTTTTCTTACACATTCCAGCGACGTGCACAAGCACAGCAGCTCCAGTCGCTGTCTCTCTCCTCATTGGAACGATTGATAACAGAAAGATCCATTGGTCGCTGCTATCAATCAAATACAGTGACAAGGGAGCAGGGATGAGACCGAGTCCAGCTGTCTGTGTCAATGGACGCAGCAGTGGGACTCAGGAGCGAGCCTACACGGGTGCCCGCAGGGAAAGCAGCTTCCGGTGGGAGCAGCGATAAGGGAAGGAGCCTGGAGCGCCAGTGGGGGACCCCAGAAGAGGAGGATCGGGGCTGCTCTGTACAAAACGATTGCACACAGCAGATAAGTATAGACATGTTTATTTTTATGAAAAAAAAAAAGGGTTTAGAACCACTTTTACACTATGCACAGCATGTGAATCGCACAGGAACCACACTGCATTCCTGTTCAAATCACATGCGATTCAGTGATCATTTGAATGGGTTCAAATCACACTGCATTGCACCAGTTTTGCATGCAGCAATTTTGGGACCACACTGCAACCGCGTTCCTGTTCAAATCACACACATTCAGTGTGTTGTGATGTGAGCCCATTTATTTTGAATGATTTCAAAGTTGTGCATGAAGCAATTTTAAAATTGCACTGCAACCGGATCGCATGGTACTTTTGTATCATGTGATCCAGCGCGGGCAAATGCACCGCATTTACAACCTGCGTTTGGGGCGTGGTTAAGATCACATTGAGTTGAATGACGCGCGGGAAACGTGCATGGATTTCCCACAACGCATTAGTGTGAACCTAGGGTCAGTGTGCCCCGAATGCAGAGTGTCACCGCGCATGCGCAGTGACATCAATCGGCTAAGGCCAAAGCGAATGCCTTCTAAATAGCACAAGTTTAGGCACTATCCACTGTACCTACAAGTAAGACTTATTACAAGCTTACCTGTGGGTTCACATTCCAAATCTGAGTCTACTACTGCTTTAAGATCAGTAGTGCTTAGTCACCTGTCCTAAAGCAAGCCAGGCAATGCCAGCTTTGGGTTATTATTTATTGAATATGGCGGCACAAGGCAGAAGCATTGCTGCAGAGGGGTAGGCAATGGTCAGATGTCAGGCGAGGTGTGGAATACATGAGGAAGGATCTGCAGACAGTAAACATATAGGAGGTGAATCAGCATCCAATGTCACCCAGATCACTGCTCCCACCTGTAGTAGGGACACCTATACATGTGCCTGTCATGTCAGCAGCCAATCACACGGCAGCTCTCTTTCCCCCACCGGACACGATAGGCTGCGGTTCACCTGTATAGGCCAATGTGTGATTGTGGTGTGCCATGGCCGGAGAGGAGGAGGGGAGCCACAAGGGTCTATCCGAGAATGGTTATAGATGGACGAATACAGCTCATGACGTGTTACCGCGCCTGTATCTGCACCATTCCCCCTGCCCGCCCCTCACCAACCTGTGTTCACCGCCATCTTCTCCGCCGCCCAGGACCGGAGGAGCCCACGCACTCCTGATGTCAGCACGTTCAACTCCCCCAGCCGGGCCGCGTCACTTCCGTCCCCACAAGAAGCTCAGCCCCCTCCGCCGCCCAGTGGTCAGGGAAGGGAATGACCGGCGTGCCTATGAATGAATGGAGGGATGGTGCAGGGAGCTCAGCCAGCCTCTCCACTCAGCACGGCGCCCCGTCCATAACACTGTGTGACTGTGCCAGTCCATGCTGTGTCCTCCCTCTACAGCGTGGCTCTTCTGTGCCCCAAATACACCTGTACATGTGTGCTGTACTTCCTGAAGCATCGCAGCGAGGGTCACCAATGTGGGAAATAGTTTTGTAGCTGGAATCGGGGAATTAGCTCAGATGGTAGAGCGCTCGCTTAGCATGCGAGAGGTAGCGGGATCGATGCCCGCATTCTCCAAATACTTTAATAAATGGCAGCAGATTTTAATTACCAAAACATCTGCTAATGTTAATATTTTGCATATAAAATATATTATATTTTTTATCTTTTTTTCTGTGTGCAAAAAGGAGCTTTAGAGCAATATTAAACACAAAAAGCAAACGTATTATATTGCAGCTTACCAATTCTTAGATGTGATGGCTGCATTTGTTTTCTGTTTTTTAGGCTTTCCTTCTTTTATTTGCACCTGCTGATCCTACCAGTTTAGTCTGTTGTCTTTCAAGCTGTCCTGCAGATGTAGAAGTTAGAGGGTTAAGACAGTTTACCAATGACATGGGTGCTTACAGTGATTATTATTAATATTCAGGATTTATTGCCAGCAGTTTGTGCAGCGCTTTCCAACGTGAGGGCAGACAGTACAGTTACAATATAATTCAATGCTGGAGGAATCAGAGGGCCCTGCTCATTACAGCTTACAATCTAGAAGGGGGGAGGGTCAAGTGATACAAAAGGTAATAACTGGGGGGATGAGCTGATGGAGAAAATAAACGTACAGTTTAGCGGTAGAGGCAGGTTTGGATTTCTGCGAAGAGGAGGGTTTTCAGGGATCGTCTAAAAGCAAGCAGAGTAGGAGATAATCGGACAGATTGGGGTAGGGAGTTCCATAGGATGGGAAAGGCTCATGAAAAGTCCTGGAGATGAGCACTGGAGGAGCTGGCGAGGGAGCTAGAAAGCAGGAGGTCTTCAAATCAGCTTTTATTTATTTATGTAAAACCTTTATCCCAAAAGGAACAAAGCTGTTTGCTGTAACTGTTTAAAAAATGTTACCTGAAGTTAATCTTCAATTTGTTAGTGTACTTAAAGCGAACTTCCACTTTAAGTGATGGTGACCCCCTGACATACCACATTTGGCATGTCATTTTTTTTGGGGGGGAGCAGGTACCCAGTTTTAATGGGCACCCAGCTCCCACTTCCTCCTCTGGCTCTGCGGCGTCGGAAGGAAGTTCACCTCTCCCCCTCCCTCCCATATGTCACAGGTCCCAGAAGATTGCCCGGTCATATGGAGCTTCACAGCCAGGCGCCCACAGTTAGAAAGCCAGCTCCGTGGAGAGGAGCAGGGCTTTGTGCGCCCACATCGCTGGACCGTGGGACAGGTGAGTGTCCGATTATTAAAAGTCAGCAGCTACACTTTTTGTAGCTGCTGACTTTTAAATGGGTGGAACCAGTGCTGTTTATTGGCCTAGGCCGACAAGGCCCAGGCCCAGGCCTAGGGTGGCACTTTGCAGGGCTGGGTTGCATCCCTGCACATAAAACGTCCCCAGCTACAGCCCCCAGCTGGCGGTGGGCGGCTTACTGTAGCCTGTAGCGGCAGCATTTTCTGGTGGTGATTTGGCTGGGGAGGGAGGGCGGTGACTTGGCCGGGGAGGGAGGGGACTGGCGCCCCATAAGCGGCCGGTGACTGGCCCCACTCTAAGCAACTGACAGAGGCTCCATCTACCCTCCTCCGTGACATCTAGGCTCAGCGCGGGTGTGCTCATCGCTGTCTACTGTTACTAGTAAACACAGAGGCCTCAGTTCTGTGCTTACAAGTGACAGCCCGGAGCGCATCTCTCCCTCTGGCTTCCACAGAATCTCCCAGCTGCTGCACCCAATCAACGGAGAGACAGTTGCCCGGTGCTGTGTGTTCATGGGGAGGAAGTGGGGCATTACATGCTGAGTTAGAGGTGTCCGGATGGCGACCCCCGTGCCTGATGATCCCATGGCTGCCACTGGCAAGTGGAAAGAGGTGCAGCCACAAGTGCTGTACACTGCGTGGGTAAAGCCAGACTGAAGGGGGTTGGGTTGGGGGGGGGGCTTATTCAAAGCTGAGGAGATACAGAGGTCAGAAATAAGGTGCAGAATTAGGGAGCCAAGTTAAAGAGATGCAAAGCTTAGCTGTTGCGGGATTGTAGAGATAAGCTGTAGAAAAAGGTGCAAAGGTGAGTTGTGGACAGGGGTGCAGAGGTGAGCTGTAAAAGAGGGGAAGTGTGATGAAGTGAGCTGCGGTCATGGAAGGGGGGTGTGCATAGCAGACAGGGGGTGCAGATGTGATTTGCATAAGGATGTGGGGTGCAGAAGTGAGTTACAGACAGAGGATGAAAAGGTGAGTTACAGACAGGGGGTGCAGAAGTGAGTTACAGACAGAGGATGAAAAGGTGAGTTACAGACAGGGGGTGCAGAAGTGAGTTACAGACAGGGTGAAGAGGTGAGTTACAGATGGGGTGAAGAGGTCAGTTACTGACAGGGGGTGAAGAGGTGAGTTACAGACGGGGTGAAGAGGTGAGTTGTGGACAAGGGGTGAAGAGGTGAGTTACGGACAGGGGGTGAAGAGGTGAGTTACAGACGGGGTGAAGAGGTGAGTTACAGACGGAGTGAAGGGGTGAGTTACGGACAGGGGGTGAAGAGGTGAGTTACAGACGGGGTGAAGAGGTGAGTTACAGACGGGGTGAAGAGGTGAGTTATGGACAGGGGGGTGAAGAGGTGAGTTACAGACGGGGTGAAGAGGTGAGTTATGGACAGGGGGGTGAAGAGGTGAGTTACAGACAGGGGGTGAAGAGGTGAGTTATGGACAGGGGGTGCAGGTGAGTTGTGGATTGGGGTGTAGTAGTAAGTTGCGGATGGTGGGTGCAAAGGTGAGTTGTGGCAGGGGGTGCAGAAGTGAGTTTTGGACGGGGTGCAGAAGTGAGCTGCAAACAGTTTTGGACAGGGGTGCCGAAGCAAGTAGTGGTTGGGGATGCAGTCAGTGCTGTTTCTTGGCCAAGGTCCAGGCCTAGGGTGGCACTTTTCAGGGGGGCAGCATCCTCACACAAAAAAAAGCCCCTCCCTCTCCCAAGTCCTGGCTCCAGAACACAAACTGTCCCCAGCTACAGCCCCCAGCTGGCGACGGGCGGCTTACTGTAGCCTGCAGCAGTGCCATTTTTTGGTGGTTCTGGGGGGAGGGAGGGTGGGGACTGGCGCCCAATAAGCAGCGGGTGACTGGCCGCACTTAAAGCAACTGACGGAGGCTCCGCTTACCCTCCTCCGTGGCATCTATCGCAACTTCCTCCCGGCTCCCGCCCGGGCTCTGTGTGTTTACGATTGGAGAGAGGGGGATGAGGGGAACCACCAGCACAGCCAGCTACGATTCTTATACCTCTTGGGCACTTTTTTTTCTGTTCGATAGGCTGCACTGATGGGACTGTATTGATGGGCACTAATAAGCTACACTTATAAGGCTGTACTGATGGGACTGTATTGATGGGCACTGATAGGCTGCACTGATGGGACTGTATTGATGGGCACTGATAAGCTGCACTGATAAGGTCACGCTGATGGGACTGCACTGATGGGCACTGATAAGGCAGCACTAATGGGACTGCACTGGTGGTTACTGATAAGGCTGCACTGATGGGACTGTACTGATGGGCACTGAAAATAATAGCTATAACATTTGAAATGGTATACAAAACAACAAAATATACAAGTAGGCACTTGGTACCCACAGAGAGGAAGAGGTGGAGTTCTGAGAGGAAAAGGTGGAGCCTAAATATTAAGGGGTGGGGTTTACAAAGGGCGGGTCTTAAACAGGAAAGGGTTTGGCCTTGACAGGAAGGGGTGGGTCATAATTAAATTACGGGGTGCACGAGTTTAGTCAGGCCTAGGGCAGCACAAAACCTAAATACACCACTGGGTGGAACTCCGCTTTAAAGTGGAAGTCCATGCAAAGATTTTATCCCTGCATCTCTAGACACCATGTATCTAACACTAACATCTCTATCCCTGTAAAGAAAAAACAAGTATACTTACCTTTTTGGAAGCCGATCTCACCCACTTTGACCCGCACCTGACCCGTTCCGCGGCTTCACTGTAGAGGCGGGTGCAGAGGAGACGGAGGACAACTGAATCTCCATAGCAAATCTATGGGTGACGTCATTTCCCATTCATTTCACAGCTGTTGTCGGCCATGTCCTCTGCAGAGCTTCCGCTGCTGGAGATCGGGTCGGAGCGGGTCAGATCGGCTTCTAAAAAGGGATGTATACTTTTTTTCTTTACAGGGATAGAGAGGTTAGTGTTAGATCTTAACAATGCTGCTGTGCAAAAGTGCCCCCTGTGCTCCTTCATCCAGAGTGGGGGCAATCTCATACAGGAGATGTGTTACTGGCCAAATCACCAGGTGAAACAAAGGGAAACTCCTGTGCACAACTGCAGAAATTACATCAATCAAGATGGCCAAAGACCACAAACCTAGAAGAAGCCAGGGAGAAGATGTTGGCTCTGCAGTGGGAGCTTGTGGACATCACTCCCTGGCGTGGAGATGAGTATTGGGGGATTTCGTTCCAGTTTAAAGCTGTAAATTGTTCTTAGGGACTAGCTTAGTTTTAAAGGACATTCTCGGTCATAGTGTATGTTGGCTGTGTTTTTTTTTGGCTGAGGTATTAGACAGCAGTAGCACTGTAATTGACTTTCATTTGACTGTTATCAATTAAAAAAATGTGTTTTCATGTGACTTGACTGGCAGAATGCTGGCATTGCAGATGGCCCCTATTTCTCCTTCACCACTAATCCCACGAGAACCCTTTAAACTGGCTACAGCTGGATCCAGCTAAATTGTTCACGAACTCCATTTCTGTTTTGCTATCTATTTAAACTATATTAACAGCCTCCTTAAAACCGAATATGCCTGGAGACGATAGAATTGTCTGAGCGCTCGATTTCTGCATTGTTGAATGTGGAGTCACATACATTCCTCCCTTTGTTCCCAGAGGAAGGACTGGCAGTGACAAAATAATTAAAAGAGCGTTGTAGAGCGAGGATGGGGTGAGAGCCTGTCAGCACTCATGAGGAGGCAATCTTCTAGTCAGAGAAAAGCAGCCATACAGTAGCACCATCCTTCGAAGGGCCACCAAGTGGTACTTTCTGCAACCTGGGTCCCAGTGAGCAATACAAAAAAAATGTGTGAGACTGCACTTGGGTGGCAGGGAGGCGAGAAAAGGACACCCCCAATGAAGAGGCAGAAGTGGAAGAGCAACAACGTGCTGAAAGAGGGAGCAGGGAGCCATTGTAGTGTACAGCGGGCATCAGTTGCCATCTGGAGCTGCATAAAAAGCTACAATACAATCCCCCCCCCCCAAGTCTAGTGGTCTGAACCCCACTGTGTCCAAGCTCTTTGCACTTCAGCTCTTCCTATATAATCTAGTGGGAATTTCACTGCCTTTTTATTTATGGTATTTTTTTTTTCATTTCATATGAATTTATATTTTTATTTTATTTGTAATACTTTTCTGTAATTTGTGATATTAGCATACAGCAGAGGTCAGGCATGTCTGCATTTTTTTTGCATACTTTTTCTGCTCACAGACACTCAGAAGCTTGTTGCATTTTTAAAATATTGGACAGGGTAGATTCTATGGATAGATGAAGAGCAGGCAGCAGCAAAAACTAAAGCCATAGGCTGCCTGCTTTTCCCCAACAAAGGACAGTCCCAAAAAAAAGCCATTTGCCTTTAAACCCTGCAACGCAAAGCAGCACTTGCAACACCCACTCCACCGTCTACAGCAGTGGTCTCCAAACTTCGGCCTGGAAGTTGGATGTGGCCCTTTGCTTGCCTTTATCAGGCCCCTGGGACACAATTCCTCCCAATGATACAAAGCACTATTCCTTGTACACCAACAATGGGGCATCATTTTTATTACATATACCAACAATAGGGCACTATTCGTACCACTCTCCCCAACAATGGGGAACTATTCCTCCCACTGACACCAATGATGGGACACTATTCCTCCCACTGACACCAACTGCAGGGCAATATTCCTCCCACTAATACCAATGACGGGGCATTCTTTACTCTCATTGACGCAATGGCATTTTCTACTCACACTGGCCACAGTCCAGCCCCCTCAAAATCTGAAGGATAGTAAACTGGCCTTTTGTTCAGAGAGTTTTGAGACCCCTGGTCTATAGTAACAACTTTCTGATACCGGTTTTCCCTTTCCACAGTTGCTTTTGAGGAAGTAAAAAATGTTCCCAAACCACCGTGCCCACCACCTGAATATAAGCTGAATGACATTTCAACTGCTTCCATGTCAGCTGGTGAAAACAGCCCCTTTCCTGCAGTTCATGCCCTGGGTGATCCCACATTAAAATATTTCCACTTGCTAACACTATTTTTTATGTTTTATTTTTTGTAAACAATTATTTACCAATTTACTTTATGTCATCCTGGGCAGGCCAATTAAAACCCAAGTGTAGCTAAAGTTAAAAACAGAAAAATCAGCACAAGGGATATAACTTACAATCAGTAGGATATGTCCCTTTGTGCTGATTCCTCTACTTTTAGTTGAGATCTTCCTCCATTCCTGCCCCACCCCATCTCTGCTGCCATAATGTTTCGGTGTGACGTGAGTTTATACAACTAAGGGGCTGTCGCAGGCTTTCATCAAGAAACTATGCCCGTCCTTTCCGCCCAGCTGCTCCATTCATTTAAGCTGTACTACAGCTTCTATGAATGAAACATGATCTATGAATGGAGGGGGCTGAGATATCAATCATCCGCCTGTCCTCTATTTAGAGATTCTGTTTCATTCATGAAAGCAGTATTATTATTATTATTACACAGGATTTATATAGCACCAACAGTTTGCACAGCGCCTTAGAACATGAGGGCAGACAGTACAGTTACAATACAATTCAATACAGAAGGAATCAGAAGGCCCTGCTCGTTAAAGCTAACAATCTAGAAGGGAGGGTCAAGTGAAACAAAAGGTAATAACTGTGGGGGATGAACTGATGGAGAAAATGAAAATACAATTGTTATTAGATGTGGGTAAGATAGGCTTCTCTGAAGAGGAGGGTTTTCAGGGAGATAATTGGACAGGTTGGGGTAAGGAGTTCCATAGGATTGGAGAGGCTCTGGAAAAGTCCTGGAGGCGAGCAAAGGAGGAGGTGACGAGGGAGCTAGAGAGCAGGAGGTCTTGAGAGGAACGAAAAGAACAATTAGGTTGGTATTTTGAGACTAGGCTAATTATGTAGCTGGGGACTAAATTGTGGATTACTTTGTAAGTTGTTGTTAGTATTTTGAATTTAATTTTTTGGGTGAGCGGGAGCCAATGGAGGGATTGACAGAGAGGAGTAGCAGACACAGAGCGATTGGTAAGGTGGATGAGTCTGGCAGCAGCATTCATGATGGATTTAAGGGGGGTAGCCTATGTAGAGGTAAGACAATGAGAACGGCGTTTCAGTAGTCAAGGCAAGAGATGATCAGGGAGTGAATTAGGAGCTTTGTTGTGTCATTGGTTAGAAAGGGGCGTATTTTGGAGATGTTGCGGAGGTTGAGGCGGCAAGATTTGGACAGTGATTGGACATGGAGCTTGAAGGAGAGTTCAGAGTCCAGGCCTACACCTAGGACCTTGGCATGCGGGGATGGGCTGATAGTTGTGCCATCGAGTTTGATAGAGAGATCAGGGAAAGGGGCACTTGGTGGAGGAAAAATTATAAGTTCGGTTTTGGATAGAATGAGTTTGAGGAAGTGGTGTGACATCCAGACTAATATATCTGTTAGTAAATTAGTCATACGTGAGGAGACTGAGGAAGTGAGCTTAGGGGTAGAGAATTAGATTTGGGTGTTGTCAGCGTAGAGATGGTATTTGAAGATATGGGAGGGTATCAGCTGACCCAGGGAGGAGGTGTAGATTGAAAATAGGAGAGACCCAAGAACAGAACCTTGGGGGACCCCAACAGAGAAAGGAAGAGGAGAGGAGAAAGTAGATTTGTAAAGGTGCAGTTGGATAAGTAGGAAGAGAACCAGCGAAGAGTAGTCACGGAGACCAACAGCGTGCAGTTTTTGGAGGAGGAGGGGGTGGTCAACCGTATCAAAGGCAGCAGAAAGGACCAAGAGTAGGAGTACAGAATAGTGTCCATTGGTTTTGGCCGTTAGATCATTTGTTTGTTAGTTTTAGGAGAGCCGTTTCTGTGGAGTGTTGAGGATGAAATCCCGACTGAAGGGGATCAAGAAGGCTATTCTCAGCAAGGTGGTTGCTCAGTCGGTTGTAGACCAGATTTTCAAGTTTTGAGTTTGCATAAAAAATTTAGAGCAAGGAGATGGGGCGTAGGTTGTTAAGATTGGTTGGATCCAGTGAATTTTGTAATATTAGCTGTGTTTTATCTGCTAATAGGGATGAGCCGAACACCCCCCAGTTTGGTTTGCGGCAGAACATTCGAACACCGTTAAAGTGTATGGGACCTGAACGTGAAAAATCAAAAGTGCAAATTTTAAAGGCTAATATGCAAGTTATTGTCCTAAAAAGTGTTTGGGGAACCGTGTCCTGCGCCAGGGGACATGTATCAATGCAAAAAAAGTTTTAAAAACGTCAGTTTTTCGGGAGAAGTGATTTTAATAATGCTTAAAGTGAAAAAATAAAAGTGAAATATTTGTTTAAATATCGTACCTGGGGGTGACTCTAGTATGCCTGTAAAGTAGCACGTGTTTCCCGTGTTTAGAACAGTCACTGCACAAAATGACATTTCTAAAGGAATAAAAGTCATTGAAAACTGCTTTATGTAATGTTGGGTCCCGGCAATATAGATGAAAATTATTAAGAAAAACGGCATGGGTACCCCCCCAGCCCATTACCAGGCCCTTTGGGTCTTGTATGGATATTAAGGGGAACCCCGCACCCAAATTAAAAAAAGAAAAGGCGTGGGGCCCCAGGCCCTATATACTATGAAGAGCAGTATACAGGCGGTCCAAACAAGACAGGGACTGTAGGTTTGTTCTTTTTTGAAAAATTATGTTTATTCACAGTTTTTTTAAAAACATACATATAAAACATAACCTAACTTGCATTCCAATCCCTCCCTCCCTTGGCCTCCCGCCTCCCCCACCTCCCTCTATCCCGTGCAGCGACCCTTTTCATTATAGGAACATGTTCTTATATCATGGTGTTTTGAGACAGTAACCTTACATTCTCATTAATACAATATTTCACTGTAACAGACACACAAAAAGAATGATCTTCTACCTAGTCACGCCTAAACTTCAATAGTACTATAGTGTCCCTCAATTCGTAATACATTCAGTTATTATGCTAGGGTCTCATTAGCATCAATCCAACACTGCCACACCTTCTCAAATTTTGAAGGGCAGCCCCTGCTTAAATATGTAGCTTTATATAATGGGAGAACCTTGTTTATCATGTCTTTCCAAAAGGGTACCGTTGGTGGTTCGGGCTTCTTCCAATAGCTTACTATAGCTTTACGTGCATAAAACAAAACAATAGAAACCAATGTCCTCTGAGCTCTTTTTGGTGCAACACCTTCTAGCAAGCCCAGCAGGCATACCGACACCGTGAGTGGAATAGGCATTTTCAGCAAGGACTGGACAGTACTAGTTACCCCCGTCCAGAACTTCCTGATCTCCTGACAATGCCAGAAAATATGGTCAAAGTCCGCTGGGCAGTACGCACAACGCCAGCACTCACTTGTACCAGTGCCATATATGCCCGCCAGCTTTGCCGGAGTGTAATAAATCCTATGCAACAGCTTGAATTGGATAAGTCTGTCTCTAGTTGATACTAAAATACCAAATGTGTGGTCCCACATATCGTCCCAGTCGTCTCTCCCAAAATCAGGGATTAGCGCACTCCAAGTGTCTCTGCACTTATTAAGCATTTTTGGTGTTTCAACAAATAGCCCTTTGTATACCTCCGATAAAGGTTTCTTTAAATTTTCCTCACTCAATAATGATTCTATGGGAGAAGTACCAATAACTAGAGAGTCTGATCCAAAACGCGTGGCTAAGTTGCAAATAACGGAAAAAGTACCAGTTAGGCAGTTTGTGCCTATCCTTCAGCTGGTTAAAAGTAAAAAGTTTATTACCACCCACTATATGTTTCAATTGTTTTATGCCAACTCTGGCCCAAATGATTGGATCAGGAATTGTGTTCAAATGCGGGAGTTTGGGGTTGAACCACAGGGGAGTGTCTGGGGACCACACATCAGATTGAGACTTCATCAACGCCCTCACTCTGACGCATGCGCGAATCGTTACGTGCATTGAATCAGTCGGAGATGACATAGCCGAAGTACCTCTATAGAGCAAAAATGAAAGGCTCTCAAAGGACCCCAAATGGGCTGCTTCCAACACATTTGCCACGTCCCCTTCATCACGTAGCAACCATCTTCTGGCCACAACCATTTGTCCGGCTATAAAATATTTGAATAAGTCTGGGAGAGCAAGCCCTCCCTGCCCCCCAGGGCTCCTGCAGCGTCCTAAGGCTTATTCTGGGGTGTTTTTCAGACCAAATAAAAGACCCAAATATACTGTTTATCTTTTTGAAAAACTTTGCCGGGACCCAGACTGGGGAGTTTCTCAGAAAGTACAAGAAAACTGGCAACACCTTCATTTTAATGAGGTTGACTTTTCCTATAAGCGAAAGTGGTAGGTGCTTCCATGCTTCCAGCTGTATTTTAGCTTTTGCCAGTGCCGGCATAAGATTTAATGACATGTAGTCACTCACTTTAGGCGTTATATTAATACCAAGGTATTTAAACTGTGTTACCCAGGTTATGGGGACCCGTTGCGTTGCCACCGCCCGTGCCCCTGGATCAATGGCCATCGCACTAGACTTCTCCCAGTTCACACACAACCCTGAGAATCTCGAAAATTCCTCCAGTATTTTAAATACTCCCTCCAGAGACGGACCTGGGTCTTGTAGGAAGAGAAGCATGTCGTCCGCGTACAGGGCAGTACACTCGCGAATGCCCCCCACCCTCAGTGCCTGTACATCCTGGGATTTACGAAGCGCTATAGCCAGTGGCTCTATTGCTAGAGCGAACAGGGACGGCGACCGGGGATAACCCTGTCGCGTTCCCCTGCCCACCTTGAATGGCTGCGAAACAGAGACACCCAATTTAATTGCTGCCTTTGGCTTACTGTAAAGTAGTGATATCCATGTCCTAAATGTGGCCCCAAACCCCATGTGACGTAACACTGCTGACATATAGTTCCAATCCACAGAATCAAACGCTTTAGCCATATCTAGGGACAAGACCACCCTAGTCCCTTTATTAACATGATCAATCTGCAGGTTTGTGTACAGCCTGCGTAAGTTTGCGTCTGTGGATTTCTGTGGGATAAAGCCTGTTTGATCTATGGATACTAAACTAGTAATGACTTTTGATATTCTAGTGGCCAGTATTTTAGTTAAGATCTTGAGGTCTTGGTTCAATAATGCTATGGGTCTATATGAAGAGCACTCCAACAGGTCCTTCCCTGGTTTAGGTAATAAAATAACCTGAGCCTCTAACAGTGACTCCGGTAAAATCTCGTTTTTAAGACAGAAAAGATAAATAGTTTTGAGTCGTGGGACTAAAGTCTCTATATTTGCCCTATACCATTCGATACAGAGACCGTCAGGCCCTGGTGATTTATGCGGTGGGAATGATTTGATGGCTGTTTCAATCTCTTTTTCAGTGATCTCAGCCTCCAGATCAGACCTATCAGATTCCGAGAGCATAGGGATTTCCAGAGAAGTTAGCAACATTTCCAACTCCTGTAGATTATAAGTAGGTATGGGGGTATATAGGGCTCTATAGTAATCTACAAATGTTTCTAGAATGTCATTGGGATCTGTAAGAAGACTACCCTGGTTGTTCCTAATACACGGTATGTTTGTCTGAAGTCTCTGCTCCGCAGCCAAAATGGCCAATAGTTTCCCATTCTTGTCCCCCTGTTCAAAGATGGACTCAGCCCTTCTTGTCCAGGAAGTATGTGTCAACTCTGTGAAGTGCAACGCCTGTAGGTTTGTTCTTAAGTTGAATCTGTTTGTAATTTGGAACAGGTACATTTAAAGAAATAAATTTTTTAAATTTTTGGATAACATAGGAAAGGGTTATCACCCCTGTAACATTTGTTTTGCTGTCTGTGCCCCTGTTCAGAAGTCTTCACCTCACTTTCTGTCCCAATGACAATTGGATTTTGAAAATTTGGGGTTATTAGGGAAACAAGGATTGGTGATAAAGCATCGGTGGAGACACCTTTTTCTAATATTAACTCTTACAGGAGAGAATTTCCCTTCCTAGGGGTAGATTTCCTCTCACTTCCTGTTGTCTCCCTCCGTTTGTAAATAGGAGTCATTTGTAAGTCGGATGTTTGAAAGTAGGGGGCCGCCTGTATATACTATACGGCCTACCCTATATACTCTGCAGAAAACTGGGCCTTAGGTGTTGGTGGTACCAGAACACTGAAAGCCCTCGCAGTTACTCCTGGTGGGTGCTGGAACGGGCCCTGCTGTGAAATATTATATCAAGAATTGTAATTATACAGCACAATCTTATAAGAAGGAAGTATTAACAGCGCTAATACTGAGCTTTAACCGTGTAATATATAAACTCACAAGAAGGAGAGAGTAGACATGAGGTAGATGTTCATAAAGCATATGAAAAATATATCTATAGGTATATATATAACGAGTCCAATGCTATGTATGAGAACCCACAGTCCTAAATAGATAGTTCATAACACGA
The DNA here is from genome assembly GCF_042186555.1 of Aquarana catesbeiana. Taxonomy (NCBI): domain Eukaryota; kingdom Metazoa; phylum Chordata; class Amphibia; order Anura; family Ranidae; genus Aquarana; species Aquarana catesbeiana. The sequence continues at coordinate 499,947,419 of NC_133328.1, read as the reverse complement.
CCTACCAGCTAGAGACAAGCAGCGTCATCCCGGGACTCATCGAGGTGGGCGGGCGTTCTCAGTTCCGACCAGCGGTGAGCTGCCCCTGTACAAGTCAAAGCTTTTTTTTCACTTCTATTATGTAAGCGCAGTTGCTTAAGGGGGGAATCTCTGTGGGTTTGTTATAAACTGTTTTACACTATGGAGAGCCTCCCCTTCTATTTTTTCTACATGTTAATTCATGATCTTGACTGAGGAGGTCTGAGGGAATCTGGAGGTGGAGGAGCCGATCCTTGAGAGAAAAGGAGCTGACAGGCTTGTCTTTGTCTTACCTCTGGTAAGCTCACATCCATAAGGGTTTTTCACGCGGTGATGTGGTGATGGTCTAGTTGCTGCACTCCAGAAGAAATATATTCTCTAATTATGATCACTGTCCTCTTCATGCAATGAACTATTCATGTTACCTTTGAGTCTATGCAGCTGACATAATCAGTGTGTTTTACACAGCTGGCATGGCGTCAACCACCTCTGCCCCAGTGTGGCTCCTGTCCCCTAAGCAGACCAACTCAAGCACCGCATGGCATCTTTTTGCCTGAGTGCTTGCGTAGCCCCTTGAACGCCTAATGAGCACCGCTGGTTCCGAGGACAAATCTGCAGAGGAAGAGGCCATAGAGGAAGAAGAAGAGGAGGGTGTGGAGGAGAGAGGTGTAGCAGAATCACCACTACTAGCATTTTGGAGGTGTGGTGGCGGAACAAGCTCCAACAATACTGCACCCTGTCCTGCATCCTTCCCAGCTGCCAGCAGAGTTACCCAGTGCACCGTGAAAGAAAGGTAACGTCCCTGTCCATGCCTGGTGGACCATGAGTCAGCGGTAATATACACCTTACTGCTGACCACCCTGTCCAACGAGGCCAAGACATTGCCTTCCACATGCCGGTTGAGAGCTGGAATGGCCTTCCGTGAAAAGAAATGGCGTTTGGGAACCTGCCACTGAGGTACCGTGCATTCCACAAATTCTACCAGCTGAAAAGGCAGCAGTTGGAGTGCTAGCAATTTAGCCAAGCTAGCATTCAACCTCTGAGCATGTGGGTGGCTGGAAACTAATTTCTTTCGACGGTTTAGCAACTGGGGTAGGGAAATTTGCCTGCTACAATTGGATGTTGGTGTAGCGATAGCAGATTGCCCGCAAGTACTTGGCACACCTAATTCTACACCTTCATTCCTCTCAGTGCAGGTTTCTGAGAGGACTGAAGGTATAGTGGGGTTGGAGATCCCAGCTGATGAGGAGCAAGGAGAGGTCGCCTTGTTCTTTGGTGTGGGTCTTTTAAGTACTGTTGCCAACGGACTGCATGGGAGGTCGACATATGTCTGGTCAAGCATGTGGTGCCCAAGCGGCTGCTGTTTTGGCCATGCTTCATTCATATATTGCAAACAGCAATGGTGCAATCTGCTGCACACGTATCAAAAAAGGCCCACACCAAAGAAATTTTCAAAATACGCGGGGAGCCAGCAGCGTCCTGCACATGTGGAGCTCTGCGGTGTGATGCAGTTGGCTGGCTGCCCTTAAGCTGGCCTCTGGAGGACATCCTGCCTCGCTGGAGATGTGCCTCCTCCTCCTCTCCTCTATCAGGCACCCACGCAGAGTCAGTGACCTCATCATTCCCTCCCTCCTCGTCACTGAAGCAAACCTGGCAGTATGCTGCAGCTGGGGGAACATGACTGCCAGTTTCTTGTGCTTCTTGGGCACCCCCTCTCTCTGGGCTCACGTTACTGCCTTCCTCAACCTGGGTACCATCATCAGAGCCTTCAAAACGCTGAGCATCCTCCTGCAGCATGTACCCGACACTGTGGTCGAACAGTTCGGGGGACTCCTCCGTGAATGATGGTGGGGCTAGGGAAGGAGTGACTGATGACATTGAGCCGATGGAATAGGCCGCTTTGGCAGCTGCATTGGCAGGCAAACTACTCTGAGCCTGGGTGACATATATATTAAATACACTGCAGCTAACTGAATCGCCTGCCTGCTCAATCTAAATGAAATGACACTCTCTCTTGGTCAACGCCAGCAACACACTACACAGGGCCGACGTGCAGGCGGCCTTATATAGTGTGGGGCGTGGACTTAACCCCCTGAGCCATAATTGGCCAAAGGCACCCTGCCTTTGGCCAATTATGGCTCTCTTCGCTGACGGTGCTGTGATTGGCCAAAGCATGCGGGTCATAGTCCATACTTGGCCAATCATCAGACAGCAATGCATTGCGATGTCGCACTGCATTATGGGGCGTGACGCGCCGCTCGAATTTGGCGTGAAGGCCCCATAATGTTCGTATTTCGATTTTTTAATTTTATTTTTAGTGAATATATTGTTTTGATAAACATTTGCGCAAATACCGCAAATACCGCGGGGTCTAAAAAATTTGTATCACCTTCTTTTTATTCTAGAGGTCATATGCTTTCAGAAAATATATGGTTTTGGGGTCTTTTATAAATTCTGAAAGCTGTAAGGGAAAAATGAAAACCTTCAGATTTTTTTGAGAAATTTTGATATTTACATTGCGTACTTTCGATTTTCACCATTTTGCAAAGAGGCGCAATGTAAAAATTAAATTTTTTTGTTATTTATTAACTCCATACAGGTTAAGCGTTTATATTTTAACCTTTTATATTTGGTAGGGATTTAGCAGGAATTTTGTAAAATTAGCTGTGTTTGTATCTGCTAATAATGGTTTTAGTGTATTTTTTGCGAAAATATTGGTTTGATAAACATTTGTGCAAATACTGCGGGGTTTAAAAAATCAGTAGCACCTTCTTTTTATTCTAGAGGTCATATGCTTTCAGAAAATATATGGTTTTGGGGGTCTTTCACAAATTCTGAAAGCTGTAGGAAAAATGAAAACCTTCAGAAATTTGGATATATACATTTTTGCGTATGTTTGATTTTCACCATTTTGCAAAAAGGCACAATGTAAATTTTTTAAATTTTTTGTTATTTATTAACTCCATACAGGTCAAGCTTTTATATTTAGTAGGAATTTTGTAAAATGTACTGTGTATTTATCTGCTAATCATGATTTTAGTGGCTTTTTAGCAAAAATATTATTTTGATAAACATTTCTGCAAATATCATGGGACCTTAGAAATAAGTAGCACCTTCATTTTTTTCTACTGATCATGTGCTTTCAGAAAAAATATGGTTTGGGGGGTCTTTTACAAACTTTGAAAGCTATAAGTGAAAAATAAAAAAGCAATGGGAAAATTGCAAAAATGGTCAATCAAAATAACACACTCTTGTAGGAAAGGTGATTTCTGAAATCCAATGCAGAGGGTTATGAAGGATGGGCGTCTCCACTGTATGGGGCAACTCCACACCCTGTACTCTTAGACATACAAAAACAATAGGGTCAGGAATGCCCTGTAACCAGGCAGATGCACGTGCGAACACGCATGCGCAGGTGTGATCCTGTGGGTGCCCGCCGAAGGGGGCATAGACGTGTGAATACGCGGGAAGGTTCGCCAGATGCAAATGCTTGTGTGCACATGTACGTATTAGCCATTACATTGGCACCAATGGACCTATATAAAGACAGTAGCTGCTCTAGTGTAGTGCTGTCTGATCTGCAGCTTTACCCTGTGTTCTGTTCCTGTGCCTGTACTTGATCTAGTTTTGACTCGGCTTTCTGACCACATTGCTTATCTCCAGTCCTGACCTCTGCTTGCCTTGACCTTGTTATATCTGATTATCTGCCTGATTTCCTGTTGCCAACTTCTGTCTGAACACTGATCATTCTCTGCCTGCCGTTACATTATATCTGATTATCCGTGTATAACCTGGCTTGTCTGACCCTGCACCAGTCTTCTGCCATCCAGTTCTGTGTAGCTCCAGAGACGTTGTCCTGCGTCTGCAGCATGCCTGCATCCGCTGTTCCTGCTTCCATCTGCTGCTTAGCAATCCAGACCAGTCCTGCAACTCGATGACACGGTCATGGCAGAGGCTGCTCTCCAGCAAGGCTACAGAGCGGCTGAGGACTATGTTACAGACTTCAGATGCTGGAGTGCAGACACACAATGTAATGACGCAGCTCTGCAACATCAGTTCCGTCTTGGTCTCTCCAAGGGTCTTAAGAATGAATTATCCTGGGTTGGAGTACCCAACACCTTGGAGGGCTTTATTACACTGGTTATTCAGATTGACCGTTGGCTCTGTGAGCACAGGTCACAGAGGTCTATCCAGCAAAGCCGTCCTGTATGGATGATGCCTAGAGACCCAGGTCCTGCTGACTCTACGCCTTTCAATACTGCCTCAATCCTTCATCCAATGCTCCTGAACCCATGCAAATCAGGCTAATGCGCCCTTGCCTTATCTTCTGAGGAACATCTACATCATCGACAGGACAACTTGTGTCTATACTGTGAAGAAGCTGGTCATTACGTGCGTGCCTGTTCTGCAAAGATGCGTAACTGTCCAGTTATGCTGCCTGCTCATTTGTCATCATTGTCTGCCCAGGCAACTCATCTAGCTCTTCTGCTCTCTTTGCAGCTTCTGAAAGGAACTGTTTCTGTCAGCAACATTATTGACTCTGGAGCATGCAGTTGCTTTATTGACCTCCCTTTTCTACCCAGCAACATTTTCCTCTGTGACCAAAAGTACAAGGACTGTCCCTGAACCTGGCTGATGGCTCCTGTATCAAATCAGGATTAGTAACTCAGGAGACATCTCCAATACCCGTAGTTACTCCTACCCAGCATAAGAAATTATTCAGCCTTGACGCCATTGGGGGCATGGCCAGATGTGATCGAGGCAGCACGCATCTCTTCACAGCTCCGTGTATCCTGACATAATCCGCTGAATTGGAGAGTCTTAACCCGGGCATAAATAGGACCGGAACCTGGGGGAAGGTGGGGATGCAGTCATCTGCTTCAGACCCGCTCAACTAAGGAGACGGACCGAGACTCCGCCCCCGCCATCTTGTCTTCACGAAAAGCCGAGCAGCGCGCCAAACACACAGCGGCCAAGACGGTGCCGACAGGGGACGCAGCGGAGCTGAATGCTGACACTGACCCAGCAGATGACCAGCTACTAGCAGTGGACACGGAGGCGATCACCAGGCCAATCCTGGAGGCCATTAACGCTAGTAAGTCAGAACTAATGGGGAGAATAGATCACTTGTCATCTGAATGCACACTAATCAGACATGACCTTGACAAAATTAGAGGCAGGCTCACCACGGTGGAAGATAGGGTCTCCGGGGTTGAAGATACATCCCACGCTCAGAGTACCCACATTGCTGAACTCTGTGACCTGGTGAGCTCCCTTCAGCGCAGAGCAGATGATGCTGAAGACCACCAGAGAAGAAACAACATCAGGGTGGTCGGCCTGCCTGAGGGAGCAGAGGGGGACAGGCCAGTACTGTTTGCTGAGGCTTTTTTTAAGAATCTACTCTCGCTGAAAGATTTACCCCCCACTTACGGAAAGAGCGCATAGGGTCCCTACTGGTAAAAGACCCCCAGGAGCCTTCCCCCGGCCATTTTTGGTCCGTTCCTGAACTATAGGGACAGGGACATGATTTTGGCACAATCCAGGAAAACAGTGGAATTGAAACATGAAAATGTCAAGGTAATGCTCTTCCCCGATTTTTCGGCTGCCACGCAACAACATAGCTCCTTTAATGATGTCCGCAGAAGGCTCCGTGAAAAGGAGGTACAGTACAGCATGCTATACCCAAGCAGGCTCAGGGTACAGTACAAAGGTAATGTGAAGTTTTTTGATAATCCTGCAGATGCGTGTGACTGGCTGGATAAGGAACTTTCCTAATTACAGACTGCACAAAGGCGCTCTCTGATTATAGGAGGTAATGAGCAAGGAAGATTCAGGATTCTGATTGAACCCCTTGTGCAGGTTATGGATAGATGCCACTGAATTCGCACAAGGTTTTTCCGACACACATATAGGAGTATTGCTGTTTAACCATTTACAAGGCATCACTTCACAGAGGCATAAATGTTATTCCCTGCAAACATCTCATCCATATAAGGAAGGTTGTATGCCAAACCTGACACAGAATGGAAGAGTAAGCACTCTGGAGCTCCCTGTGAATTGAGGTGAAGGAAAGGGAATGCACTTTAAAAAGGTTGTCATTACACTCCTGACGATTTATGTCTCTTTCTGCTTAACCCCTGATTCAGGGGCTTTCATGTTCATTTTTTACATGTAACACTCATTTCATGAGGAGTATTCATTTTCCTGGCCATTTTGTCCATTCTTGTCCTTTTTTTCATTTTTTACTTTTCATTTTCAATTTTATACATTGTACCCTCATGATCCTGAGTTCCGAAGGCGAAATTGAGGCGAAAAGGGAAAGCTGGCGCCTCTCTGTTGGTTGGTTACAAAACGAACAGGTGGCAGCCCAATTAGAGGAAACAATAAAGACCTACTGGTCTACTAATGTAGATACTGCAGAACCACCAATGGTATGGGACGCCTTTAAGGCGGTAACTAGAGGAGAATGTATATCAGCCATAAAAACAGCAAGGGTCAATGAAAATGAGGAGTTAGAAACTTTACAACAGAGTGAGAGGGAGTGTGCGGAGGCTCATGTGGGATCCCCTACTGGGGCCTCGTATGAGTCGCTGCTGGAGGCGAGAAGGCACCCACCCCTTCATGTCAATAGTCTGACAAGTTCTGAGATGACAAAGACTGCACATACAGTGTTTGCAGGAGACAAGAATGGTAAACTCCTGACTATGTTAGTGGCAGACCAACGACCCATCACTCATATTCCTGTCATCAAGGACAAGCAAGGTAATATGGTCACCGATCCAGCTAAAATTATGCAGGAGTTTATTGATTTCTTCTCATCCCTGTACTCACCTGTCCCTGAATATGACTCAGAAGCAATGTATTCACTGCAGGGTTACCTATACCGAAACTGACTAACGAAGACTGTAATATATTAGAAGCCAAGATAACAGTCAAAGAATTACAGGCGGCAATATTCGCCTTCCCGCCTAATAAGGCCCCCGGGCCTGACGGGTTTCCCATTGATTTCTATAAAGCAAATGTAGAACAGCTGGCAGTACGACTTAATTGGTTACTGGAATATTGCTTAGACAATTCCTCCCTACCAAACTCCATGTTGGAGGCGTACATGAATCTCTTACTGAAACCAGGGAAAGACCGACGGACTGTGCATCTTATCGCCCCATAGTGCTTTTAATTACCGACTTAAAGATTCTAACCAAAATATTGGCGACTAGATTAGCCACGGTCATCCCATCAATAGTTAACATCGACCAGACGGGCTTCATGCCAGGTAAGTCGACGGACACAAACTTGAGGAGACTTTTCACCCACATGCAAATACCACCCACAGACTCAGACACCAGAATTGTAGTATCAATTGATATAGAAAAAGCTTTCGACTCTATCGATTGGAACTTTATGTTTAAAGTCTTAGAGGTTATGGGATTTGGGCCACAATTTAGAAGGTGGATATCTATGCTGTATAGGAATCCCAAAGTGGCCATAAGATTGGGGTCAGTGGTGTCTGCCTATTTTGGAGGTGGGCAGGGGAATGGGGCAGGGTTGCCCGCTGTCCCCTTTCCCCTTAGTAATGGAGCCTCTGGCCATAGCCCTGAGGTCCTCTGGAGATGTTCAGGCTATAAAAGTGGGAACATTCCAGGAAACCTTGGCCTTATATGCAGACGACATGCTCCTGTTTCTCAATGACCCCGGTGATTCATTGAGGGCGGTCTTTGATATCTTAAATAAATTTGCCATTTTTTCGGGGCTGAAGGTAAACTGGAGCAAGTCGTCAATTCTGCCCCTAGATGCAAAAGCTAAGGAGAGGGCTGATCCGAACCTCCAGCTACAATGGCTGGAATCTATTAAATATCTTGGGGTCAAAATCACTGCAAATGTGCATGATTACTATCCATTGAACTTACTCCCATTGCTAACATTTCCCAAACAAAAAATACAGGCCTGGGTGAAATTACCTCTGTCCTCGGTGGGTAGAATCAGTCTTCTTAAAATGAAGGCCCTCCCGGTAATTTTATACTTCCTTAGACATTCCCCGGTGTGGATCCCAAAAACATATTTCAAACAAATAGACAGCATAGTAGGATCATTCCTCTGGGCACCTAAATCCCCCAGGATAGGATTTAAAGTGCTGTAAGAACCGGGAGACCAGGGAGGGTTGGCATTGCCAGATTGGCATAAATATTACCTGGCAGGGCAAATGGTATTTGCCTGTAGATGGCTTCTATCAGATGATGGGGATGTCGCCACAGTTTTGGAGGGAGCTCACCTTGGATCATATGAAAGCTTGCGCCTAGCCTTGTTCAGGGGTACCAAATCAGACCTGCCAATCACCCTGACGATGCTAGCCACTATTAGAGCATTGGGTCTGGCAGTTAAGTTGGCATCTCCCAGTTACCAAGGGATTTCCCCATCTTCTCCATTGTGGATGAACCACACACTATCTCAATTTTATAATTTGCCAGATCCTATGATTTGGGCAGTCAAGGCAATTAAAACACTCAAAGATATTACATCATATGGTGAACTTCTGACTTTCCCCCAACTAAAATCTAGACACGATTAACCTAATTCTTACCTATTCCGGTTTCCTCAGCTCAGACACGCCTACCAGAAGCAATTCAAAGAGTTAAGAGTGGAATCCCTGCCCTTGACACTTGAATCTATGCTCTCAGAGGAGGATTTGACCAAAACTCTCTCAGTAACATATAAATTCTTTAAAACAACACCTAAGGCAGTAACTAACTGTAAAAATAAATGGGAGGCAGAGGTTCCAGACATAAAGGGTGAGGATTGGGATGACTTGTAGACTCAACCATTCAGACACCTAGTATCAGCAAGGGATAGACTAATACAATTTAAATTTTTGCATAGAAGCTACTACACGCCAGCTAGGCTTGCCAAGATATATGGAGGTGACTCAGCAGTGGCGTTACTAGGGGGTGGCTTTTGGGGCTATAGCCCCGAGTCCCAAGGGCCCCCAACCACAAGGCCACTACTGGCCTGTGGCCTCTCTGCAGCATGGGAGAGCCAGAGAGAGGGTAAGAGCAGAGAGATGACATCATCTCTCACCGCCCGCTCTGCATCGTTCCACCCTCACTGTGCAGCCGCGGATAGCAGAGAGATTACATCATCTCTCACTGCCCGCCCTCTCTCTGGGGACCCTGATGCAAGGGGGAGGCTCTCTGGGGACCCTGATGTAAGAAGGGCTCTCTAGGGACTTTGATGTAAGGGGGGGCTCTCTGGGGACCCTGATGTAAGGGGGGGCTCTCTGGGGACCCTGATGTAATGATAATATATATAATGTAATATATATCTACACACACATGTGTATATTATATACACATGTATGCCTGCCCATGCATATGACTTTCTTTACTTCGCTGCAATGGGCTCTAGCCCTTGTAGACCTAAACCCCTGTTTTTATCGCGTACTGTTAGACAGGTCAATTTGGTTATCTGCGAGCTGGTGGTAAGTAGGCTTTGTTTGCATCCTTTTGTAGACCTAGCAACTCCCCTGCTCGGCAGAATGCTGCAGATGCTCATTCTCTGCAGCTAACGCTGAACACATTTTCTGGTTTTGCCCACCCATTCAGGATTTTTGGAGAGAAATCACAGTGTATCTCAGCTCTTCTGTTGGTGCCCATTCCACTGACAATAAAAGTATGCTTGCTGGGGTTGGTGGAGAACGTTACTCACCATCCTTTTGTTCTATGGAAAAAAAAAAAAAAAGCAATATTGCTTAAATGGAAGAACATGAATGCTCCAGAGATTAGTTTCTGGAAGAAGCTGATTAGAAGGGCGAGGGGGTGTGGAAAAAAGTTTGACAAAATATGGGAGGCCTGGTGTGAATCTGCCGTTACAGTGGGATACGGGATGAATACCTCACAATTTTCTGATTTTAAGGGTACACCAGGAGGGAAAATGGCAAATTGGGCCCAATTTGAACATTTTCATTTAGGGCTGTACTTACTTTTGTTGCCAGTGATTTAGACATTAATGGCTGTGTGTTGAGTTCTTTTGAGGGGACAGCAAATTTACACTGTTATACAAGCTGTACACTCACTACTTTACATTGCAGCAAAATGTAATTTCTTCAGTGTTGTCACGAGATATAAAATATTTACAAAAATGTGAGTGGTGTACTCACTTTTATGAGATGCTGTATTTGATGTCTTACTTACTGGCACATTCAAAGTCCCTTCCCCTGTGGATGGTGAGGCCCCCCATTTCTTTTTGCAGGGTGTTGTCCTCCCTCTTACAGGGTTAATGGTGTATATTTACACATCTATTTTAACCACTTGACCTCTGGAGGTTTTATCCCCTTCATGACTAAGACATTTTTTTTGCCATTTAGCATTGTGCTACTTTATCTGGCAATTATGCGATCATGGAAATGCCATTTATATAATTTTTTCCCACAAATAGAACTTTCTTTTGGTGGTATTTGATCAGCACTGGGTTTTTTTTTAATTATATGAATCAAAAAAGACTGAAGATTTAAAAAAAATAAATAAAAAACAAACATTTTCTACTTTCTCTTATAAAACATATCCGATTGAAAAAAAAAAAAAAAATGTCTTCATAAGTTTCAGCCAAAATGAATTCTGTTGCATGTCTTTGGTAAAAAAAAAAAGAAATCCCAATAAGTGTATATTAATTGGTTTGTGTGAAAGGTATAGCGTCTAAACTATGGAAATATATATATATTTTATTTATATCTGAAACTGATTAATCCTAATATACTAACTTGAGGCCCTTGAAAATGTTAGGACAGTACAAATACTCTCCAAAAGGACCAATTTTTTGGAGAGTAAACAGTCTGGGGTGTATAGTAAGAGGCTTGGAAAATGAAGAAATTAAATAAAATTTGTTGTTTTTTTTCTACATACTATCAACAGTGCAGTACAGCGTCATCATATGACTCGTGTGATGGGGATCGTGGATACTGACTGGTAACAGTTTTTATTCAATATTTTCTTTTTTTTTTTTTTTTTACATACTTTAATCAGTAGTTCAGTTGCACCATAGTGATACTGTACTACCCTGGGGGATGATCAGGATTTTTTTTTTTTTTTTTTTTTTACACTTTGATTGCTAATATGGTGATCAACACTAACAGCAATGTTTTGAAACGTCATGAATCTCACGACAGATATAGATATATCTCTATATCTATCCCCTATTTTGTAGACGCTATAACTTTTACGCAAATCAATATACGCTTATTGCGTTTTTTACCAAAAATATGAATATACTGAGGAAGAACGTTTTATATTTTGGGGGATATTTATTATAGTGAAAAGTAAAAACTACTCTCTTTTTTCAAAATGATCATGCTTTTTTGTTTATAGCACAAAAAATAGAAACCGCAGAAGAGAAAGCTCTATTGGTGGAAAAATAAAACAAATTAGGTTTAGGTACAGTGTCACACAACCATACAATTGTCAGTTAAAGCAACACAGTGCCATATCGCAAAAAATGGCCTGGTCATTAAGGGGCAAATCCTTCCGGTCCCTTAGTAGTCAAGTCATAAAGTGCTAGTGTATGCATTGCATATTAGCACATTTTGAGACACTTACCCGAAAATGAAGCCCTCTAGCAGTGCACTGTCACCGATGAAGGCGCTTCAATCTTCCCCCTGTCTTTGGCTATATGAATGGCTGAGCTGGCGATGATGCCATTTACAACACAGCTCACAAGGCATGGCACAGGTAAATGCAAAAGTGTGAACAAGATATGGTGAAAAATACTCCTGTGCTTGTGAGATCATTTGCTGTAAAACAAAGGTAGTATTGTAGTCAGAGATAGGACTGGGGGAGATGATGGAGCGTGTCCCGCTGCCTTAGCTGACCAGGGGTGGTCTGCAAAGGACTGTTTAGTAGGAAGTGGATGGAAGGCGCGTGATCAGACACTTACATCAAGAAATGTATGGTTTATTTATGTAAAAGAATACAGACATATAGTCATATAGATATAAAATCATACAAATACTACATATTATAAAAAAAAAAAAAGGAAAAACAGGTAACAAAATAAGTACTAGGAAGTTAAAATTGGGGTGTGCCCATATTGAGGCAGGTATTTAAGAAATGCTGACGCGTTTCGAGGAAAACCTCTTCATCAGAGCCAGGAGAACTGGAGCACAGTCTGTATGGGCCGGTAGGCCGACATGTGTACATGGGGAGAGGTGGTGTGGCTAGTAGGAGGATGTGTCCTGTGATGGACAATTAATTATTCCAAGTTCCATACCCAGGTGTTCTAGATGGGGTATAAATAAGAACAATATATACCGTACACTACAGACTGGAGACGTAAGATAAGTTTACATTGAAAAATGCATTCATAAAATGATAAAAAGTATATAATATAAATATATTAGAAATAAAAATTACCATATCAGTACAAAGAATTAATGATAGGTAGTGGGATTTTGAAGCACAGAACATGAGATTGTAGTCTAAATACATACAAATGAAAAAATCTACGCATACATAAGTGTACACACACATACTCGTGTACACATACATGCATATACATACACGTGCATAATACAAACGCATGTAAATGCATTAAAAAAAAAAAAAAACATATATGCATATGAGGGGGGGGGGGCGATGGTAAATGAAGTAGAAAGTGCACTGAGACACATTGAGATATATTGTCTCTCCGCATGGTAAAACCGGTTGTGCTTTTGTCCAAAGGACATGCGCATGCGTGTAAAAACTCTGCCAGCACGTAAAACGCTGTGCTGGAACAGATATGTGGAGGTATGCCCCTGTTCACGGAAAGCACAAATGGGGGCACAAAGATGGCCATGTGGTTTGTGCAAAAACAGAAATGTGTTCATTCAAATGGAAATCCACAAAAATATATACAAAAATGCATATATCACATGTACATAAAAATCTAAAAACGCATATATATATATATATATATACATACATATACACATATACAATATGCACAAAATAAATATATGTATATATTCACATAAATCTGTACACACATATATATATACACACACACATATACATACATATATACACATATACATATATATATATATATATATATATATATATACACACATGCACACATATACATGTCCACATGCATACACACACATGTGGAGACCACCCCTACACAGCATGTATTGTGCCTATGTAGAACCAGTGTCATGGCGGTAGGGTGGGAATGTGTAGTTTGTGCAACGCAATAGCGGAGAGTGGCGGGAGTGGATACGTTAGGGGGATAATCTGGTGTTGGTTGGGATCCATCTTAAAAAAGAAATTTCTTGAGAAGGGTTATGAAGAATCACTCATCAAACAGGCCTTTTACAAATATTGGACCCAGTATGACGAACATCCCTCTGTCACTATGGCAATGGAGGCTAACAAAACAAGCGGCAATAAAAGGACCACCGACAGCAATATCTCCAACCCCATCAGATTCAGTACACAATAGAACACCAAAGCATTCGACATACAGAGAGCCATCGAGAAAAATTGGAACATTCTCAAGCAGGATCCCATCCTCAATCCAGTTCTACCACCCAAACCAGTAGTTGTGTTTTGAAAATCCAAAGATCTTAGAAGTCTAATAGCTCCGAGTAGAGTACGAAAACCTCAGAACCAAACCAAGACCCCCACTGGCAATTGGGCATCCATCTTCGACCAGAAAGGCAACTACAAGTGTGGAACCAAAAACTGTGGAGCCTGTGCCTTCATGGCACACCGCAAAAAAGAAATCATGGGGTCCGACGGCCAGTACCACAAAATCAAACAGTTCATCAATTGCGGTACCCCCTATGTAGTCTATGGTCTTATCTGTCCATGCGGTCTTCTGTATGTTGGGCGCACAATACGTCCACTCAGGACAAGATTTAGCGAACACAAATGCAGCATAATCAATAGTAACACGTACCATCAGAGTAAAAATAAAAAATGCCACAGCTATTCAGTACCTAGGCATTTCAGAGAATGTCATAACAGCAATCCAACAGGCATCAAAGTGTTGGCATTGAAGCTATCAAAAAAGACGCTGACAATGGGAGGAGATTCAGAAAACTCTGTAAACAAGAATCATTCTGGATTTTCACTCTTGGGTCATTGGTTCCCGATGGAATGAATGAAGATCTAGATATCCACGGTGCCATCTAGATACAGAATATCACCATCATGCTTTGCCCCCCCCCCCCCCTCTATCCTAGCCATCCCCAGCCCCCCCCCCCCCCCCTTATTACCTGTGATGCCCTTCATATCATCACCATCATTCCACCATACGGTAAACCCTGTATACCCTCTCCTGTCCCCGCAGTTTCATGTACACCATTTCTCCTCATATTATCCACCTCTGCTGTTATACAACCCATATAAACCTGTGTGTGTACATGTGTGTGTGTGTATATATATATATATATACACACAGTGGCTTGCGAAAGTATTCGGCCCCCTTGAACTTTTCAACCTTTTGCCACATTTCAGGCTTCAAACAAAGATATAACATTTTAATTTTTTGTGAAGAATAACCAACAAGTGGGACACAATTGTGAAGTGGAACAAAATCTATTGGATATTTTAAACTTTTTTAGCAATTAAAAAACTGAAAAGTGGTGCGTGCAAAATTATTCAGCCCCTTTACTTTCAGTGCAGCAAACTCACTCCAGAAGTTCAGCGAGGATCTCTGAATGATCCAATGTTGTCCTAAATGACTGATGGTGATAAATAGAATCCACCTGTGTGTAATCAAGTCTCAGTATAAATGCACCTGCTCTGTGATAGTCTCAGGGTTCTGTTGAAAGCGCACAGAGCATCATGAAGACCAAGGAACACACCAGGCAGGTCCGTAATACTGTTGTGGAGAAGTTTAAAGCCTGATTTGGATACAAAAAGATTTCCCAAGCTTTAAACATCCCAAGGAGCACTGTGCAAGCGATCATTTTGAAATGGAAGGAGTATCAGACCACTGCAAATCTACCAAGACCTGGCTGTCCCTCTAAACTTTCAGCTCAGACAAGGAGAAGACTGATCAGAGATGCAGCCAAGAGGCCCATGATCACTCTGGATGAACTGCAGAGAACTACAGCTGAGGTGGGAGAGTCTGTCCATAGGACAACAATCAGTCGTACACTGCACAAAGCTGGCCTTTATGGAAGAGTGGCAAGAAGAAAGCCATTTCTCAAAGATATCCATAAAAAGTCTTGTCTAAAGTTTGCCACAAGCCACCTGGGAGACACACCAAACATGTGGAAGAAGGTGCTCTGGTCCGATGAAACCAAAATCGAACATTTTGGCCACAATGCAAAACAATATGTTTGGCGTAAAAGCAACACAGCTCATCACACTCAACACACCATCCCCACTGTTAAACATGGTGGTGGCAGCATCATGGTTTGGGCCTGCTTTTCTTCAGCAGGGACAGGGAAGATGGTTAAAATTGAGGGGAAGATGGATGCAGCCAAATACAAGACCATTCTGGATGAAAACCTGTTGGAGTCTGCAAAAGACCTGAAACTGGGACGGAGATTTATCTTCCAACAAGACAATGATCCCAAACATACAGCAAAATCTACAAAGGAATGGTTCACAAATAAACGTATCCAGGTGTTAGAATGGCCAAGTCAAAGTCCAGACCTGAATCCAATCGAGAATCTGTGGAAAGAGCTGAAAACTGCTGTTCACAAACGCTCTCCATCCAACCTCACTGAGCTCGAGCTGTTTTGCAAGGAAGAATTGGCAAGAATTTCAGTTTCTCGATGTGCAAAACTGATAGAGACATACCCCAAGCGACTTGCAGCTGTAATCGCAGCAAAAGGTGGCTCTACAAAGTATTAACGCAAGGGGGCCGAATAATTTTGCACGCCCCACTTTTCATTTTTTTTTTAGTTAAAAAAGTTTAAAAAATCCAAAAGATTTTGTTCCACTTCACAATTGTGTCCCACTTGTTGGTGATTCTTCACAAAAAATAAAAATTTTATATCTTTATGTTTGAAGCCTGAAATGTGGCAAAAGCTTGAAAAGTTCAAGGGGGCCGAATACTTTCGCAAGCCACTGTATATATATATATATGTACATGTTCTGCACGAAATACCTCCGGTTCACTATTCAAATCATAGTCACACTTTTCATATCATCATATCACATTACTTTATATGGCTTAATTGGATTCAATAATAGCCTTTTCATTCATGCCCTCGGACCCGCCCCCTAGAGTCTTTTAAACCCCCAGCACAACCTCATCACAAAACCTTTCCTATCCCTAGGCAGCAAGACGCTTTCTATCCAGCCATCAGCTGCCTCAAGGACACCTCCTCCCTCCCCTTCTGCTGCCAGGATCACACGGCTCTCCACTCCAAAGGATCTCTACAGTTTACAGCTGTGTCTACACACTTCCCCTGAGACAGGTTAGCCACAATGGTCTTTGTAACTTCCTTATCCTGTTAAACCCAGCAGTGTCCATAAGAGCTTGCTTACTTTCCCTGCTCAACTTATGTTTCACTACAGGCACATCTGACAGCCTAACAGGACCGCAAAAAGAAAATACAATCTATTTACATTCTAATTTCATCCATATGTAGGTGCGTTCTGTCATCAGCCCACCTGTCTGCCACCTCCAATATTTGGTCACCAACACCAGATTATCTCCCTAACGTATCCACTCCCGCCACTCCCCGCTATTGCGTTGCACAAACTACACATTCCCACCCTACCGCCATGACACTGGTTCTACATAGGCACAATACATGCTGTGTAGGGGTGGTCTCCACATGTGTGTGTGTGTGTGTGTATATATATATATATATATATATATACATATATATATATACACACACATATACACACACACACACACACACACACACACGCGTTTTAGATTTTTATGTACATTTGATATATGCATTTTTGTATATATTTTTGTGGATTTCCATTTGAATGAACACATTTCTGTTTTTGCACAAACCACATGGCCATCTTTGTGCCCCCATTTGTGCTTTCCGTGAACAGGGGCATACCTCCACATATCTGATCCAGCACAGCGTTTTACGTGCTGGCAGAGTTTTTACACGCATGCGCATGTCCTTTGGACAAAAGCACAACCGGTTTTACCATGCGGACAGACAATATCTCTTAATGTGTCTCAGTGCACTTTCTACTTCATTTACCATCGCCTTTTTCTTTTTTTTTAATGCATTTACATGCATTTGTATTATGCACGTGTATGTGTGTGTACACTTATGTATGCGTAGATTTTTTTCATTTGTATGTATTTAGACTACAATCTCATGTTCTGTGCTTCAAAATCCCACTACCTATCATTAATTCTTTGTACTGATATGGTAATTTTTATTTCTAATATATTTATATTATATACTTTTTATCATTTTATGAATGCATTTTTCAATGTAAACTTAACTTACGTCTCCAGTCTGTAGTGTACGGTATATATTGTTCTTATTTATACACCATCTAGAACACCTGGGTATGGAACTTGGAATAATCAATTGTCCATCACAGGACACATCCTCCTACTAGCCACACCACCTCTCCCCATGTACACATGTCGGCCTACCGGCCCATACAGACTGTGCTCCAGTTCTCCTGGCTCTGATGAAGAGATTTTCTTCGAAACGCGTCAGCATTTCTTAAATACCTGCCTCAATATGGGCACACCCCAATTTTTACTTCCTAGTACTTATTTTGTTACCTGTTTTTCCTTTTTTTTATATTATGTAGTATTTGTATGATTTTATATCTATATGACTATATGTCTGTATTCTTTTACATAAACCATACATTTCTTGATGTAAGCGTCTGATCACGCGCCTTCCATCCAAAACATGGCACAGGTATGCTATTCCTTCAGAGTGCATATGTCGGTGATGTCACCAGCTGCACCTAAAGTAAATATCTCCTAAACTGTGCACATTTAGGAGATTTACTGTACCTACAGATAAGCTGGCAAAGTGGTACTAACAAGGAAGAACTGAAGAACATTTTGCAACTAATTAAGCCAATTGGCAAAAAATCAGTAAAATGATTGGGTATAAAATGAGCATCTTATAGTGTCAGTGTCTCAGAAGTAAAGATGGGACCGAGGTTCACCAATACGTGGAAAGCTGTAACTAGAAATTGAGGAAAATCATTCTGAAATTTTGACAATGTAAAATTGCAGAGACTTTAAACATATCATCTACAGTACAGAATATCAAGATTCCAAGTATCTGGAGAAATATGCGCACAAGTAACAAGGCCAAAAACACAATATTAGATGCCCGTGATCTTCTGGCCCTCAGATAGCATTGAATTCAGAACAGGCATGATTCTGTGATTGGCATCACTGCATGAGCTTAGGAATACTTCCAAAATCACTGTCTGAACAGTCCGCTGTTCCATCCAAAAATTCAAGGTAAAGCTCTAGCATGCAAAGAAGCCACCATATCTTAACATTATCCAGAAATGCTGCATTCTTCTCTGGGCCAAAGTTATATGCAAATGCTGTTACAAAGTGGAAAACTGAAATTTTTGGCAACCAGGGGCACAAAGTCCTCTGGACTAAAGAGGGACCTTCCAGCTTATCAGCACTCCGTTCAAAAGCCTGCATCTCTGATGGTATGGGGGTGCATTAGTGCAAATGGAATGGGCAGCTTGCACATATGAAAGGGCACCATCAATGCTGAAAAGTTATATCCAGGTTTTAGAGCAGCATATGCTCCCATCAAGACAAGGTCTTTCATTAAAGGCTTTACATATTTCAGCAGGAAAATGCTAAACCGCATACCAGTGGCGGCTGGTGATAAATTTTGGGGGGGCGCAAACCCCTCCAGGTCCTTACCTTCCCATCCTCCGCTGTCACAGCTCCCAATACCCGAACACACTATACACAGAGCACACAGCACATACACAGAACACACAGTACATACATACACAGAACACACTTCTTCCCAGCCTGAATGTCCGTTTTGAGTTTGACACATTTTAAAAACAACCTGTTGCTGTGAAACTCACCCATCTTATCACAGAGTCCCACACAGTAGCTGGCAGCTGCCATGCCATGAGTTACTGCATGTGCAGAAGAGACAGCCGAAGTAGTCTGCCTGAAGGGGGGAGAAGAGCAGCAGCGTGACATACAGACTGAGTACAAGCCCCAGTAAGGACGGCCACCATTGCATATCTGACAGTCACAGTTCTGATATCAGCCGATTTGTGAGCAACACTCAGTGGAGAAATGCAGTATAATCAAACTTACATTCAATTTTTCTTTTAATGTGTAGTGAAAAGGGGGGGGGAGGGAATATAATCTGGCTTCCCCAATAGCTGAATAGATGAACAAAAATAATCCTCAGGCGACGATAAAAGTGAACACATAAAAGTTTGAGCTTTCCACACAAGCAGGCTTATGGGCAAAACACTTCCTTACCTTTGCATGGACAAGAATCTGCACAGTAAAATTCTTCTGGTGGGGGAGAGCACAGCTTGTTAAATTCAGTGGCAGCCCGTCCATTTCTGGTTTCTCTGTGTGTTCAGTGGAGAGGGGAGGGGCCTCCCCTCTCCACTGAACACAAGGGGATTAGTCCTCACGGCGGCCATCTTTTTGTACCCCGCCGGAAGTGACTTTGTTCTCACACTGAGAACAAAGCACCCAGCCGGGCGGATGCTGGTCGGCGCGATAGATTGCGCCGCAAAGCATCTCTAAACCACACGAATGAAGCACTGCGTCTGAAATCTCATAAATGCATTGACGTGGCGCTTCCCATAGTGCACTGTGTCTGGCGCCCGAACACAGTGCACTTAAAGGAAATGAAAAAAATAAAATTTTCTTAAAAAGGGGCAGTAAAAAAAAAAAAAACATTTAAAAAAAATAAATACATTTTTTTTTGTGACCACAGCGGGGGTGGGGGGGGATTTAGCGCCCGGGCACCCCCTATGGACGGGCCACCACTGCCGCATACCGTATCTATGACTATAACATGGCTTCATAGTAAAGAGCCTGGGTGCTTTCTTAATTGGCCTGCTGTCCAGACCTTTCACCAATAGAAAATTGGTGTGTCTGGAAAAAAAAAAAAAAAAATTATGTCAAAAGGCGACCCAAGAATGTTGAGCAGTTAGAATCCTACTTCAGGCAAGAATGGGACAACATTCCTCTCCCAAAACTCAACTGGTCCCTGCAGTTCCCAGATGTTTACAGTGCATTGTTAAAAGAGGGGATGCTACCGTGGTAAACATGGACTCTCCCAACTTCGAGACATATTGCAGCCATCACTTAAGTTTTTTTTTTCCTTCCATGAAATGTTACATTTTCTCAGTTTAAACATTCAATACGTTTTCTATTGTGCATAAAATATGGGTTTCTGAGATCTGAAAATCATTGCATTCTGTTTGTATGCAGACTTTACACAGAATCCTAACTGTATTGGAATTGGGGCCGCAAATCTAAACAGGACATTAGCCTCCCTATGGCCAGCAATGGTCTTGGGGCCGGAGATGAGCCTTGGTCATCAAGAAGCTAGGCTTACTAGCGTGGGACACAAAAGGGAGAGGGGAAAAGAAAAACCCATTTCAAACAAGACACATCACAATGGCATATTTAATTATTAATAATGTAACAGGTAAAGAATAGGCATTACAAAATTTCTGAAAACATCTACAAAAATGTAGCACTTTACATTGCCTCTAAAGCAAAAATCTTTACACAAAACCAGTGCTTTGCCTACAAGCCCAAATGTGGTTGCATAAAAACAAATTATGGCAAAGTTTACATGGTTTCATTCTATGAATTAGTAAATTCATAAAAGCATATGGAGATATAATTTGAAACAATATCCATAATTACAAGAATTACTCCTGGGAGCTTTCACTGTGCATGGATTCTCAGACCACACACACGTAGCAGTAAACATTACTGCTAAAAATAAAAGCATGTTTTACAACAAACGGACAGTCTTCCCAGTCACAGTCAGGTAGTCCTCATCTGCCAATGCATGCAGAGCTTCATCAAACATGTCTTTTGTAATTGCCTGTAATGACAAGGGTTTAGTTATTAAGCTTTATGAGAACTTGCACGGTATACATGTGCTGAGGAAAACATTTTCTGCTCTACATTGGTAATTGTACACACATTTTACACACTTTTGGTTTTAAACTCCAAGTGCTGTACTCACATCTCCCTGATCTATACTAAAAAAAAAAAAAAAAAAAAACTTAAATGCACTCCCTCTCCTTTTACTCTTCACACAGGAACTCGGACTGTCAATCAAATCCTGTGAGGAGAATTCGGAGCAGGGCCAAGCCATGGTGGGTTTCTTTGGAGCTCAGGAGTTTGCATGCTCATGTCCCCCCCACAGCAAACAGCTTGCTATGGGGGCACACGCAAAAAAGAGGAGGAGCCAAGATCGTTTGCAGGGGACTGGAGGTTTGGGGCTGCTCTGCAATACCACTGCACAGGAGCAGGGGAGTATAACAGGTTTATTTGAAATTAAAAAAAATAAAATAGAAATCTTGCTGCTTCAGACAGGCGAGAATAATTCAGGAGCTGGGCCATGGGCATTAATACAATAACTGCATTAAAACTGCATTTACTGTATGCAGCATTTGCAATGTTCATATGGTTAACTTAACGCAAAGAATGCATTAAAAGAGGGAGTAAACTCTGATGGATTTTACTTCCTCCTTATCACCCTGCAAAGTAAAAGCATAACAGGCTAGTGTGCATCACATACTAACCCATTATGTGCCACTTGCCTGCAAACAAAGCCCATGATGTCCCCACTGGTGGAAGCATCCATCTTCACCCCCTTCCTTCTGGGGCCGCGGACTCCAGCTCTGACTGGCCAGAGTCATGTGATGTCACTCCCAGGCATGCGCGGGAGGCAACGGTCACGGAATGGGCCCTATAAAACCAGTACGATCGCGCCCTTTCTAAAGTGCACCAATGACGTGGGCACAAGCGTATATGGTAAATATCTCCTAAACCGTGGTTTAGGAGACATTTCCAGTATCTACAGGTAAGCCTTATCATAGGCTTACCTGTAGAGAAAAGTACTACTTCAGGAATGTTGCATTTACAGTACATGCTTTAATCCATGGGGGTGTATACAACTTACATCCTGGGAAAAATAAATATGCAGAGCATAGGTTCTATATTTGTTGCCATCTTTCCACTGCCCTCCGACAGCTCTTACTGGTAGATTCCCAGTGTCATCTTGACTTGCTCTAACAGCAGACTCTACAGTGAAAAACAGAACTTCCAAGCAGGTTTTGAACCACTAATACAATGCTATATTCAGAAATACAATGCAACGGTACATTGTACTTGTTCCATTTATCCGCAGAAAAGAGGGACCCAAGATTTGCAGATGGCATCTGGTAAAACAACCTACCAATTACTTCATTGTAATTAAAGTTCTTCCTATTTAACCTATTACCTCAAAGTTAACCATTTTCCTGCTTATTTTTAAAATTATATTCAAAAGCATATTTATAAAGCTGTGAATGACATTCACTGCAGGTGAATCAATCACGAATATAAAAACAAATGTACCAGAAGATACACCCAAAGGGCAGGTGTAAAGTTCACTGCTTTATAAAATCTGCAAAATTGCAACAGATCACGCAATATGTATTTTAATATACAAATGGAAAAACTACATACGGAATCAGACTGTGCCCGGAGATCCTCAAACAGCTGTTGATATTTCAAAGCTGGCGTTTTGCCCTTCGACTGGATAAGTTTTTTCAAAGCCTGAGCCAATTCCTCTTTACGCTTACGGGCTGTGGCACTCATTCCTTGAAAGAAAAGGGTTGTCCGTTAAAAACTATATAGAATGCATAGGGATAATCTCTGCTCACCTTTATTAGAGAATGATTCTATGCACAGCACAAAGCAGTGCTGGATGCTCCCCATCAATCATACTAGCTTTAGGTTAGGACTAGATGAGTAATGTTCAAATTCAGATACTTAAATCTCACAAGGAACTGGCTGGCCAGGTGTAAGGCGAATATTCACAAAGGACATACTTAAAATGGGAAAAAGAGCAGAGCAACTCCTAATAGTTTTCTGCAACACAACTATTTCAGCAGTGTGATCATGGGAGATAGACTGCATAACATTATGCTACTGAAATCCCTTTGTGAAGCATATCACAATAATGTGATAGAGATCATCAACTCATGAGCCGTGTACTAGAAATTGTATAGTCCCAGCCTTTACAGTATTTTATGGAACTGCGTTCACAATTAAAAACAAAAATCATTCCTAATGACTATGCTTCAAAACTTTCCCCTTTAGTCCTACAGGGAATGTTTTGGTAGAGGGCTTCTGCTTAGTGTATGCAAAACGTATTACTCCACTCTAGTGTAGAAATTGTTGTCCATTTACCCACTGGGAAGATTGACACCCTCTATCTATACTAGTGACTAATGTATCAAGGACAAAAAGTGATGGGAAATTAAAATGTTTGGCGTCACAAAAAAAACAGGACTAGGAGGGAAAATATTCGAATGGGGACACTTAGTCCAGTGACAAAGTATAAAATGTGTTTCCTTTAACAGGAAGTCAGGAATTCTGAAAAAATAAAAAACCCTTGTCACTACTTGAAAAATCTACATCTTGCCAGGAATTCCTCTCCTGGTATGTAGTGTGAGCTTCAGCTGTAACTCAGATTTGAAGGATTAATTGATGTCACCACTGTGCTACTCACTGTTCTACTTGCTGGAGGCTCTGACAAAAGAGCAAAATCCTGCCTTTACCTAGATGACTGCTGCCACAAAGAATCAGGGCAAAACAAGACATGGGAAAACAGTAATAAAAGAAAGACCAGCTGCATGGAAAAAATGCTAGTGGCTAGTCCACTGCCAGACTTTTGGGGCAGGTTCCAGAGGTAAAGGGGAAAACCCCCCCCCCCCGACATAGGAAACCCCAGTTACCTGTGGTAAGAATAGAAATATCTACAATGCCAGTCCTAGGATCTGTGGCAGACTGCTTTAATGCCTCACGATGAAGACGTTTGGCTTCTTCTACATCAATGGTCTCAACTTTACTAGAAAATCGCACTTTAGCATGAGCTTCAGAAAGACGTATTAACGACTCCAATTGCCTGGGATAAGCTGAAACCATGCCACGGCCACTGCCAATTTTCCTCATGTCTACATAGGCCTGAAATATAAAAAGATATGCTAGTAAAAAGCTCCAAAACTATTCCAAAGAGGTTGCCTATAGCACATCTCCCAACCTCTCAATTTAACACCAATCTTCTTTCCTTCCCCATATTCAAAGACTGTTACAGGGGCAAGAAACACCATTTTAGCAAGAGTGCACCCAATACTTTTAAAATAACACATTTTTGATCTATACAATGCCAACTTTAAATAATGGGTTTTGGTTTTAGGGCTCATGCACACTGCAGCTCAAAAAAGCTGCTTCTACAGGCCTTTGAGTTTTTTTTTCCTCTGTCTTTTAACCACTTGCCAACCAAGCCAATTCTGACATTTCTCTCCTACATGTAAAAATCATTTTTTGCTAGAAAAGTACATAGAACCCCCAAACATTATATTCGTTTTTTTTTTTTTTTTTAGCAGAGACCTTAGAGAATACAATGGCGGTTGTTGCAACTTTTTATCTCGCACAGTATTTGCGCAGCAATTTCTCAAACGCGTTTTTTTATGGAAAAAAAAAAAAATAAATAAAAATAACTCAGTAAAGTTAGCTAGTGGAATGGCGCCAAACTTCAGTACTTAAAAATCCCTATAGGCGATGCTTTAGGCCTAATGTACACGGGACGCTGAGGAAACCCCTTCTGAACAATTTTTTTTGACAGCTTGAAACCGGTGTTTAAAAACACCCATTTAGCCGCGTTTGCATCAAGGAGCGTTTATTTAACATCATAAGATTCTCCCAAAGTAAAACAGTATTATTTAACTATTTTAGCCATTCTGTGAGACCAGAGTGAGTAGCAGCAGTGTACTTGTATCTACCTCAATTTCGGTGCTTTTATTATGGATCCCATAATGAGCACATGTGAGGAAATTAAAAAAGCCAGATATGAAATTTCATGCAACTCAACTGTGTTTGATCAAGTCAGGGGTCAAGCTCAATGGTGGGGTCATCTGGTTCAAATTACAATTCTACTTTGGCCAACAGGAATGCTAGTGGTGTATCGGATTGGATCATGCTCAATAGGGGTATACAAATGGTCTATGAAGCATTGCAAGCAATTACATGCTTTTAAAATATTTTTTTAGTGGTTCATTTGTTATTTTTTAGTTTTGTAATGAAAAAAAGAAAAATAGGCCACCTTTAAAAACTAAAAACGCAGCTAAACGCCGGTAACGCGTTTGGCGTCTGAACTCCTTTTTGCCTTCAAAGAAAAGCCTCTAAATGCAACTGCCTAAAAACGATATTAAAGCGGTTGTATACCTTTATTTTACCTGTAGGTAAAAAAAAAAATATCTCCTAAACCTGTAAGGTTTAGGAGATATTCCCCTCGCAATGAGCCGCTGACTGCAGCTGCGCATGCGCACAGGGGATGCTCGGCTGACAGCCCGGCAAACTCCGGAGCTTGCCGGGCAGAAGTCTCCAGCTCGCATGCGCGGGAGTGACGACATCGCGGCTCCGGCCACTCACAGTGCCGGAGTCGCGATACCCGGAAGACACGCCGAGGGGAGCTGTCAGCTCCCTCGGCGTGGACCAGGTGAGATGCCGGCGCCTCGTTCTAAGGTAAGTATCTCATAATGAGCTAGTATGCGGTGCATACTAGCTCATTATGCCTTTTCCCTTGCAGGTGTAGAAAATAAATAAATAAATAAAAAAAGACAGCGGGTATACAACCGCTTTAAACGAACCTGTGTACATGTACACATAAAGATAACATTGTTTTGTTTTAGGGGCAGCTGAAAAAAGCAGCCAACTGCCTCTGAACGTCCGTTTACCAGCAGCAGTGTACATGAGGCCTTAAATTTTTTTTACTGGTTACATGTTTTGAGTTACAGAGGAGGTCTAGGGCTAGAATTATTGCTCTCGCTCTAACATTCACAGCGACATCAGGCGTGTGTTGTTTGAACACAGTTTTCATATGTGGGTGGGACTTACATATGTGTTCGCTTTTTATTGTTAATTTTACTTAAAATTTTTTAGTTGACACTTTGATCAAAATTTTTTTTTTTTTTTTTTTTTTACTTATTCCTATTATGAATGTAAACATACCTTGTAATAGGAATATGACATGAATGGTCCTCTTTACAGTGAGACATGGGGTCAATAAGACCCCACATCTCACCTCTAGGCTGAGAAAGCTGAACATAAAAAAAACAAAAAAAACAAAACCCCCCCCCCCCCCAACAAAAAAAAACACACTTCCCAGCCGAGGCGGCGCTTGTTTGAATGCAGAGGCCAGGCGTGATGTCATATGGGGGGCGCTAACGTCCCCTCTCGCTCCGCAAGAACGATTAAGCGGCTGACCAGTCGCTATGATCGTTCTTATGGTGTAGGGAATCGCCGGCTGAAAAAGACAATATCGGAATGTCTGTAGCTTCAGGCATCATTCAGACATACCCCCACAAAAGCAAGGATGTCATAACGGCCGGCAGTGGGTAAGTGGTTAAAGTGGTTGTAAACTCAGAAAAAAAAAAACCCTGTAGGACAAAGGCATAATGAGCTAGTGTGCATCAATACTTACCTTAGATCGAAGCTGTCGCCGGTTCCCGTTGTGACCGGTGACATGTCTCCCAGAGTTATTTCTGGGTTTGTGGGCTCCGGCGCGGGGATTGGCTGGAACGTCACCGGTCATGGCTACTGAAGAAACGGCACGTGTCGTTGTGCTGATGACGTCGGCACATGGGGATACAGTGAATATCTCCTAAACCTAAATTTTAGGAGATATTCACAGTACCTACAGGTAAGCCTTATTATAGGCTCACCTCTGGGTAAAAGTGGTGTAACAGGGTTTACGACCACTTTAACTCCCCTCTAGTCTTTGCACACTATAGGGGTTTTCAGGAGTTTAGTGGCAGTGGAGTTGAAGCAGAAAAAAAAACAAAAAAACAAAAACACCACACACACACCACCTGAATTCTCAAACATGCATTAATGCATGTTAGGGGCATTCGGTGTTTAAGTTTAAATTGAGTATAGGGGAAGGTTTTGGATAAAAACACTTATAAAAGCAAATGTCCATAAATGCTAAAACTCTAGTGCAATGAGCATTTAAGCTGCTTTTTCTACCAGAGGTTCTGTAACTTTTTTTTTTTGCAACCTAATGTGCATGGACCCCTTGCTGCCAACAATCTGTCAACACCCCGGTCCGGTTTACAATAGCATTTCCAATATAACTAGAACATGCAATTTTACAGCTTAAAGTGGAGGGCCTGAAAAAAAAAAAAAAAATTGCACCAAAAATCTTAAAAAAAAAAAAAATTTTGAAAAAAAAAAATTTTTTTAAACTTACCTGAACCCTTGTTGCTAGGCAGTCTTCCTAATCTGCCTCTTCCTTTTCCACGGCGTGTCCTGTTTCTCGGTGAGCGGCCCCATTGCCTTCTGGGAACTGTGTTCCCAGAAAACCACAGGGCCATTCACAGAGCTCGCGCGTGCGCAGTAGGAAACTGGCAGTGAAGCCGCAAGGCTCCACTGCCTGTTCCCTTAGTTAGGATGGCGGTGCCGGGACCCGAGAGCCGAAGGACAGGTCGGCCGACATCACGGGCACCCAGGACAGGTAAGTGTACTTATTTAAAGTCAGCAGCTACAGTGTTTGTAGCTGCTGACATTAAAAAAAATTTGCTGGCCGAATCCCACTTTAAAAAGTATACCTCAATAAGAGCTTGGCTTGCTTCCTCACTAAGCCGGGGATGCACATAGGTTCGGGCATATGCAATATAGTCCTTTAACACTGCCATGTCCAATTGCTCTTCATTTAACTGCTCTTCACTCTGATAGTATAAGGCAACAAGATGGTGAGCCAGGCGTCTGTCATAGGTCTCATCTTGAGGGTCCAACATCAAAAATATCAGGTCGAATCTTGAAATGAAAGGGAGCAAAAAGATTAATATCGTTTTAAAACTCTTGCAGACTAAAAGAGCAAGGATCTTCAGCATGATGCCTAGGTTCTATTTTGGAACTAAGACTGCAGCATTGTGGGCTCTTAGTTTAAAGACCATTCTGTCACCAATAACACTGGTCTCTCACTAAAGATGGGAAGACCACTGATGGGTGGTCAGATTGGCTAATTCCGATCACGACAGCCAATCTTGGCTTATTTTATGAAACAAATCTTTCTGCTTAGCTATCAATGTGCCCCACAGTGAGAAACTGACAGCTGATGCTAGCAACATGCAGCTGTTAGAAGTAAAATAGACAAAACTAAAAGCATTTTAAAAATAATGTAATGTAAGAAGACACAGGGTGTACACCAGTGGTCTCCAAACTGGCCCGAGGGCCGGATGTGGTCTTTGCTTGCTTTTATCTGGCCCTTGGGGCACCATTTCATCCACTGACACCAATGGAGGGGCACAATTCCTTCCAATGACAGCAAATATGGGGCACAAATTCCTCCCAATGACACCAAGTCCTCCCATTGCCACCAAAGGAGGTGCATGATTTTTTTGCCACTGATGTGGGGACCTTTACTACTCCCACTAGCCACAGTCCGGCCCCCCTAAAGTCTGGCCCTTTGTTTCAAAAGTTTAGAGACCCTTGGTGTACACTGTCAGAACCACTTGTTAAGCTGACACAAGCCTCTACCATCTGCTCTAAAATGCAAAAAAAGATGGTACAGAGTGCCCAAGACACTAGCTTTAGCATACTCCCCAGTCTGATAGGTGCTACAGAGGATGTGGCATGCAGGGCTCTCACCTTCATATTTTGTGGGGTTGCCCTTACTGGGCAGAAATTGGAAAACTTCTCGGACATTACTACTTTCCAGATAGATGATAACCCATGCAATGTATACTGCAGACCACTATTAGGGCCTATGAGAGTAGTGTAACCCCCTCACTTGCTGAGGGCTGCTAAGACTTTGATTCTGCTGTTTTGGACACAAACAGGTAACCAGAGTGGAGTACTGATAAGGTACATTTAATTACGGAAGCTTAAGAATGGGACATATGCCGGTCAGGATTAATATGACAAGTTCTACACGATACAGGGCACTTGGATCCATTTCAAATCTACAAGATTGGATCATCCATTCCCCATTACTAGGTATATCGGTTGTTGACAAATGGCAGCAAGTTATATGGCCCCCAAAATGTTGCTGTTACTTTTCTGGATTTTTATCAAGGCACTGACCTCAGACCGTACAGCTCCGTCTTTTGTTGTATTTTTTGTTCAATTAACCTCTCACCCACAATTTTTGTTAACTTACTCTATCCCTTAATGGAGAGGAGGAAGTTTGAATTACCGGTAAGTAGTATGTTGCTAACCATTATGTTTTCAGGATACTTTTGTATTTTATTTGCATGCATTTTTTGACATCTACCTTAACTTCAGGGGCTGTGTGAATTCTTCACTTTGCCTAATGTTCCCAAGTACATTTATGGACAATGTATGCAGATTGTCTACCCTCGGCTTTACTTCTTTTGTAAAACGCTCCCTATATTCTATATATGTTTATTTAAATGTACATTTTGAAACATAGTAATAAAGATTAAAAAATAAATGTAAATCCCATTTAACATTGTTGTTGATTTACAAGCCATAGACTCTTGGCTCAAAGACTGAATTTGTTTTTTGAGAGGTTGTTCAAGACAATTTATCCCACTCTGCCAAAAAGCAGCGATGTGGCAAAACCACTGGTCGGCTATTCAGAGCCAAAATATCACATGGCTTGGAGCAGGGGGTCAATGCACTAACCTGGGATCTGTGTTGGGACACATGTACTGGTGGGGGTGTTCATTGTACTGAAATACTGTCATTCAGCCTCTATATTTAAGTAGCATACCTGGATAACAGTGTGTGAGGAAGCTGAATGTTCTCAATGGTTGTTTTCTTCGGATTCCACTGAGATTCTACAGGATTTGCAGCAGCTAGGACAGATGTGCGTGCATTCAGCTGACAGATGATTCCAGCCTTTATAAAAAAAAAAAAAAAAAAAAAAATATATATGAATAAAAAGAATGAAAAATCTGAGATAAAACACTGGCTGATGGGAACCCAAAAAAGTGCACACATTGATGGTGTGTGCTGAAGTAAACCATGTACATCACAGTTTAAGATTTTTCCCCCTTTGTTAGAATTATACTGCAATGCATGCAGTAATTTTTTCAGGGCACACCACTGCAATGTAGTGGTGTAAACTTCCTTGACAGGGAAAGAGCTCTCATGCAGTTGGTGTAACAAACCTTTAAACTCTATAGGCTGAGAAGAGTTGGCTGCAGTTCACTGGTAAAACATTTGCTATATATCTATTCCTTTTCTTGCATGCAAATTTTAAGTATATTTACAAAAAAGGATTTACAGACAAGCAAGATCTACATTAGGTCCTATTCCAGCATATAAAATTGACCTAGAAAAGATCATGGACATGTATTTACCTTTGCTATGGAAAGGGTCTGCTGTTCCATGACTTCATGCAACACAGATCTGGTGCTCTCATTCATTTTGTCAAATTCATCAATACAGCAGATACCATTGTCACTTAACACAAGAGCTCCTGTTTGAAGAACCAGTTGTCGAGTTTCTGGGTCCTTTGTCACATAAGCTGTTAAACCAACAGCGCTGGATCCCTTTCCAGAAGTGTACTGGCCTCTAGGGACAAGGTTGTAGACATACTGCAGAAGCTGAGATTTACTTGTACCAGGATCACCACATAAAAGGATATTAACTTCTGCTCTAAAGTTGCCTCTTCCAGTATGACTGAAGTCCTTGCGTGTACCACCAAACAGCTGCAGAAGAATACCCTGTAAAAAGACACCAACACCACTTTTACAAAACGTTCTCTGCCTTTAAATGATATCCAAATAATGTTCTGTTTTGCAAACGTATTAAACTTTTTGAAAAATCTTTAGACGATATATCAAAACACTGATTTCCAGCCATGTTATTCAAACACACAAAAAATAAATACATAATTGAAGCTCAGCAGGTCCTAAATGTTGTGGGTGCATTAGTTTAACTCCTCATTGTTACCTGAATATATATATATATATATAGATCGAGAGAAAATATAATATATTTATATATATATATATATATATATATATATATATATATATATATATATATTAATATATATATATATTTATTAATATATATATATATTTATTAATATATATATATATATATATATATATATATATATATATATATATATATATATATATATATATATATATTGAGAGCGAGAGATAGATATAGATATATACACACACACACACATATACACACACACAGTGAGGCAAAAAAGTATTTAGTCAGCCACCAATTGTGCAAGTTCTCCCACTTAACCTCCCTGGCGGTATGATTATTTCTGATTTTAGGTGCTGAAAGCGGTACAATTATTTTGCAAGGAAATTTGGCGTTTTATATTGTAGGCCTGTAATTCTTAATAACAACACACTTAAATCTGTCCAAACAAGAGTCTAGTAGATATCCCGGGTATGATAAAGTTTGAAACACAAAAACATAAATTATAATATAATAAAAAAAAAAAATAATAATTAAAAAAAATAAAAAATAAATAGTAATAAAATAAATTTCCACACGATTCACTATCGCTCAATTCTGCAAGTGTTCTAATTTACTATCGCTGTTTTCTAGCTGGTCTAAAGCCATTTTTGACGTAAAGGGACACTTTTTGGTTGCTATGGACAATCTCCAGTTTCCAGGCAGAAAGAACAGTATATGCAATATAAAACTGCATGCAGGGCATGGGCCAGAGCACTGGGGACAAATGGGATGTGAAATGATTTCATACAGTACTGTAATCTGTAAGATTACAGTACTGTATGTGTTATGCTTTTTACATTTTTTTGAATTTGCCGCCAGGTTCCGCCCCCGTGCGTCGCGCCGCTCGCAGGGAACGGAGCCTGGCACGGAGAGGCTTCGGAGGAGGACAGAGCCCTCGGACACTGCGGGGGACATCGCAGGATCCCGGGGACAAGGTAAGTAAAGCCGCCCCAGGATCCTGCAATGCGATCCCGAGTGTGGCTCGGGGTTACCGCTAATGGTACTGAATTTTAACCCCGAGCCACACTCGGGAATACCGCCAGGGAGGCTACTAAGATGAGAGAGGCCTGTAATTGTCATCATAGGTATACCTCAACTATGAGAGACAAAATGTGGAAACAAATCCAGACAATCACATTGTCTGATTCTTGAAAGAATTTATTTGCAAATTATGGTGGAAAATAAGTATTTGGTCACCTACAAACAAGCAAGATTTCTGGCTCTCACAGACCTGTATTCTGTATGTTCTTTAAGAGGCTCCTGTCCTCCACTCTTTACCTGTATTAATGGCACCTGTTTGAACTTGTTATCAGTATAAAAGACACCTGTCCACAACCTCAAACAGTCACACTCCAAACTCCACTATGGTGAAGACCAAAGAGCTGTCGAAGGACACCAGAAACAAAATTGTAGACCTGCACCAGGCTGGGAAGACTGAATCTGCAATAGGCAAGCAGCTTGGTGTGAAGAAATCCACTGTGGGAGAAATAATTAGAAAATGGAAGACATACAAGACCACTGATTATCTCCCTCGATCTGGGGCTCCACGCAAGATCTCACCCCGTGGGGTCAAAATGATCACAAGAACGGTGAGCAAAAATCCCAGAACCACACGGGGGGGGGGGGGACCTAGAGAATGACCTGCAGAGAGCTGGGATCAACGTAACAAAAGCTACCATCAGTAACACTACGCCGCCAGGGATTCAGATCCTGCAGTGCCAGACGTGTCCCCCTGTTTAAGCCAGTACATGTCCGGGCCTGTCTGAAGTTTGCTAGAGAGCATTTGGATGATCCAGAAGATGATTGGGAGAATGTCATATGGTCAGATGAAAATAAAGTAGAACTGTTTGGTAAAAACACAACTCGTCGTGTTTGGAGGAGAAACAATGCTCAGTTGCAACCAAAGAACACCATACCTACTGTGAAGCATGGGGGTGGCAACATGTTTTGGGGCTTCTTCTCTGCAAAGGGAACAGGACAACTGACCCATGTACATGAAAGAATGAATGGGGCCACGTATCGTGAGATTTTGAGTGCAAACCTCCTCCCATCAGCAAGGGCATTGAAGATGAAATGTGGCTGAGTCTTTCAGCATGACAATGATCCCAAACACAACGCCCGGGCAACGAAGGAGTGGCTTCGTAAGAAGCATTTCAAGGTCCTGGAGTGGCCTAGTCAGTCTCCAGATCTCAACCCCATAGAAAACCTTTGGAGGGAGTTGAAAGTCCATGTTGCCCAGCGACAGCCCCAAAACATCACTGCTCTAGAGGAGATCTGCATGGAGGAATGGGCCAACATACCAGCAACAGTGTGTGACAACCTTGTGAAGACTTACAGAAAACGTTTGAACTCTGTCATTGCCAACAAAGGATATATAACAAAGTATTGAGATTAACTTTTGATATTGACCAAATACTTATTTTCCAACATAATTTGCAAATAAATTCTTTCAAAAATCAGAGAATGTGATTGTCTGGATTTGTTTCCACATTTTGTCTTTCATAGTTGAGGTACACCTATGATGACAATTACAGGCCTCTCATCTTTTTAAGTGGGAGAACTTGCACAATTGGTGGCTGACTAAATACTTATTTGCCCCACTGTGTGTGTGTATATATATATATATATTATATATATATACACATACACATACATACACATATACACACACACACACATACATACACACGCACATATACACACCCTGTTAGACTTACCGGTATTTCCAGGACAGCTACTTGAGATTGGCTCCGCCCTCCACAGGAAACAAATCAGATGCAATTTAAAAGGCCCTTCCCTTTCCTCTGACCCTCAGTTGTTTAGAAGATCAAAGCAACCTCCACCAATGGTGCACCGGCAGAGAAAAAAAACAGAAACCATAAAAACACACGACCACCAGGTAAACATGGTCGACCAGTGAAAAAATAGAATAAGGTGGGAATATAGACGCTGTCCTGGAAGGTTCCTGGAAATACCTTTACCGGTAAGTCTAACGGGGTTTTCCCCCCTTCACCTTCCAGGACAGCTACTTGAGAGGATAAGCAAGATTCTATACCTTAGGGAGGAACGACAGCCTGAAGAACTTTCCTACCAAAGGAAAGGTCCTGGCTGGAAAGCATCTGAACTCTATAATGCTTGACAAACCCATGAGAGGACCAGACGGCAGCTTTTTTTTTTTTTTTTTAAAAGGAACATGTTTATTCAGAAAGCAAAAAGAAAAGCACATATACATGGTTTACATTTCACAGATGATTGGATCAATGAAAAAAAGGGAAAAAGAAAAGGCGAAAAGGGGCATGGCACACGAATGGGCTTGCATCCTGAGCATCTTAGTCCAGAAAGCTTTGACATTCCTACAGTGGTATACAATGTGAGTTAACGGTACATAGAAAAATCTGGGCACTCCCTTCACATATTAAGGCCTTTCTTACATGTTCATGTGAAAACAGTTTTAATTCCTCGACCCAAATCATATATATGTCTATACATCACATGTATTCGTGTTATTAAGCCACGTATCCCAGACCTTATTGTACTTCGTGGGACATCCCCTATGTTTGTATATTACTTTTTTGTATGGTAGTGATATGTTCACTGCTTTAATCCAGTCCTGGAAGGTGGGAGGAATGGCCCTCATCCAGTGTTTTGCCACTAGTTTTCTGGCACAAAAAAGTGTTTCATATAGGAGAGTAGCTGTAAATTTATCGATAGTTATATCTGGAAGTAACCCTAACACACATAATCTCGGCTCCAGTTGGACAGGGGAGCCCATTTCATCATGCAGGAATGCAATAATTTGTGACCAATAGTTCTGGATAGCCGGACAGGACCACAAAAGGTGAAAAAATGAACTGGATAAACTAGTACACCTTGGACATTGTGTGTTCTGGTTCTGAGAAAATTTAGCTATTCTGGCTGGTGTTAGATATGATTTGTGGATTATGTACAGCTGAGTGAGACGCTCTGGTAACCTTGGGGACACCTTTTTGACATTTTCTAGGACCTCATCCCAGTCCTCGTCCTCCACTGGGCCTATGTCCTCTTCCCAACGAAGTTTCGCCGTATCTATGATACCTGCGTCCATACGTGCTCGCAGGGCGCCATATAAATTTGATATTAATTTGGCCGGGTCTATCCCTGTGATCAAGTCCACCATAGGAAGTACCTGTGGGTTTGGGAAGCCATCACCAAATAGTGTTTGTAGGGCATGTTTCAGCTGCCTGTAGTTAAATGACATGTGTGTGGGTAGCTGAAACTCATCGCAAAGCGATTGGAAGTCTCTCACCCCAAGTGGGGTAACCACCTGGTGTAGGAATATGATCCCCCTTGCTGCCCACCCGGCGGCCCCTGGGACTGATAATAGTTCTCTCATTTGTGGGTTGTGCCATAAGGGAGTATGGGAATGATAAAAATCAGCCCCTGTTAGTTTTAATGCCAATTCCCAAACGCGGCGGTGTTGTGTCAGGAGGGGTCCCCAGTCTCCCGCACCCCTCCTGCTCTCTCTACCCCTAAACAGTACTTGTAGGGGAGAGTAAGTGTCTTTGTTAGGTTTATTACACACAAGGGTCTGGTATCTGATGCTGTCCACGTTATGAATGTAATAAAAGTGCGATAGCTGTGCTGCTATATAGTATGAGTGAAAGTCTGGGAGGGCCGCCCCCCCTGCGGAGGTAGGGTTTTTGAGGGTATTCCAAGCTATTTTGTGTCTATTCGGGCCCCATATGAATGAATTGATAAGTTTGTCGATTGTTTTAAATACTTTGAGGGGGATGAGCACCAGGGAGTTCCAAAACACGTACAAGAATTTTGGCATTATGATCATTTTAATAAGGTTGATCCTACCCATTACCCCCAGTGGGAGTCGTGCCCATATCTGTGTATGTGATTTGAGGTATAGGAATAACGGTTCTATGTTATTATCCAGAAATTCCGTGGGATCCCTAGTTATGTGTATTCCAAGATATTGAATATGTGCCACTCTCCTCAAGGGGTGGGTTGCTGACAGTCTAGTGGGCGGTGATATATCTATAGGCAATATTTGTGATTTTGACCAGTTCATTTGCAACCCCGAATGTGCTCCGAACTCTATCGTCTGGAGAACAGCTCGCAGGGACTGGTCTGTGTCTTCTAAATATAGGAGCATGTCTGCTGCATAGAGACTCACAGTCTCCACCACGCTCCCTACCCGTATTTCCGGATTGTTCCTAATAGATATGGCGAGTGGCTCCACCGCCAGTGCGTAGAGGAGTGGGGAGAGGGGGCATCCTTGTCCTTGGGCGGCACAGTGGCGCAGTGGTTAGCACTCTCGCCTAGCAGTAAGAAGGGTCGCTGGTTTGAATCCCGACCACGACACTACCTGCCTGGAGTTTGCATGTTCTCCCTGTGTCTGCGTGGGTTTCCTCCGGGTACTCCGGTTTCCTCCCACACTCCAAAGACATGCTGGTAGGTTAATTGGATCCTGTCTAAATCGGCCCTAGTATAGGTATGAATGTGAGTTAGGGGACCTTAGATTGTAAGCTCCTTGAGGGTATAGGGACTGATGTGAATGTATAATATATATATGTAAAGCGCTGCGTAAATTGACGGCGCTATATAAGTACCTGAAATAAATAAAAAATAAAAATAAAATAGTCCCTCGCTCAAGGGGAAAGGGGTCCGACGTTATCCCTTTCACTGTTACACGTGCCTCTGGTAGGAAATAAAGTAATTTAACCCATTTCACGAAGTTGGGTCCAAATCCGAATCTCTTCAGACATTCCCACAGATAGCCCCACTCCACGGAGTCAAACGGCTTGGCGGCGTCCAATGCCACCACTGCCCTGCTCCCTCTCTCTTCATGAGCTGCTGAGATATTCATGTATAGGCGACGTAGATTCATGGCCGTGTTTTTTCCGGGCATGAATCCCATCTGATCAGGGTGTATGAGGGACAGTATGATTTGGTTCAGGCGGATAGCTAGGACCTTTGCCAAGATCTTGATATCGGCCTGTAGCAACGATATTGGGCGATAGGACTCGGGAAGAAGGGGGTCTTTGCCCGGCTTGGGGAGCACTATGATCACCGCTTGTCTAAGTGAATGGGAAAGTGATTCGGACTCAAATATGTGGTTATACAGTTTCAATAGCTCAGGTATCAACTCCTCTGAGTAAGCTGCGTAGAAGTCTAGTGGCAGGCCATCTAACCCAGGGGCTTTTGCGGGTGCTAGTGATGCCACAGCCACCGCAATCTCATCTGCAGTTATGGGCGCTTCAAGCTCCACAAGCTGGGATTCTGAGATTTGGGGAAAGGGTACAGACTGGAGAAAGGCACTGGTTTCCTGTGCAGTGACCCGTACCTTAGAGGCATATAGGTCAGCATAATATGCCCGAAATGTATCCGCCACCAACACAGGGTCTGTCAAGAGCGTGTCAGTTGGTGTTTTTAGGGAAACCACCACAGGAGGTCTGGTGTCTTGCCTAGCTAGGTATGCTAACAATTTGCCTGTCCGCTCCCCCTGCTCGAATATTTTCTGCTTTGTAAAGAATAATTTTTGCTTGGCTTTTTCGAAATGTAATTGGTCCACTATTCGGGTGTGAAGTTTCAGTGCTGAAGCCTTATCGGGGGTTGGGTCTGTGCTATATTCGTTAGTGACCTCGTCTAGTTTTTCAGTGGCCTTTTGTAATGTCATTCTTGAAGAAGCTTTTATTCTGTTGATACGTGTTGTCAATATGGTCCGGACGTGCAGTTTGAAGGATTCCCAGACCATATCCACTGGGGCGGTGTTCCTGTTGGTGTTAAAGAAGAATTGCCATTCCCCCTGTATGTCCTCCTGATCTCCCAGGGCCGCCAGCCAGAATGGATGAAGGCGCCACACCCTAGGCCCCGCTGGTGGAGTGAGTGATAGAGAAGCCCAGCAAGGAGCAGGGTCGGACAGGGACCTAGTGCGATAGCCTGCGTCAGTTAGCAAGGGGAGTAAGGTGTTCGAGACCAAGATCATGTCAATGCGTGACATAGAAGAGTGTTGCAGAGAAACATGAAAATGCTTGGGCTGCAGGGTGTTTATGTCGTCATGTGTCTGCAAGTGAGAATTCGGTTAAGGTGCGCCCAAACCTGGTAGTGTTGGGGTGTGGAGCATCTCGACTCAGCTGCAGCCGTTCCATGGAGGGATCAAGGACCATATTGAAATCACCAAGCCATATGGACGGGACCAAGGGGTGTTTTGCCATAAAAAGCAGACCCTCGTTAATCAGAGTGGATGTGTATGGCGGGGGGATATAAAAAGCCATTATGAGATATTGAATGCCTGAGAGGGTGCAGTGCAGGAAAATAAATCTGCCCTGAGGGTCAGTTCGTACTGAAATGCAGCTAAACGGAGTGGACTTGGCGATCAAGATAGATACCCCCCGTGAGTATGGAGTGTGGGTGGCATGGTAGGTCCATCCTATCCACGGACGCCTCAAGGCTCTTTGGATTTGTCCGGTTATATGTGTTTCGACCAGAACCGATATGTCAGCCCGGTACGTTTTAAGGCACTCAAATATAGCGGATCGCTTAATCCTGTCCCTAAGCCCTCTAACGTTCCACGTTAGGAACTTTATATTAGTCATACTGTAGTTGTGGTAAGTTATGAGAATACACGTCACCTAGTTTGGCCTGAAGCGCCTTCACCCGCACTCCATACCACGCTTGCCCCTCATAGCCATTCATTGGTAATCTGTAACCTGTACATTGACCTCTGCTGCAGTGACACGTGTCATAAACATAGTTCCTTAACCAAACCGGGTAGTATTTCCCCTCCCCCCTCCCTGCCCTCCACCTCCCAAACTTGGCTGGGGCATTAAACCCAAAACTTGTGCGATTGCATGTAAACAACTTGCTACTCATGCCTGAAAAAAATGATCGCACTGTTTTAACATTCACCCACTGGTGGTACATCAATGCTTATAGCAGCAGATCGAATACCGCCAGTGGGGGCGAACAAACGCTGGCAACAAATTCAGCAGTGTAAGTGTAGGACGGGGTTGCCGAGCAGTAGCCGTCAGGTATATAACTCTAACCGACCACTCTGCAGTGATATTTAGCAACTATACATACATATTACATAAACTTTTGATATAGGAGAGCACCTCAGAACAAGTATTGATCCCCCCCCCTCCTCTTACAGGACATATAAAAGTAGAAAAAAAAAAAAAAAAAAACCCCCAAAAAATCCCAGAAACCCCCCCCCCCCCCCCCGGGGGGGAGAGGGAAAGGAGTCCTGCTGGAAAAGAAGTGGACACATAGATAAGAGACCAGTGATCTGGAGCTCTGTGTGAGAAGGTCTGTCTGTTCATGTCTCAGCGGTTCAGCCTCTCTCAAGCAGTAAGTTTGGTTTTACTGTACCTGAGCTTCCCACGTAGTTGGGGGTAAAGTGTGCAGTGTCCATCGCAGCGTCATTGGAGTTGGGAGGTACTTGTATGTGTAATAAATGAGTCTCAGTTCGTGTAAAAAAAATACGAAAAAAAAAAAAAGGGGAAAATGTAACTTACGGACATCCAGATCTGTAGGATAGATAGACTATCTGGCAGGGCGGTTTCTCTCCGCTTCTAGCTGATCCAGCCAGGCCACCGCCATCGCCGGGTCCTCAAAAAAGTGCGCACGATCTTCTCCCGCCACGCGGAGACGGGCTGGAAACAGCATGGCGTACTTTAAGTTGTGGATCCTCAGTTGCCTTTTGACCTCTCCAAAGCGCGCCCGCTGCTTCTGGACCTCCGCGGAGAAGTCCGGGAACGCCATCACATGACCCGATTGAAAGGGTATGTTCCCTTTGGTTCTTGCTAGACGAAGGATAGTATCTCTGTCTCTGAAATGTAATAGTTTCGCTATGAAGGTGCGTGGTGGTGCCCCTTCAGGAGGGCGACGTGCGGGCATTCGATGAGCCCGTTCCACTACGAATGAGGTGGAGAAGGCCTCCCTGCCGTATGCAGTAGTAAGGAGCTTTTCTAGGAAGGTGGCTGGATCAGGACCCTCAGTACCCTCCGGTAATCCAATGAATCGGATATTGGATCTGCGGGATCTATTTTCGAGGTCATCTTGCTTCTGGGCCAGTTGTTGTAGCTGACGCTGCAGGTCCTCTTGCGAATGTTGTAAAGGGTATATTATGTCCTCAGCTCTGCTGATTCTGGTCTC
This sequence comes from Aquarana catesbeiana, assembly GCF_042186555.1. Classification (NCBI taxonomy): domain Eukaryota; kingdom Metazoa; phylum Chordata; class Amphibia; order Anura; family Ranidae; genus Aquarana; species Aquarana catesbeiana. Next base: position 499,907,102 of record NC_133328.1, on the reverse strand, counting down.
CGCTTCCGTGACACGTTCTCGGATTTTGGTCATGTCCTGGCGGATCAGTGAGATGTCCACCTTCACCTCCTCTATCTTGGTGGTTAATGTTGATTGGCATAGGGAGATCGCCTCCAGGACCCTTGCGGTGTCTGCACGCTGAGCAGTGGAAGGTGCTGCTGAAGCGCCATCTTGCTCCTCCAGGTCCCGATCCACTCTCCAGTATCTGTCTAAGGAGGACGCCGCAGTGCTTCTCTTTGGCGGAGACATGCTGTTGTATGTTAGGCAGGAGTACACAGCGCAAATTTGGGGTAGTTTCCTGGCCGGAACGATACAGGATGGCGCTTGCAGGATATATCACTAGCGGAGCTCTGCTCGGACACGTCCGCTCACATCGCTGTCCAGGCCACGCCCCCCAGACGGCAGCTTTAGAGATATCTTTCCATGAAGCCCCCCGCTCTTTCAACCCACAATGTGGCCATGGATCTCATTGAATGGGCCTTAATTCTAGAAGGAGGGGTGCGACCTGACGCTTTATATGCCTCACAGATAGCTCCCCTAATCCACCTAGCAATAGACCTTTTAGATGCTTTGGACCCTTTCTTGGGGCCACTGAACAAAACCAACAGTTGGGAGGAACTCTTAAACCCACTGGTCTTCTCCAGATAAAGCAGAAGACACCTCTTTACGTCAAAAAGACCAAACCTTTCCTCTTCCGCATTTTTGGGAGAGGTGCATAAACTAGGAAGGACCATCTCCTGGGACCTATGAAAGTTGGAAGAAACTTTGGGTAAATAGAAAGGATCAAGGCTAATCCCTACGATGTCCTCTAGAATCCTCAGGAAGGGGTCTTTACAGAAAGACTCGAGATCAGAAATCCTTCTCCCTGACGTAATAGCCAAAAGGAAGGGCAACTTCAAAAGAAATAATTTTCAGGGAAGCCTCATGCAAAGACTCAAAAGGAGCCCTTGTTAGTGCATTTAATACCAACGACAGATCCCAGGGAGGAACATGTTTGATGATCCTGGGAGCATGTCTAGATCTGAAAGGAACCTCTTAACTAAGGGATCTTTCGCTAATCTTCTCTCTGTAAACAAAGATAGGGCAGCAATCTGCTGACACCCCCCCCTGAAAAAAAATCCAATATACAGGGAGTGGAAAAAGAATCTAAACCAGCTTTAATTGCCAGGAAATAAAAAAGTTTTCCGAACTTTCCCATAGATTCTTCTCGTGAACAACCTACGGCTTTCCAGGATAGTTTGAATAACCCTCTCTGAACACCCCTTTAACTGTAGGATGCGCTGCTCAACCTCCAGGCCGTCAAATAAAAGGTTTGAGGGTTTGGATGTAACACTGGTCCCTGATTGAGCAGATCCTTCCGAACTAGTAGGGGCCAGGGAGGATTCAGAGAGGGCCTTCAAAGAGGAGAACCAACTCCTCCTGGGCCACCAGGGGGCAATCAGAACAACTGATGCCCGGTCCTGAATAATTTTCCGCACCACTAGTTGTAAGAGGGGAAAAGGAGGGAAGGCATAAGCCAGAGTGAAGTCCCACGGGAAGGACAGAGCATCCATCCCCAATAACTGTTTCTCTCTCCAGAGAGAAGAAATCCTGCAGTTTCCCGTTGAAACTGGAGGCAAAAAAGATCCACTGTGGGGAGACCCCATCTTAGCACCACAAGAAAACAAATGTGTCGGTGCTCCTGGAGGGTCTGGAAACACAAAACAACTGAGGGTTAGAGGAAAGGGAGGGGCCATTTAAATTGTATCTGATTTGGGTTTCCTGTGGAGGGTGGAGCCAATCTCAAGTAGCTGTCCTGGAAATATATATACACATATATTTATTATCATCCCCGTAAGCTGCTTACCTCACCGGACAATTTATTGGGGGGGTTCGAAGCTCACAGAAGATGGCAGATGTTTTACATTTCGGCAGTGTTACAATTAAAAGTAAGCAACGACACAAGTAGCGCTAACTCTATGGAACCACAATGGCGAAACAGGGAGCAAACATACCTTCTTAATGTCTTCGTGTTCATAAATACTTGGTGCTAAAGCCGAGGAAAGTCTCTCATAAATGTCTGGCTTAGAAGCAAGTCCCTTCAACATCTCAATACGCTCCTCTGTGAACATTTTGTGTTCTGTGTCCTCATCAATTCCATGCAAGCGCTTGGAGTCAGTCTTCCGATAATGGATGACATCAATGTGAGTCTTGTAAACCGATTTAACATTTCTAACTCTGGGATTTACTCTAATAGGAACTGCTCTGTAAATACCTACAATGGAAAAAAAAAAAAAAAAAACCCACAAACACACATCATATACTTAGTTCTAGTTTACATAGCTACTGGAATGTTAAATATGCGTAATGTATGGTGTTGCGGCTACTTCATGGGATATAAAGTGTGTGTATATTTTTTTTAATTAGCGATCTACTTCTAGTTATATTTTTCATTTCTCAACAGGAAGTGAATTTAGAACAGAAGACCATTAAGAGTAAAAAAAAAAAAAAAAAAAAATAATACACACACAACTTAAAATGATTATCTAGAAGAGAATTAGAAAATAGCCAAGGCAGTTTGTTAGTAGATAAAAGTATACCTGTTACATTCACCCTGTCTCCAGGTTGCACCTTGTCCACTAAGTCATTGTGAGCATACAAAATAATTGTATGAGGGGTCTGCCCAGCTGGCATATCTTCAGGAGACTCTTGTAGCTTGATCTAAAATACACAAAAACAGGAGGCTTGAAAGCAGAATCAAAACCCTAATTGTATTCCAAAATCATAATGATCCAATGCATACAACTAGGCGCCAATACCGAGTTTTTATCAGGTCATATTAAAGTCGGCTACAATGTACCTAAAGAAGGCAAAAACCACAATGCAAGGCAACATTATCATTTACAGTAGCGTGCCAATGCGTAGTATATTGCCTTAAATGTATTTGGGGGTACCATACTAAAACAAATGGCACTCCAGCACACTGACACGTAATGTACATGACCCTGAGCAGCCCCAACCTGGCACAAATATATATGTATTTAGATCAGGAATAGTGATTTCACCTACTGCATACTTGCACCAGGTCAAGGGTTTAGAAGGTGAGAAAAAAACAAAAAAAGACCATGAGCAAACTATCATTTTCAGTATGAAGGACAGCAATAAAATTAAACCTAGTACAAGTTTCCCTGCTTCATCTTATAAGAAGGCAATAGCACAAATTTCAAGTGTGAATATAGATATATGGGCGGCACAGTGGTGTAGTGGGTAGCACTCTCGCCTAGCAGTAAGAAGGGTCGCTGGTTCGAATCCCGACCATGACACTACCTGCCTGGAGTTTGCATGCTCTCCCTGTGTCTGCGTGGGTTTCCTCCGGGTACTCCGGTTTCCTCCCACACTCCAAAGACATGCTGGTAGGTTAATTTGGATCCTGTCTAAATTGGCCCTAGTATGTATGAATGCGAGTTAGGGACCTTAGATTGTAAGCTCCTTGAGGGTGTAGGGACTGATGTGAATGTATAATGTATATGTAAAGCGCTGCATAAATTGACGGCGCTATATAAGTACCTAAAATAAATATATATAAAAAAGTAGATACTGTACATATACCGTCCATACGCAAGCTTTTAACATTGCCTTATGTTGGTGCAACTACAAACTTGCTACTAAAATGCAGTCTGTACCAGACTGATGGGAAAACTTACCATTTGTTTGTCTGAAAACATGGAACGATTATGTATCAGAGCCATGCTGTGTGTAGTGTTGCAGTGCTTGCACACGGATGGTTCTGAAATACGGCCACGATCTACTTCCACTCTGGTGGTAAAAGAGCAGACCTGACATTTAAAGAAAGCTTCTTGCATCTCTGGGATAATCTGAGAAGTTCTGATGACCATTCCTCCAATTGTAATGAGCTGATCAATATCTGAAAACATTATTTAAAAAAAAAAAAAGGACAGATCATAGTGCAGTCAATTGAACCATTTATGAGGTCTGATTACACAGTATAAATACAGTGCTATAAGGCTTGAAGGTTGTGTTTGAAGTTAAATGTTTAGGATTTGTGTTCATTCAGGACTAAATGTTTAACACATTTACATTCCCAGCCCTTTGATGGATTTCTAGACTCTTCAAGCCCAAATCCATGTTTCATAACACTCTAAATAGTTTGTTTGGGCCAATCTGACCCAAATGAATTATTTCCTTTAAGTCCTGAGACTGCTAGGAGTGCATATCGTACTGTATGTAGTATCAGCTGCATACATTATACTGCACTGTGTTCCAGCAACGTCTCAGGAAAACCTCCCATCTGCTACTAGCAGTGCTTCTTAGCGAGAGGAGGAAGCATTTATCAATCCAAGGCTTCCTCTTAATGCCTAAGGTAAAGATCATATCATCTACCCACCTCTCTACTTTAACCAGAGGAAACCTCATATTAAATTCAGAAAAGTACAAGATTTCCTCTGAATAGCTGAGAAGCACTTCGCCCAATTCAATTTCATTCCAGCAGACAGGTAGTCTCCCAAGATGCTGCCAGAACACAGCATTAAAAATACTGTATGCTGCTAATACTACACACATTATGATACAGCACTCACAGTGGCTGCATTACTTAGTAAATAGTTAATTTTGGCCAGCTTGCTTACAAAAACTATTCAACCTATTTGCTGATGATCTACTCATATTTGTAACCCAACCACAAATTTCTCTACCCTCCATTATGCAGGAGTTTCAGAGGTATGGAGAGGTTAGTAATTTTAAAGTTAATCTAAATAAGTCAGAAATCCTCAACATTTCACTCCCAACAGCGGTTCTACAACAGCTTACGACTTCCTTCCCTTTTAAGACAAGCTCCACATCTATCCGCTATCTAGGAATCCATATTCCAACAGTCTCATCCCAACTATTCTCCAGCAACTTCACCCCTTTACTTACCAGAACTCAAGCGGATCTGACCACATATGCCTCTAAACAGCTCTCCTGGCTGGGTAGGGTGAATGTCTTGAAGATGGATGTTCTCCCTCGATTCTTATACCTTTTCCAGACCATTCCTATCTATATCCCCACCTCGTTCTTCAAAAGGCTCCGTCAGATCTTCTCTAAATTTATATGGCAGGGACGTCGCCCCAGGATAAAACATGACACAATGATTCTCCCGAAAGTCAGGGGGGGTGCGGGGGTCCCAGATGCCTCTATATACCATAAGGCAGCGGTACTCGTGCGTATAGTGGATTGGTTCCACCACTCTTCCTCCAAACTTTGGGTTCAACTAGAGAAATATCTTAATGAGGCTGATCTTTGCGCCCTGCCATGGACCCCTATGGCTGGGCGTGGGGACGGCTTATTCTCCACTGCTCTTACTCGCCAAACTCTCCAGATTTGGGACCGCATGATCTCAGCGAGTAAATTGTCTAAAATCCAGGGCCCAATGACCCCTCTCTTCGGGACTCCGGCTTTCCCCCCAGCAGCGAACAAGTTAAGATTTGGACCCTGGAGTAGGGATAGCCATAGACGTTTAGCACAGGTCTTACGCGCTGACCCATCCTTGAGAACGGACATACCCTCTCGGACGGAATTAGGGACCTCAACAATGTGGTTACAAAGGGGTCAAATAACGTCATACATACGCACTTTCTCATCCATCTCAGAGATACTGGCCGACCCATCAGACTTTGACGAACTGCTTTTACAACCAGACCCACCAATACATGTAGTATCACTGTTGTATTCCCTACTACTGAACGAATATGCCCCTGACCTTCCAACATATACACAGAAATGGGAAGCGGAGCTGCAACACTCCATCTCCCCCACTGATTGGCAAAAAAGCTTTATCCTAACGCATAGGATTTCCCTGGCAACCAAGAACCAAGAAAAAGGGTTTAAATTATTAACGAGGTGGTACAGATGCCCAGTAGATATTAAAAAGTTTAACCCCTCTTTGACAGACGTGTGTTGGAGATGCCTGTCCTCTAGCGGGACAATGCTTCACATCTGGTGGGCTTGCCCTCCAATCTGGAAACTATGGCAAAAGGTCTTTGATCTTTACAGCAGGCTGATGGCGACATCAATCAAACCCACACCAGAGATAGCCCTATTATCTATACTCCCAGGCCCCCTCAAGTCGATTAAAAAAGATGTACTGCGCCACTTTCTGGCAGCAGTTAGGACAGTGATCCCCCGACATTGGAAAACGACAGATGTGCCTTCCTTGGGAGAATGGGTGGTTGAAGTGGACCAGATAAGAGATCTGGAGCGCCTGTTGGCGGAGGAAGTGGGAAAGGAGGAGCAGTTTACCGCCACCTGGACCTCATGGTCCATGTTTCGCTATTCTGATGAGTTTTCCCTTTGGGTCAGAGATACCCCACCCTTACCCGCCGATTAGCCATGCTGGAGTGCCTGGTGCCTCAGGTACCATCCCACACTTCTACTCACGTTCTTATTTCTGACTTTTTCTGTCTCCTCTTTGTTAAGTACTGAACCGACCACTCACATATATAGTTAAAGATCATATCTTTGGACTAGCTAAATGACTTGATTATCTATAATAGGTGAATAAAAGACTTCTACAGCAGTCTAATTCGTTGAGAGGGAACCCTCAGATAACACCAACCCGCGAAACTACAAGGTTCATTATATGTTGGCCCCCACCCGTATATTATTCCTCTCTTAGAATAAAGATTTCAATATACAATATGATATACCAGTAGTTCACCGAAAGCTGTATGTTAAAATGATCACTCCTGTTTATACATGGGTAAAGTACACCTCACTATTCTATGTATACTATATGTGTTGCCAAACTGTAAAGAATGGTATTTTTCTGTTATATTCTTTGTGTTCTTACTTTTGAAAATAAACTAAGATTGAAAACAAAAACTATTCAAGTGAAAGAAAACATTGGACTTGGGCTTTAACTGCTCTGTTGAAAGCCTGTTTAGCAGCGAGTGTTTATGTGACCTAAATCAGTGGACTGAGATATTCCCCCTAGTAGTACAGGCAGGGCAAAATAGAGAGACACTTCTGTTTTCTGTGTAGCAAGTCCACAATGCTCCTTGAACTCATCAAAAGCTTATATGTAAAATAAACAACGAATAAAAATTTAGTAAACATTCTAAAATTAAAAAAAAAAAAAAAAAAAAAAAAAACAGAACAAGTTTTACTGTAATTTCATTTTATGGATTAAAGTCTTCTTACCTTCTGGGTTAAGACTTCTCATGTTCCGGGTTTTAAGAGCATTATAAGGCCTAACTTGAATCTGATGCTCCAGAATAGAATCGGGGTAGCGCTCAAAAAAAAGCTGATTGACTGCCATGTCAAAAGTTGGAATAACTTCCTGTTGAGGGGGGAGAAAGTGTTAAGATTCCTCTTTTGAAATCCCTACTGCAATACAGTCGTAGTCTGGCATAAAAAGCAAGTTAAATTCTATGAGAAAAGGTCATTATTACCTGTGGATAGCAGACCAGCTGCCTGTACAGATCTTGGTCAAATGTCCGAAGATGGTCACAGTCGACATTCAAAAATGGCTCACCAACCACATTGATCTAAGTATTAAAATATATATATATCAAAATGTATTCAGCCAAGAAACTGATAACTCCTAGGTGAACAGCCTGCTTAAATGATAAAAGCATAATAGAGTCTGCTACCAACAGCAATATTCTCTTCAACACACTGAAAGTTACATGGATCTATGTAGTTTTCCTATGTTCATAACTAAGCATTCGGTATAAATCATACCATACCTCTTCCAATCGCTGCATGTAAATGGGTTCATTCAAATCCAAGCCAACATTATCCTCCTCTTTGGCCGAGGGATCAATAAAACGCTGTATGAACCGCTAAAAAAAGATTACAAACAAATCAGGATTCTACACATTAGAAAACGCTGTACTTACAAATAAATCACTCCATGACACTAATGGCACTTTAGCCAAAGCACAGTTAACCCACGGTTTTCATGCGGTTAGCAGCACTTCCCTTAGACTTCAATTATGTGACATGGTTTTGGTGCGCCTACAAAAAGCACACCAAACCATAGGACATAAACTGAAGTCTATAGGAAAGTACCGCTAACATGAAAACTGCAGGTTATCTGAGCTCTGCCCAAAGTGCAGCGGGGCAGTGTGAAGAACCCTAAGCAATCATCCTTAAGTCTAGCAGACACTATACTGTTTCCTATACCACTTCCACTTTACAAATGGATCAAAAATATGCTCTTACCTGAAATTTCTCTCTGCAGGTGATAACATTGACATCTGTACCCCAAATAACCAACTTCTGCTCCATAGATTGTTCACTTGTAATCAGTTCTTCAGCAGCAGGCTGCAGGAACAACATTTTGAATGAACGCAACTACAGAAATAATCACTAAAATATAGTCAAAACAACAGCCAAAGTCAACCCCTCTCACCTGGTCAGAAAGTAAATCCACTTGCTTAAGTTTTCTAGCTGACCCCAAATCAGGCCTTTGTCTGGCAGGAGTACCTCGGATGCCACTCCTTGGTGTACCTTCCACTCTAGAACTTGGGGTCCCATATGTCAGGGGAGAGCTCAAGTCAAGTTCACTCTGGAGTGCTGCAAAATACAAACATTCCATGTTAACCAAAAGACAAAACGCACAGCACGCCATTTGTCATCTTCTGAAATATAAGGGAGCTGTCTATAAAAGCAGCTTTAAAATGGAACTAGAAATTCAGGAGCTGCTATAGACATGTTACTTTAAACTTATCTGTAGCATACTTTTTTTTTTAAACCTCTTGCCGACCAGCCGCCGTCATACTGCGGCAGGCTGGCACGGCTGCACAAACAGTCATTGGTGTACGTCGGCTGCTTTAAGAGCTATAGGGGGCACGCAATGACCGCCGGCGACCTGCGAGCCAGAACAGGGATCTGTCAATGTAAACAGACAGATCCCCGTTCTGTCAGGGAAGTAGAGAGATCTGCTGGTCCTAGTGGTCAGAAACAACGATCTCTCTACTCCGTCAGTCCACTCCCCCACAGTGTTAGAAACACCTCCCTAGGGAACGCTTAACCCCTTGATTGCCCCCTGGTGTTAGCCCCTTCCCTTCAAGTGACATTTATACAGTAATCAGTGGACATTTATAGCACCGATTGCTGTATAAATGTCATTGGTCCAAAGAAAAAGTCAAAAGTGTCCGATCTGTCCACCACAATCCCGCTGATCACCGCCATTACTATATATAAAAAAATAAAAATGCCATAAATATATCCCCCATTTTGTAGACACTATAACTTTTGCGCAAACCAATATACATGTATTGCGATTTTTTAACAAATATATGTAGAATACATATTGGCCTAAACAGATAAAAAATGTAAACAGATTTCTTTTAGGGGATATTTACTACAGTAAAGTTTTTTTTCTAAACTGTCGCACTTTTTATAGTTTAGAGCATAAAAAATAAATAAAAACTACAGAGGTGATCAAATACCATCAAAAGAAAGCTCTATCTGTGGGAAAAAAACAAAAACAAATTGTGTACAACGTTGCATGACCGTACAATTGTCAGTTAAAACAACGCAGTGCCATATCGCAAAAAACTGACCTGGCCAGGAAGTGGGTAAATCATCCTTCAGGGGCTGAAGTGGTTAAAACAGTAAATTTGACATTCAAACATTCAGTACGGGTAGATTTTCTTGGTGCATATGATTTAAAAGACAGTTGATTCGCCATCAGTGAGTGTTTGATTAAAGTTACATCCACTGCTTTATACATAGACACTCCAAGTATTAGGCTACATTTGCACAGGCAACTAGTGTGAAAGACAGCAGCAGGAATCTGTCAATTCCTGCTACCTGTGGCTGTCAACCAGCGATCACCGCAGGTAATCTCTGGCTGGGTACATTTGCGTGTGCGAATGTAGCTTTACATACAGCTTTCTACCCATATACACTACACCAGTGATGGTGAACCTTGGCACCCCAGATATTTTTGAACTACATATCCCATGATGCTCATGCACTCTGTAGTATAGTGAAGCATCATGAAAAATGAAGTTCCAAAATATCTAGGGTGCCAAGGTTCGCATTTACTGCACTACAGTTTTTCCCAAACAGTCCAATCGATTCCTTATTAAGAGAACGACAAGATCACCTTTACAAAAAAAAAGTGATAGATGCACTTTTTATAGCAGAAAATAAAGTGCATAAACAGATCGCGGGAGCAATGCCAGGCTGCTGCAGACCGTCTGTATCTGGCTGCCCGTACCTACTGATATGGGCAGGCAGTTACTGAATGACAAAGCTCAATGAACTACATAGAGCTCTCATCAGCACCCTGATAGTTCATTGAGAACTACAAGCCAAAGGGTGATGGTAGTTGTAGTTCATTGATTCAGGGTGATCTTTTTGAATAGTGACAGTGGGTGTGGAGAGAAGTGACTGCTGTCACAAGGATGGGGAGGTGGAGGGATCGGGGGCAGATGCTGAACATTTTACACTGTAAATATGGGTGTAAGATGTACATAAAGGTGAACTTACCTTTTAACAAAGTGAATCAAAAATCACAATTAAAACTTATTAAAAGTCGGATTATTTTTTTTTTTCACACCTGAATGCCGAGAGGGTGCAGGGCTGGAGAATAGCAGCTCTTGTCCACTGGGGCTCTGTAGATCACCGGGTGAAGTTGGCATGGGTAGCAGCTCACCAATGGAGGTAGAATCCTCTGTCCTACGTTTCTGAGATGGTGGAGAGCTAACCTCCTCACTCCGAGCTGGTACAGGGGAAAAAGAAAGTTAGCAACATAAAAAAAAAAAATAAAAAATCCCATCTAAACAAGCATTTTATTTCTAGATCTGCTCACTCTTTCTGCAATTAAGTTTAGGGATAAAAAGAAAGCACTGCTGGAGTCGCAACCAGCTTCAAGGTAAAACTCCTTACTCTCCAACACTGAGCTCTGCCATACAGAAGATTACAAGAAGCTGATAAAAAAAAAAAAAAGTCAGGAACTTCTAGCTTGCTTTTAAAATACATTTAACCTTACATGTAAGCTGGTATTTCAGCCAAAGACTTACATTAACACAGACTGCATGTACACAGGCTTTCCAGCTTCTGGGAGAGAGCTGGAGGTCATGTCTGCATGGGATTTTTCACCCCCCTCCTTCCTGTTTTCACTGACTGAGTAATGTAAGCTGACACACAGACCTGTGCATTCAGCAGCCTCTCTTGTGCCCCTATTGGCCGGAAGAAAACCAATTAAAGGCACAGTTACAACAGCCAATGGGAGAGACTGAACTGCAGGGAGAGCTGCAGTGGATTCTGGGACATGTAGTTCCCACACAAAACTGCCCCATAGACTGGTATACAGAGAGAAATACAAATCCCAGCAGGCTTTGCTGACAGGAAAGCAAAAGACTCCATTTTGTGTCCTAAGGTATAAGTCAGTGGATGAGGCAGTGAGAGAAACAGACGTGATCTGAAGGGCTGCCGTTACCCACTGAGGGGGATCAATCCTGCCACAGCTCCAGAGGTCGGTGTGCTGATCCTGCCACAGCTCCAGGAGTTAACCGGCGACGGACATCCAGCCCGAAAGGGATTCCGGCTATATCTCCAGGTGTTCCTGAGGGTGTGGGACGATCCGGTTATAAGGTGGCCAGTCGGGCCTTTCGGGGAACTGGTCGCAGGATGGGTGAGCGGGCGTTTGCTCATCTTTAAAGACACAGTAAGTCAAGCAACATTGCCTCATCAATGCCCACATTTGTAGGAATACTTGCACCAGTGGCGGTGCGTCCATAAGGGCGCAGCCCCCTCTATGACCAATGGATAGATTCATGCATGGGTGAGCATCAGTTCCTGCGGTTGGGAACTACATCAAGGCATGTTCCAGGAGGTGGTGCTAAGATGGGGTCTTCCCACAGTGGATCTTTTTGTCTCCAGTCTCAACAGAAAATTACTGGCGTTTCTCTCTAGAGAGAGAGAGAGACAGACACACAGTCTTTGGGGACGGATGCTCTATCCTTCCCGTGGTATTTCACTCTGGCTTACGCCTTCCCTCCTTTTCCCCCCCTAGTGGTTCGGAAAATTATTCAGGACAGGGCAGAAGTGGTTCTGATTGCCCCCTGGTGGCCCAGGAGGAGTTGGTTCTCCTCTTTGAAGGCCCTCCCTGTGAATCCTCCCTGGCCCCTACCAGTTAAGAATCTGCTCCATCAGGGACCGGTGTTGCATCCAAACCCTCAGACCTTCCAATTGATGGCCTGGAGGCTGAGCGGCGCATCCTACAGTTAAGGGGGTGTTCAGAGAAGAAGAAGATTATTTAAACTATCCTGGACAGTCGTAAGTTGGTCAAGAGAAGAATCTACGGAAAAGTTTGGAAAACGTATTTCCTGGCAAAGGAAAACTGGTTTAGATTCTTTTTCCACTTCCTGTATTTTGGATTTTTTGCAGGGGGGGAGTGGAAAAGGGCCTCTCTGTCAGCACCCTTAGGGTTCAAGAGTGCTGCCCTATCTCTGTTTACAGAGGGAGTCCAAGGGAACCATCCAGCTAGAGGCAAGTAAGGAGGATCAGTCTCATGGCAGAAAAAAAGAAAAGATTTTCATGTGAGGACCTCTGGTCTCCCAGGACAGTCCTGAGAGATTCTGGCTCCCACCGAAGGTGTTCCTACCGGTTGGGGAAAACACAAAACCGAAGAAAGCAGGGTGGAGGCCTCCTATTAAAGCTTTGGATGAAGAAGCCAGGATCTCTCAGGTGCTGTCCCGAAAGAAGTTTTCGAAAAACTGTTTTGGCACTTCTAGATTTCACTTGACATTACACAGCCTGCTCTGTGCAGACAAATCCCTATGGAAATCCCCCCCACCCATTTTGATGAAAAATAGACAGTCTTACCATATGAATGAATGCAGAGCAAAGACAGGAGAACTTCAACTAAGAGGCTAAGCATTTGCTTGATATCCATTAGATATAAAGTAATTTTAGCAATAAAGCAATCATAGGATTACTTACGAGTTGGGGGATTGCTGCCACGGCCCCGTTTGTTCCTTCTGCGGCTTGGTGTGGATGTTGGAGAAGACATGATGCTGCAAAACAATTTGAGATATTAGGCACTTAAGACCTAATTCTAGTAAGCAATTCAACTGTTAAAGGCCATCCACTACCATTCTCCTTCTAAAGTTTGCATAGGTCACATATAAAAAAAAAAAAAAAAAACAGGTTTCCTGTCAGACGACACTGTGCCATGTAATTAGAGCTGGATAAATCTCAGGACTGGGTGAACAAAATTGCAAATTCTTTGGCAAGTATAGCGAGTCCAATGCGTGTACTTCAGCTGTGCACTTAGCTGTTTGCCTGGAGTTTAGCTTTAAACTTTACAAAGAAACCTGTAAAGGGATAATTTGCCTACCCATTTTTGTTTGCTGTATCCTGGGCAGTATAGGAGACCTTTAGGCCCCTTTCATACGAGCGGCCTGCTAAGATACGCCTGTCCATTTTTCAGGCAGATCCGACCAGCCACCCATTGACTTCTATGGGCAGGCGGTTGTCAGTGATTTGTCTGCTGACACCCGCCTGCCATCCAATCCAACAAGACCTGCTCAAAACAGACAGATGGCGATACGTTCGCCATCCATCCAGTGAATCAGATGAAAACGGACAGGCTGTGGGGCTCTGACAGGTCCGTCCTGCACAGTGACCAGAGATGGATCCATCATCTGCCTGCGCAGCGGGGGATCAATGGCCTAACAATTGGCATAGAAAGCTACTTTGTATTAGGATGAAAAATGTTCTGGTGACACCTGCCAATCTGCTATTAGTACAAGCAGTAATGGCCGGTTCCCACAAGAATTTAGGTGTTTCCAGTTTTGCAAAACACATGAAACAGCGGAAAAATAGTGCAAGCACTGCTTTTTCAGAACGCACTTCACCAAACCACATAGGTACGATGCCAAGTGGTGCCCGGAAATGCACTGCGTCTACGCTATTCAGCTCTGGAAATCCTTCCTAAACCAGAAGGCATTCACATGTTTTATTCCATCACATAAACCAAAATAAGAGGATTATTCCTCACTCTGGGACAGTAGGCAGAGTCAACTTTATTATTGCTTAGTTATTTTACAACCTACTAACCAAATGCTATATAATAAAATATTTTTGTTCTTTTATTTAATTTTACTTTATTGAAGCTCCATAAAATGACATCCCATACAAGTCTAGGCACTGTGACATACAGCACAGAGTGAAGGAGGAATGCCTGGAACAATGTGATCTGTAGGGCTTTCTATAGGTACATTAGGCTGACAATGATCTGGGGAATTATGAAGTAAAATTAAGTAACCCGCCATTGCACTGCACACACATGGGGAATACCCATAGAAGGCCATGCTTAGCGAAGTACACTGTCTGCAGATGTGAAGGAGCCCAATCACCCAGAGGAGGACACACGGATCCGCCGTTTATCTCTGCACTACAACAGCTGGAGAGCCACAAGAGATCACACACAGCGAGGGGAGAGCACAACCACCCCACTGGACTGTCGGAGGACACTGACCTGATATGCGGGTGTTATACTTCCAGCAGCAGCAGCAGCAGTCACAAAGCCCGATCACCCAGCTCCTGACTCTTCTCCCGCCAAGAGAATTCGCGCCACTCGGAACGTCACGTGACCAGTTTCGCGGGTTTTTGGTGCACATACAGATAGAATAAGGGATAGTCCAACCGGAATAAGGGGGAGTAGGTTGTCAAAAATAGGTAATTGTAATACAGTAGCTCTGTAGAAATTAGTGACACGTGTGAGCTGCAGTAATGACTATGGTAAACTAGATGTCGTTGTCTTTCTTTTTTTTTTGCGATGTCATTTCTTACGTATGGCATTTTCCGAACGTCAGATACACCCCTTTCTTGCGTGTGGTATAGTCCTCACTCTTTCCGGAAATTGGAGAACAGTGAATTGTGGGCGTGTTCTGTATTTGTAGTGGGCGTGCTCCGTGTTTGTAGTGGGCGTGCTCCGTGTTTGTAGTGGGCGGGGATTAAAGTGTTGTGCGTGTCTGGCTGGGATGGGTGCTTCGTCCTACACAGGGAATCAGTCAGGCGGCTCACTGTACACCCAGCCACAGACATATAGGGGTTGATTTACTAAAGGCAAATCCACTCTGCACTACAAGTGCACTTGGAAGTGCCGTCACTGTAAATCTGAGGGTAAGATCTGAAATGAGGGGAAGGTCTGCTGATTTTATTATCCAATCATGTACAAGCAAAGATGCTGTTTTTTATATCTTTGCATGTCTCCCTCAGATCTACAGCAACTGCACTTCCAAGTGCAGTTGTAGTGCGAAGTGGATTTGCCTTTAATAAATAAACCCCCCAGTGTTTTTATATATGTTATTATGACTCTTATTAGAGTGAACGTATCCCAAAAATGTACATCTTATGCATCATTTATTCACCTTTTTTACTGTAAAAAAAACCTTATTAAAAAAGGTTTAAAGTTACATAGACCCTCCCTCCTAGATTGTAAGCTCTAGCGAGCAGGGCCCTCTGATTCCTCCTGTACCAAATTATAATGTAACTGTTGATAGGGTTGAAATAATGACTTAGAGTTCCACTTTTTATTGTGTACGTATCAATTGTTCTATTTAAATTGTTTGTGCTTTTTTTCTTACCTGTGTACATATCAATTGTTCTATTTAAATTTTTGTGCTTTTCTCTTCTGTGTACGTATCAATCTGTATCTAGATGGAATAATCATTACATGTTCGCTGATAAGAAACTCTTTGTTCCCTAACCTCATTTGGTAATGCCGATAAGATTACTGCTTGTAGAGCTGCCTATAAAAGGCCTTTGAAAGAAGTAAAGGGAGCAGTCCTTTATGCTCAGAAACTGATTCACAGATTTCTGACTCTGTGTCTTAATTCCTATAGAAGCAATAATTTGACAAAGCAATATAAACTTAAAGCAACTTGTTTAAGAGTTGCCCCTAACATTTTGGCGCCCGAACGAGGGACTCACCGATGATACTACAAGAGGTGGACGAACGCGGCTGACGGAACAAAAAGGAATAGGCATTCCGGGAACCACAGATCAAAAACCTGGCCAGGTAAGAAAAAGCTTTATTTTTCTTATATTCTGTGCTCCCCTGATTTGTGCCTATCCGTTCTGTCAGTTACGGTTCTCCTGGTTTTAAAACACCAGCCTCTGTAGTGGTGAGTCTAGAATTACTGCATATTTTGGTTTATATTGCTGGAATTATTTGTTTGTTTGTTTGTCTGTCTGTCTTGTTGAGAAAGTGAATGAGCCTTGCCAAGGTTGGTATGAATTGAAAGAATATCATCCCAATGAGCAACGGAATGCGCCCTTCCGGGGGGTCTGACGCTTAAGTTTGATATTCAATTTAGTTCATAAACCATAGACGGTTTGAGAGTATAAGCCCTGTCTGCTCCATAAAGCAGGGATAAGAGTGCATGAGAGGGATCCCAGATACGGAGAGGGAATAAGGTCTCCATAAAGTCCGGAGATCTAGTCGGATACCTGGCCACTTAAAGGAATGCTTGTATATGTTGTAGCCGCATTTTTGTATATGTTGTAGCCGCATTCTGGTTTGTTATTGGGCTAGCATATAAAGTAATTATTTGTTATTGGGCTAGCATATAAAGTAATTCGATTTCAGAAATCTCATTCCGGAGAGGTTTTTAGTATTCTAGCAACGTAGGAGGAAGGCAACGAGGAACTAGTGTAACTTAGCTAAGTGTTTTATATTGTACACTAAGTGTCCCACACGCTACCTAGGCAGGACTGTTAGAATGGGCCAGAGGAACACAAAACCCCGTCAGGGAATTGTGGCGCACTATACGGTGCCACAGATAATTAAGAACATTTATGGGAAAACCGAAGCACAGGACTTAAAGGATGTCCTTCGTAAATTTAAAGTGAAAGGAGCAGCGGGCTTAGACCCGGATGTATGGAGTGAAATAAAAAGGGACAGACAAGGAGAGGTGTTAGAGAAGCAATGGATGCGTCAGGTTCAATGCTTAATTAAGGTCTCAAATAGAGCGAAAGAAGAGGGGTGGAAATATAATCCAGATTGTGATGGTTGGGATATGAAAGATAGAAGAACAAAAAATGTCGAGGCTCCCAGCTCAGCCATCCCACCCCCATACACTGACGTAGAACGCAAACCACACAAGATATATCCTGTACTTGAGGGGAGAGGATGGGTTTGTCAGGTTTGTGGAGCACAAAACCCAGAATGGGCAGTAGAATGTGTGCATTGTGGGGCACAAAAACCTCATCCAGAAACTGTAGCTCCCGTACGCACTGATACACGCATTGTTCAGGTAAACAATCCAGAATTTGGACAAGCAGCCCATCCAAATGCCCCGCCTACTGTCACTCGTAGAATGCAAATAAGGACTTGGGCACCATGGTCGGCAGACACCCTTATGGCATTAATACAGAGCGCCCCAGACCCGGTAGCAAAGCCAGCTGCTTTCTGTAGATTTGTGACACAGTTAATGAATACACATGAAGCGACCTGGCAGGATGGGGAGGATCTATGCAGACACAAAATGACTCTGACCCTGTTTAACCAGTTTATGACAGAAATAGGTCCACACAGACCTGCAGGACAAGTTGATGGGGATGGCAACCTGGAGGCAGGACATGTCAGACATATAGACTCAAGGGCCCCTTTTATTGCTAGATTAGAAGCTTTTTGTCAGGCAAAACAACAGGAGAGGGGGTCCATATCACCCATTAAGCAAATGCCAGGACAGACTGTATCGGAATTTTACTTATCTATGGAAAGTATGATGGCAGATGAGGGATTGGACTTGGCCCTGCCAGTCACAATCCGAGCCTTCAATAGACAATTTATGGAGGGATTAATTCCACAGATAAGTGAGAGACTGAAAGCCTGCACACCAGAGTGGAGGGCAACTAGAGATAGAGGGACGTTGTTACAAAAAGCGCAAGGCATAGAGGCGGACTTAGCAGAAACCAAAGGGAGGAAATCTCATGCTATCAACGCACTCGGGGGTTCCCAAGAGCAAGGTAGAGGTTCCTTTCGCAAACCCCTTACCTGTCACTACTGTAACAAGATTGGTCACATCAGACGCAACTGTAGGAAAAGAATAAGGGATGAAGGAGAGGAAGGTGTTGATTCTCCAGTTAATCAGAGAAGGAACCAGCCCAGGGACAACAAAAATAGTCATATCAGGCAGCAGGGAGATGGTCCACGAGCATGACTCGCCCCGGTTTTAGAAAAATCCAAAACAACAATGCTTAAGACAAATATAACGGTTGGTAATAAGAAAATCTCTTGTTTAGTCGATACAGGAGCTTCACGCTCGTTATTTTCTGATTCTGAACTACTCACTGGCCAAAAATCACCTGACACTTTACTAATAACTGGATATGATGGCATTTTAGCCGACGCCCCGCTTACAAAACCTCTGAAAGTTAAAGTAGGAAACCACATGTTCCTTTCACGCTTTCTGGTATCCAGAGGAGCCCCCACTAATTTGTTAGGAGCTGACATTTTGCAGAAAATAGGAGCTAACATTACCTATCACCCAGATGGCACTGTCACCTTAGCTATAGGGGATAATCAAGAACACATGGAGATGTGTAACCTGTTACAATACCTAGAGGAGGAATCGAAATTGTCCGGCCCACCTCCTTCAGACTTAGATCAGATTTTGTCATCCCTTCCAGGAGAACTATGGGAGAAACATCCAGCTGATGTTGGACTTTTGCCCATACCTCCGGTTACCCTACAGCTGATTCCAGGAGCAGTGCTTCCCCAACAAAAACAGTATCCACTCAGTGCACCCCAAGAGGCGGCCATAGAAATGCAGGTCCAATCCTTCTTAAAAAGTGGAGTTCTAAAAGAGGTAAAATCACCGGCAAACACTCCCTTGTACCCGGTTAAAAAGAAATCAGTAGCCGGTAGTCCGGTTAAGTATAGAATGGTCCAAGACCTTAGAGCGGTCAACAAAATACTAGCCCCGATGACACCTTTAGTACCCAATCCACATACATTACTGTCACAAATACCATCAACCAGTATGTACTTTACGGTTATAGATTTAGCGAACGCTTTCTTTTCCGTCCCGCTTGCTGAAGAATGCCAACTTTGGTTCGCATTTTCAATCAAAAATCGGCAACTAACCTGGACACGCCTACCTCAGGGTATGGCGCACTCACCTACCTTGTATTCGCAAGCATTGCAAACGGTGTTGGGAGAATGGGTACCACCAGATTCCTGTGTATTGTTACAATATGTGGATGATTTATTGTTATGCTGCCCTGACAAGGAAACTTGTTTGGCCACCACCCTTAATTTGTTGCGATTTTTGGCAGAAAAAGGTTGCAAGGTTAATAAGAAAAAGTTGCAAGTGTGTCAGGAAAAAGTTATCTTTTTGGGACATTGTATATCACAGGGTACAAGACATCTCACTGTGGAGAGGGTTCAAGTGATAAAGGGAATGTTACCCCCACGGAATTTCAAACAATTGCGTATGTTTTTAGGTATTGTGTCATATTGTAGACAGTGGATACCACACGCTAGCGCTTTGATGCAGCCATTATACGATTGTTTGAAAATTGTACCGTATATGCTTACAGAAGTAGCTTATAAGTCGTTTGTCACTTTGAAAAAGTTGTTGATTTCTGCCCCGGCTATTGGTATACCAGATTACACCAAGATATTTAACCTGTACGTTGCTGAGATCACTGGACACGCCACAGGTGTTCTGACACAGGCACATGTAAAACAAAGACCAGTCGCTTACTTTTCAGCAGCATTAGATCCAGTATCTAGAGGTTCACCGTCTTGTGTACGGGCGGTAGCTGCAGTGTCAATTATCATAGATAAGTCATCAGAGATTGTTCTAGACAATCCAGTTGTAGTGCATACCACACATGACATACATGCAATCTTGTCTCAGGTACAGCCCAAACACATTTCAATGGCTAGGCAATTAAGGTTACAGTGTACTTTACTCTTACCTCCAAATGTCACTTTTCAGCGCTGTACAACCTTAAATTTGGCCACCTTTTTGCCTCTTCAGTCACCACATTTGGCAAGGGGGAATGATAGTGCTAATAGTACTAGTGAGAAAAGAAATGAGGACACTGACACTCTTTTGTTTAGAGAAGTAGATGAACACGATTGTTTTCAGCTCATGGAACAGGAGACAATGGGATTCCCACACGTTACAGATACACCAATTTTAAACGCTGAGTACACCTTGTATATAGATGGCAGCAGGTTTGCTGATGACAAAGGTAAATATCACACAGGGTATGCTGTAGTGACTGATACCCGGGTGATTGAAGCCCAGCCCTTACCAGCCCACATGTCAGCACAGGAAGCAGAATTAAAAGCTTTAGAACAAGCCCTAGAATACTTAAAAGGACGAGAAGGGAATATTTACACTGACTCTGCCTACGCTTATGGTGTAGCGCACGATTATGGCCACATATGGAGGGCTAGAGGTTATCTGACAGCAGCAGGTACACCTGTAAAACATGGAGAAGGGATTAAGAGAGTCCTGAACAATCTTCAAAAGGTTAAACGAGTGGCCATTATGAAGATAGCGGCACACACGAGCGCAAAAACAATTGAGGCAAAAGGAAATGCATTTGCAGATTTGACTGCAAAACAGGCAGCTCTAGGGGAAGGAAGCCCTGAGACCTTAGCAGCGGTAGAGGTGAGTATCCCAGAACCAACATGGCAGCAGCTGAGTAAATTACAGGAGCAAGCAGGGGAGAGCGAGAAAGATAAGTGGGTCAGGATGGGAGCAGCACCAGACCTTGACAATGTATGGAGGGAAGGAGGCAAAATATGCCTACCTGCCTCTCTGTACCCAGCAATGGCAGCGGCAGTTCACCTACCCACACACGTCAGTTCCAATTCCATGTATAGGATTGTGAACCAAGGATGGCTCGCCCCTGGATTCAGTAGCACTGCAAGAAACTACTGTGCAGCCTGCCAAATCTGTCTCCTGAATAACCCAGGACAGAAAGTGAAAACCCCACGAAAACACCAGGTCCGGGCCCAATACCCCTTCCAGAGACTGCAAATTGATTACATACTAAGAGTGGCCCCTTTGAATTTGTCCTCGTGTGTATTGATTTATTCTCAGGTTGGCCCGAAAGTTATCCAGTAAAATCAGCTACAGCTAAAGCCACAGCTAAGAAACTGATCACTGAGTTAATACCTAGGTTTGGTCTTCCTGAAACCATAGAATCAGTTAGGGGGACACACTTTACAGGAGAAATCATGCAGAATGTGATGACCATGTTAGGGGTTCAACAAAGTTTTCACACCCCTTACCACCCACAGAGTTCAGGATCAGTGGAGAGAGTAAATGGGACAATAAAGTTAAAAATACAAAAAGCCATGCAAGAGTTAAACAAGCCTTGGCCAGAATGCCTGCCTCTGGCTTTATTCTCTATAAGGTACACTCCAACAGGAAAAACAGGATTATCCCCATACGAAATACTTTTTGGGAATGCACCTAGATTAGGTTTATACTTTCCACAGAGTATGCAATTGCAATGTGATAGTTTGACTGCATATGTGATACAATTACAACAACGTCTAACTAAGATCCACAAAAGTGTGTATTCTTCTCTTCCAGACCCTAATTCAATAACAGGTACACATACGCTGCTACCAGGGGATTATGTATATGTAAAGAAACACACCAGAAAGACATTGGAACCCAGGTTTGAAGGTCCTTACCAAGTACTCTTGACCACAGCCACCTCAGTAAAGCTGGAAGGAAAACCTACCTGGATACACGCATCACATTGCAAGAAACAACCCGAGAAAACAACATGATGAAATATCTACTTACATATTTTTTTGTTGAAGATTGTTGTTTTACAAATATATGCATGGACTCCTGGTATTAATGTACTTGAAGTAGAGGAAACAACAACTTTCGAATGGGCTATAGATGATCCTAAAGTAGCAAATGATTCAGGATATGAGATGAATAAGGATTATAATGTAGGTAATTACACTGTTAAAGGACACAGGCGACCATTTTATATAGATGTAGGTATTGCATGGATACAGGCGGACCCATTCTCAGAAGTAACTCTTTGTGAAGGAACTTATAAGGGAATGGTATGTGGCAGAAGTTCCCCAGTATATGAACCTTGCTTGTTAAAATACCAAACTAGCATATGCAAAATGCAAAGAACACCGATAAATGTGAACAATAGATTCATAGAAATAGGACCCCAGCATATTTGTATCATTATTAATGATAACCGCACCATGTCAGCATTAAATAAATCGGCGCCGTTTGCGGGATGTATAAAAAAGATTAAAATATTACAATGGGGTAACGACACCTATCTTTTTGAACCAGACGCCAATAAGATATTCTCTTCAGTCTATGAGGTACATAATCTCACTGACACTACACCCTTTATAATTTCTTTAGACCCACTAAAACAGGTTTTGGAACAATCAGAGTTGTTAAGACAACACATAGAAACACTAGAACATACCCTACAGAATAACCTTGTATCTGCAATTATTAACAAAGGTAGACTAGTACATCTTTCCTCACAGATACAACAGGATACTGCACCACATTGGTGGGATATATTTAGTGGAATGTCTTCTACAGCAGCCAATACCTTTCACTGGTTGTTAAGTCCAATGGTAATTATTATTCTAATATTAATATCACTTACAATCACAAATATATGTGTATACAGGAAAATAAATAGGTAAATTAGGAGAATAGACAGGGCATACCGATAAATGTGTATTGACATCACCCTACTCCTATAAAACTCCTCTTCTTGAATTTTAAGATGTTGGTAATACCTAGGGGGATGGGTTCTACCCCTCTGACAATTTGCGGTCAGGGAAAGGACTCTGGGGAAAAACTGACTAGAACTTATTCATGAGGACCCAGGGGGAGGGAGAGGATGATGTCAAAGGGGGAAATTGATAGGGTTGAAATAATGACTTAGGGGGCAGGAGGCAGAGCCTAGCGGAGCAGACATGCGTTGTTAGAGCTCCACACCGCTGAGGAGAGAAGAGAAGGACAAAGCGGAGCCTGCAGGCTCAAAAGGTATCCATTTGAACCTTTTTGCCCCAGGGAACAAACTGTGAAAGTTTGGGCAGGAAATATGGTACTGGGAGGAAACTGTGGCAGAAATAAAAATCACCTCACAAAGAGCTCACAGGCACTCACTGTAGCTGAAGCAGCTCCAGTCACCTCACAAGATACAGCATCAGGGCGCTCTCACAGACAGAAAATGTCACAGCAAGACTCTCCATTTGAGTCAGATACAGAACAAATCCTCTCACAAACTTCTCCACAAGCCTCCTCAGTATCCCCAGTAATATTATTACAATTTGAAAAGATGCTTCATAAGGCTTTAAAACAAACCTCAGACCAAATAACAAAAAGCCTAACCAAAGAAATAAGAGAGCTGGGAAACCGCACCGCAGCCTTAGAAATAAAAATGGATGAAATTGAAATTACAACCCAAGAAAATATAACAGAATTGGAACAATTAACAAAAGAGAATTTAATACTTCAAACTAAGCTCGAAGATTACGAAAATAGAGCCAGACGTTCAAACTTGCGCATAAGGGGAATACCTGAAACTGTGACAGACCTGCAATCTACTATTACTGCTCTATTACAAGAACTAAAGCCAGATATCCCTATTGAAGGTTTAGAACTGGACAGAGTACACAGAGCCCTCACAGCCAAAAAGAAAGATGGACCCCCACGTGATATAATCACAAAATTTCATTATTACAGAACGAAAGAAGAAATACTAATTGCTGCAAGAGAGAAAAAGGAACTTAATTTTCAAGGACACAATTATCAAATTTTTGCTGACCTATCCCAACTTACTATTACTAAAAGACGATCCATGAAACCCCAACTAATGGAACTGCAACGCCACAACATTATGTATCAATGGGGCTTCCCCTTTTCAGTCAGATTTAACTACCAAGGTACAATTTACAGAAGCAGATCAGCAGATGAACTACAACAAACCCTTTTAAAATTAAATCTGACAGAACCCACAAGCAGCAACACTCCCACACGCAGAAGAATGGCATCATCTTCACCTTCAGGCAGCACCCAGAAAATTTCAGAACAAAATGGGAATCATCATTCTCACAAAAGAGGCCATTATGCCACATCATCCATGGACCAAGAAGATTCAATGGACTGACATCCTAATTCCTGATATCTCTTCATTTATTATACTAAGAGATGGTTCTCTATAAAAAACCTATATTTATAACTGAGTGTAACTGCATTCTGATAGTCACACACTGTGTGGGATCATGTTACATTCCAGTTATATTTCTTATTACTTCTGATTCATATAGCCTTAGAATATATAAGTGAAATAAAGAAATTCTTGTTCAGTTATATATTATCAGGTAATAACAATAGATTTATTACTTTTTAGGACAAATATGTTCAATAATCCAGAAGTAATGGAAGCTTTTTCTTTCTTTTCTTAAAACAAATATATTATTACCTAACTAGTTCCTAGAATTATGTTTTTGTTTATTCTAATCTGAAGCAATACAACCTCAATTTTATGAGTTAACATATCTAAACAGTTACATATGAATAAAATATGTAATTGTTTACTCTAAAAGGGTTAAAATCCCAAAATAATTCAAACTATCTTCATCAATACCAAAGTTATTAACAGTACCTTTCTAACTGAATTATTTAGCCTAGGGCAAGACTAACCATATACAACCACCCTGGAATAAATAATTTCAACAAAAACTATATTCTGCACTCCAATTAATAAAACATCATTTTGATGTCTTTTGACATAGCACTTCTCTCCTGTAAGCGGAAGATCCGTGTACCCCCATTAGCCCTCCTCATTCTCCCAACCATATTATGTGGGAGTGTGACGAAGGCACTTATTCCCCTGAGAGAGATATTTATTCTCTTTCACGGGTAAATTGTGATTACTTGCAAAAAATAATTTATACAATGTATCATCTAATCTCATATGTTTTTTGTTTACTCTTTACTCCAGAATTCACTGGTTTCTTTTCTATCTATTCATCTCTTCAGTCCACACAGGTTGATCTGCGCAGTCAGCTCTGCATAACAAAAAGTAAGTCAAAACTATTTGATCTATTGCCATGGCACCACTGAATATACTTTCCCTGAATGTTCAGGGAATAAATGTCCCTCAAAAAAGGACCAAAGCCTTCCGTACTTTCCATAACAAGAAGGCTCACATAGTATGCCTCCAAGAAACACACTTCACCAAAGATTCTACTCCAAAATATATTTCTCCTTTTTATCAACAAATTTACACGGCTTCTCCCTGTACCAAGCAAAGGGGAACTCTAATTGCATTTCACCGATCCACACCATTCACCTTATCATCAGAAATTAAAGACCCAGAAGGTAGATACCTGATACTCATGGGTTATATAATGGATACAGCAATCACGGTGATTTCCTACTACGCTCCTAACAAACAACCTACACCATTCCTCTCACATATATTACAAGTGATTAATACACACAAAATAGGAACAGTGATAATGTGTGGGGATTTGAACCAGGTCCTTCTCCCATTTCTAGATAAATCACCTTTTACACCATCCAAAATAACCTCTAGATTACCTTTTTCTCAACTTCTTTCCAAATACAATCTGGTAGATTCATGGAGAGAAAGTAACCCAATGAAAAAGAAATTCACTTATTTCTCGCACCCTCATCAAACCTTCACCAGAATAGATCATATTTTTCTAACAATAGGAATGATACCAGAAATTATTGCATCAGATATAATTCTGATTCCGTGGTCTGACCATAATGCAGTATACACTACTATAGCCTCAGCCATACCAAAAGCGCATGACCCAACGTGGTACTTACCGGACATAATGCTCAAACACCCACTACATCAGATGGCCATTGAACAAGCTTTAAAGGAATACATATCAATTAATAATACAACAGACATCTCCCCAATAACACTGTGGGAAGCTCATAAGCCTGTCTTGCGTGGTACAATACAAAGACAAATGGCACTATTTATTTTTTTATTCTAAAAAACTAGAACTCAATTTTAATGCAGCCTACATATCATTTCAAGATAATCCATCTCAGAGTACAAAATCTCATCTGGAAAAATCTAGATTGGAATACGATCTATTTCTCACTGAGTCAGTTGATAAATCCCTCAAACGCTCCAAACACAATTTCTACATGAATACAAACAAACCAGGTACATATTTGGCTCGGGCATTAAATTCAACTAACAAATCTTTCAAACCAATACGTTTGAAATTATCAAAAAATGTTTACACTTGTAATCCAGTTAAAATAGTCCATAAATTTCACTCACATCTCGCAACTTTATACAAGACAAACAATGAATTTAATCCTACAGAGGCTGAATCCTTCTTCTCAAAAATAACCTTACCTGAGTTATCTCAGAATCAAAAAAGCAGTTTGGATGAGCCTATAACTATAGATGAAGTTGCTAACGCCATAAAAGACCTAAAACTTAACAAAAGACCAGGCCCAGACGGCTACTCAGCTTTATACTATAAAACATTCTCAGAAATACTCTCTCCCATTCTCACTGAAACTTTTAACAAACTTCTAGATGGACATTCTTTTCGGCAAGAAACACTAATGGCAATTGTTTGTATGATCCCAAAACCCCTTTCTGATGATACTTCCTGTGTGAATTATCGGCCTATCTCTCTGTTAAACCTCGATATTAAATTATTAGCAAAAATAATAGCAAAACGCCTCAATAGCATTATAGGAAAATTAATACATAGAGATCAAGTAGGCTTCATGCCAAATAGACAGGCAGGCGATAATATACGCAGAGCAGTGTTATTGGCACATATTGCTAAAAAACGGAAAATCCCTTTATGTTTTCTATCTCTCGATATTAAGAGGGCATTTGACACAGTATCCTGGCAATAATCCTGGATAGGGAAGATTAATGCAATCAAAATGACTATTCTACCCAAATTGCTTTATCTATTCAGAGTCCTCCCTATTCCAATTCCTTCCTATTTTTTGAGAATAGTACAAAAAAGAGCAACTTCGTTTATATGGGGCTCTTCTAAACCACGTATACCTATACACACACTACATCTTCCCAAAAATAAAGGAGGCCTGGGATACCCTAATTTTACTAACTACTACAGAGCAGCACATTTGGCCAGTCTGTCCAAATACCATGCAAAACAGGAAATCCCATTATGGGTATTTATAGAGGCTTCAGAAAATGACCCTCTATTAATATCAAATTTATTATGGCTTGATCCTAAAGACCGCTTTAAAATTCATAATCCCATAACTAAACACTTCTTATCTCTCTGGGATAAACTAAAAACCAAATATCAGTTACAATCTCCACACAATCCTCTCCTTTCTTTTATCAGAAATCCAGCCTTTTATCCGGCATGGATCTACCCAAATTCTTTTAAAGCTTGGACAACATCAGGCATTCAGACACTAAATGACTTCATAGCATCTAAATCATTCCTTTCATTCCCATCGCTTAGAGAAAAATATGATCTACCAAACTCTGAGATATTTAGATATCTCCAAATCAAAAATTTCTATACACCATTCCTAAAGGGGGATACACCATTATCCCAATTATCCATTTTTGAATCAATCTGTACAAAAGATCCATTTGCTAAAGGTACAATTTCATCACTTTATAATCAATTATATGGAGTAGCAAATCTTAATAGACCCTCTTACGTTCAGAGGTGGGAGGAGGACCTGGGACGAACTTTAGAAGACACGGACTGGTCTAACATATGGCTCACATCTAAGTCATCTTCACCCAACATCTTAGCACTGGAGACAAATTATAAAGTCCTAACTCGCTGGTACCTTGTACCCGCTAGAGTGGCAAAATATTCACCTAATACCTCAGCTCTTTGTTTTCGAGGATGCCCAGAAATAGGCACATATTTACACATATGGTGGACGTGCCCAGTAATCCAAACCTTCTGGAAGGAAGTCTTCGTGATTGCATCTAAAATATTTAAAAAAATAATACAACCAGATCCATATTTAACTTTACTTTTTTTTTTTTAACAGAAGATTTTATTGAACAAATCAGCATTACAATACAATAAATTAGTACAGTCAATGCGATGAGAAAAGTGACAACAGGATCTGCCTTCAATCAAAAGCCACTATTTAGCAGACATGTCAGCCATGCAAAGTCAGAAATTACACCTAGCAATACTTCTTATGGCATTAAAGCGTAATAACCTCTTCAGGTGGAATAAAGTAGGCAACCAACATGCAGTCAAACCTAGTATGGATGTCGGGGGGGGGGGAGGACGGGGGAAGGGGGGGGAGGGGACCGAGGGAGGGGGAAGGGAGGGGATGAGGGGAGGGGGGCCAAGCATCAGAGAAATGACCATGAGATGTAGGATGTCCTCTAAAATGTTTCACTTCTTGGTTATGGGGATGGGGGTTCAGAATCTCCGGAGGCATCAACCCAAGAGGACCAGATTTTATCAAACTTTCCTGGGCATTGTCTACTTTCATATGTCAGTCTATAAAGAGGAAGTGCCATATTCACCGACCTTCTCCACGAGGCCAGAGTAGGAGGCTCCACTAGTTTCCATCGCAATAAGATTTCACGCCTGGCATAGTGTAGTGCAAAGGTTAGACACAATTTACTATATCTATCTCCCTCCACTTCCTCCAAATGACTAAGCAGTAGTATCTGAGGATCAACCGGCAAGTGTGAGCCTATGACCCTGCTCATTGTGGAGGCCACTGCTGACCAGAAGGGGTGAAGTTTGGGACAGGACCAGACCATGTGCCAGAAAGTACCCTCCTCCTGCCTACATCTCTGACAGTTGGGATCTCTTTGATGGTAAATGCGCGCCAGTCTCTGTGGGGTGAAATACGCTCTGTGTAGGAACTTAAATTGTATGAACCTATCTTTTGCAGCTATCATGGAGGGAATGTAGGAGATTAAACACTCCTTCAACTCCTCCTCGTTCAAAGAGGGAACATCGACCCTCCACTTTTCCCAGGTTTTGGTTAATTTGGCATCATATTCCACTGTAAGGTAAAGATATAATGTTGAGAGGGGCTTCCCCATCACGCCGGAAGTCAAGAGCCGTTCAATGGAGTCCGGTTCCAGAATGAGGGGGGCAGGGAACTGAGCTTCAAAGGCGTGTTTCAGCTGCCAGTACCTAAATTGGAAGGAGAGCGGAATAGCGAAAGATTGCCTCAGGGTTTGGAAAGACATAAGTCTACCCTCTTTGACTTTATGTTTTAATGTGAGAATTCCCTTTTTTGCCCAAAGCGAGGGATCCGGTATGCTGTAAAAGTGGGGGAGCATAGGGTTACCCCATAGGGGCATATGGGGTGAGATGAAATTGGGCTTCCTATATATTTTCCTAGCCTCCTGCCATACCTTCACGGTAGTTCGCATCAGTGTTGTCATGGTCAGGCTGGCTCTAAGTCCACGGAACGGGAGATTGCTCAGGGCCGCATAGGAACCCAAAATAGCTGCCTCCAGAGTGACCGCCGGATTCTGTATGGGCTGGGAAAACCACCACCGAATCCTGACCAGAACAGCTGCCCAATAGTAGATTTGAAAGTTCGGTAGGGCCAGTCCCCCCCGAGAGCGGGAGATATAAAATCTGCTTGGCCACCTTAGGTGGCCTCCCGGCCCAGACAAAATGTATCAGCAGACTCTCCAACCTTCGAAAGAAAGTCCCAGGTATGTGTATAGGTGTATTACGGAAGAAGTAGAGATACTTGGGAAGAAAGATCATTTTTAGCAGATTAACTCTGCCAACAGGTGTCAGTGGAAGGGAACGCCAAGCAGCACATCTAGCCGTAAGCTGTGTCATGAGTGGTCGCAAATTGTTATCCATGTAGTCTTGGACTTTGCCGCTAACCTGGATCCCCAAATATTTGAAGTCATCTACCCATTTGAGTTGTGGGTGTGGTGCCCTAGGGGTCGAGGGGTGGAGCGGGAAAAGAACCGACTTGTCCCAGTTAATACGTATCCCTGAGTACCCACCGAATCGGTTAATCAGGTCCAGTGCAGTCTGTAAAGAGGACGACGCATCCGCTAAATAGAGCAGAGCATCGTCCGCGTATAATGACACTTTCTCCTCAATTGGACCTACCTGGAGACCCTTCACACCCGGATCTTCCCTCAGCAATATAGCCAGGGGCTCCATCGCCAGAGCAAATAGAGCCGGGGAGAGAGGACACCCCTGTCGCGTGCCACGAAAGAGTCTAAACTTCCCCGATAAGCATCCGTTGGTACGTATTCTAGCTGAGGGGCCATGATATAACATGCGGAGCCAGTTCATAAAACCCGTGCCGAACCCGAATCGCGAGAGCACCTCCCATAGGTAACCCCACTCGACGGAGTCAAAGGCCTTCTCCGCGTCGAGTGAGGCCACCACTCCCTTAGTCGCCTCATCCGCTCTATCTATATGGGTATAAAGGCGTCTGATATTAATATCAGTTCCCCTTCCGGGCATGAAGCCCGTTTGGTCCCTGTGGATGAGGGCAGTAATGACCAAATTAAGCCTGTTGGCCAACACTTTTGCCAACACCTTTGCATCGACGTTTAGAAGGGATATGGGGCGATACGAGGAGCATAACGTGGGGTCCTTCCCCGGCTTGGGGATCACCACTATAATTGCTTCACTCATTGTGTCCGGGAGTTTTTTAAGACGCCCCGCCGCAGAGAAGAGGTCCTGTAATTTATCAACTAGTTCTGTTGCGTACTGTTTGTAAAACTCCACTGGGATGCCATCAGGACCCGGTGTTTTCCCTGACTGCATTGATTTAAGTGCCCGGAGTATTTCCAGAGACATAATTGGGGCGTCGAGCTTGTCGCGGTACGTAGCTGTAAGGGTTGGGATGTCAATATCATCTAAGTATGCTCCTAGATCTTCTCTTCTATAGTCTGCCCTGGAGCTGTAGAGGGATTCATAGAATTCCGCAAAACAGCCATTTATCCCTTCCGGTGTATGGATCAACTGTCCCGATAGGTCTTTAACACATGAGATACTCGGCCCACCAGCCTGTTCCCTGGAGAGCCAGGCCAGCAGACGGCCTGACCTCTCTCCCTGCTCAAAAATCCGCTGAGACTGAGCCAACATTTTCTTCTGGGTGAGAGCGGTACGAAGACGCACCACCTCCTTTGTCATGAGTTGTAGATGCGAATAGTGCACAGGGTCTCGGGTACGAACAAAAAGAGCCTCCGCACTGCCCGCATCCCGCTCAGCCTTGATCAAATCTGCCCTACGCTCTCGTCGGACTCTGGCAATGATGGTCTGGTACTGCCCCCGCGTTGTGGCCTTAAAGGCGTCCCACACTACTGTGGGGTCTGCCGAGCCCACATTTACTGCCCAAAAGTCTAGGAGTTCCGTCCTAAATTGGGAATCTACTGCAGTGTCTGAGATCCAAAATCTGGAGAGCCTCCATACCCTTGCCACCGGGCCTAGGGAGAGATCCAAAGACAACAGCAAGGGTGCGTGGTCGGAAATACCCCTAGGGAGGATTTGTATGTCTGTGACCCGTGGGAGTACCTGGCTCCCTGCAAAGACCAAGTCTATATGGGAAAAAGTTCTGTGAGAGGCCGAGTGACATGTGTATGCCCTGGTCTGGGGGTGACGCCACCTCCAGACATCCGTCAAGCCATAGGTATCTGCCCACTCAGCCAACCCAGAGCAATGATGTCCCGCAGGAGTTAGCCTGTCGAAATCCGGGTCAGGGACCAGATTAAAATCACCGAGTATAACAGTATTGTCAGATGCAAAATCGGCTATCTTGCTAGTGATCTGGTTGAGCACCACCAAGGAAGCCGGGGGAGGCAAATACAAGCCCACAATGGTCCACATTAAAGAATATATTTTGGCATGCATAATGACATATCGGCCATCAGGGTCGAGGGCCAAATCCAAGAGCCGAAAGGGGAGTGACTTCAATACCAAAATAGTAACACCCCTAGAGAAAGAGGAGTGCGTGGAATGATAGTGGTGGCCCACCCAAGGTTTTTTAAGAGCCATAACCCTACGTCCTGTTAAGTGTGTTTCTTGGAGTATACATATATGCGGGTTATAAGATTTAATAAATTGGAACACCAGGGAGCGCTTGACCGGGGAGTTTAGTCCCCTGGTGTTCCAGGAGATAATATTAAGGGAGGACATATCTGTCAAGAATATTAATAATATTAGGATCAATGGAGATCACGGCTCTTGGACTGGACCCCGGGACCCAAAACGGACACATCTGAAAACAATGCAATGCTGATAAGTTAAGTTTTTTTGGTATGAACATCAAACAAAAACAAATAAACCCAACTAAAAACAGATAAAGGATACCAGTATCCAAAGTAAATGAAACAAGCCCCGTTAGGGGAACTTTCTTCACCCCAACCCCCCAAAACTGAGGTGGGTATCCATCCCAAACTTATTCAGCTCGCCGGCTGCAACGGGGGGTCCGTGGAAGAGGCAAGCCCACCCCCCGAGACTTCACACGGGGGGGGGGAGCAGCAGTTCAGGCGGCCCTACACAAGTGAGAACTCCGCTTGTAATGCAGCAGGCTGTGAGGACGTGGAAAGTCAGACATAAGGAAGTGTCCGGTAATGCGACCTCACAGTAGTTTCGATCCATCTTATAGTAGAAGATACAGAACAAAGACTCCAACGCTCCTCGTGGAGTCAAACAGGTGCAGTGGAACTTCTTTTCCAACAGTCTCCTGGCCAAATTCTTTGGCAGGGGCATTAACTTAGCATTTCCCTGATAAGGATAACCAGTGATCCCCCCACAGATCCGCACACTCCATGGATTGAACTGGGCATAACCTGTGTAACATAACGAAATCATCCATGTAGTAGTTCGTGTGATAACTCAGACCCAGATCTAAGCTGTGGAGAGGGACCAATGAAAAAAGTCATGGAGCACATACCAGAAAGACCATTAGCGATTCTGTGGCAACGTGTCGAGCCAGGCAGAGGCCTCTCTCGGTGTAGTGAAGAAGCGAGTTGTCTCGCCGTCCTGAACTCTCAGGCGGGCAGGGAAGAGTACACTGTAACGGATGTTACGTGATCGCAATGCCGCTTTGACCTGGTCAAAAGATTTCCTAAGCTTCTGGGTCTCGACCGAGTAGTCGGGGAAGATCATCAGCCTGGTATTCTGGAATCTGAGGTCCCCCACAGATCTAGAGGCACGGAGAACTTCATCTCTGTCTCTGAAGTTAAGGAGACGGAGAATGAAGGTGCGGGGAGGGGGTCCAGGAGGCCCCGGCCTCGGCGGGATGCGGTGCGCCCTCTCAACCGCGAAGTAAGGTGACCATCGGGCATCGGGTAGGAGGTCACGCAGCAGACCCTCTATGAAGGAGGTAGGATTATTCCCCTCCGCCCCCTCCGGTAGACCAACAATGCGGAGATTATTGCGCCGATTCCTGTTCTCCGCGTCTTCGGCTCTATATTCAAGGGCCTTTACCTTGATCTGAAGCGTACGGAGTGATGCTTCATGTTCCGCAATGGAGTCTTCGGTGGTACTCAGCCTTTGCTCTGTTTCAGTGACTCGTGACCTGATTTTGTCAATATCTTGGCGGATTAGACCCATGTCCAGTTGAACGGCTTCAATCTTTGTTGTTAACGTAGATTGACAAGTAGCAATAGCCGCCATGACGTCAGCCAGCCAGGGGGGCCGAGAGTCATCCGACTCCATAATGTTCGTCCGCGAGGCTCTGTGGGGACTGCACGTATTAAGAGTCTCCGGGGGGGGACAAGTGGGTGTCTGAGGTAAGTCCGACTGTGGCGGAAAGGTCAACCCCCTACCCCCTTTGCTGTGCTTTGCGCTGGAATTCCTGCGCCTCATTCAGGTGCCTGGGGCCTATATCTGGATAGTGATCAGTAACTGGCCGTGGGAGCCCCCCTGCTGGGTCCGGGGTAGTCAGGTAAGAGGTATGGTGCAGCGTGTGGCCCAGCAACAACCCCTCCCCCTCACCTGAAACTGCATAGAGCAGGATTCATGCACCACAGGCTGACAGGGGGTCTCTGGTTTAGCCGCTCTCCTGTACAAGGAAAATGTCAGGGGTGGAAGTGTCCAGGGGTTCTCCCACTGTCCAGGCAGCTGTCCCCAGCCGTTTCAGGGACACTTCCTCCAGGCCACGGGGTTCGGGCCCCCCCTGCGCCGGTCCGGCGGCTCCGGATGTCCAGGAAAGGCCGCGGTCTCGGCCTAGTAAAACGTGGGGGGGGATCAGAGTCTTCAGGCCCTAAGCGCAGCTTAATAAAAGTCCAGGGACATCCGTCCCGGCCCCATCCAAGGTCCCCAACAGCCGATGGTTCTCCCCAGCAGATCCGAGTGCCGAAAGGAGCTCCCGGTCCGCGGCGCGGCCCGCCAGGAAAGGCCGCGGCTTCGGCCTAGTCCTCCGAGGTAGGCCCGGAGCGTCAGCGGGATGCCGATCGCGGCCCAGGGGCAGCCAATTCCTCTCTCCCCACAGCAGACAGGTCCTCCCCAGCTCCCCCTCGGTCAGCAGGGATAATAAAATAGGGTGGTTAGTGCCGATGGATCCGGATTAAAGTTACGGATCTGCGGAGCTCCTTTCCAAAGCCGCCGCTCACCACGCCATCTTGGCCATGCCCCCTCATATTTAACTTTACTTAATCTAAAACCGGAATGGTTAACACTCTCTCAATTCAAACTTATGATCC
This sequence comes from Aquarana catesbeiana, assembly GCF_042186555.1. NCBI lineage: Eukaryota > Metazoa > Chordata > Amphibia > Anura > Ranidae > Aquarana > Aquarana catesbeiana. Next base: position 499,872,428 of record NC_133328.1, on the reverse strand, counting down.
AACTAATAACGGCTGCAAAACAAACAGTGGCCAAGGCATGGAAATCTCCTACATTGGTACTAGCAGAAACAATTCACAGAATGAATAATACAATGTCCCATGCTAAGATGGTAGCCATCGATCAAAATCAAATTCCAAAATTTGAAAAACTTTGGCATCCTTGGATAAAACAACAGTTCCTGTCAAACTTCAATGACTCTGTCCTGTTGCCATGGTAACAGATTAAATGACTTACAGAGACACCCATTCTAAGGCTTCAAAGAGAACTAAAAAGAATAATAAACTGACAAGCGGGACAACCTTGTGGACCATACCTCTACCTTTCAACCCTTTTTCTTCTTTCTCTTTCCTTTTCTCCACCTTACGATTAAAGCTCATTATCAGAATTTATTTGACCTATATACACTCTACTTGTAAACAATATGTATAGTAGGTATAAATCATTTAAATACCTACAAAAGTAACTAAGGAAATGATATATATCTTTAATTTAGGTTTACGTGAACCCAATGTTTAATATTTGAAATTTCATGATATTTACCTATATAAACCCTACTGTAAAACAATGAGCTTACTTTATAGATCCTTGTAAACTTACTTTATGTATCTTTATAACATTGTATACTCAATAAACTTCTTTTGACAAGGAAATAATGACTTAGAGTTCCACTTTTTATTGTGTACGTATCAATTGTTCTATTTAAATTGTTTGTGCTTTTTTCTTACCTGTGTACGTATCAATTGTTCTATTTAAATTGTTTGTGCTTTTCTCTTCTGTGTACGTATCAATCTATATCTAGATGGAATAATCATTACATGTTCGCTGATAAGAAACTCTTTGTACCTTAACCTCATTTGGTAATGCCGATAAGATTACTGCTTGTAGAGCTGCCTATAAAAGGCCTTTGAAAGAATTAAAGGGAGCAGTCCTTTATGCTCAGAAACTGATGCACGGATTTCTGACTCTGTGTCTTAATTCCTATAGAAGCAATAATTTGACAAAGCAATATAAACTTAAAGCAACTTGTTTAAGAGTTGCCCCTAACACTGTAATGCCTGCCTTCATTTTGTTAAGAGCTGTGCAAACTGTTGGCGCTATATAAATCCTGTATAATAAAAAAGAAATTCAATATCTGTATAGACTTTAGGGGTGCGCATCTTCACTGGTCTCACAATTCGATTACCATTATACTGTCCACGATTTGTTTTGATTGCGCAAGTGTGCATGGTTAAAACTTTTTATCCAAAAATTCAAGCAGTCAGAAAAACTCAGTTTTTCTCCGGAGGCAGAGGAATGGTGGGATCAGTGGCAGAGGGATGGATGGGATCAGTGGCAGAGGGATGGGAACAGTGGCAGAGGGATAGATGGGATCAGGCAGAGGTATGGATGGGATCAGTGGCAGAGGGATTGATGGGATTCAGGCAGAGGGGTGATGGTAGTGGAGGGATGGGATCAGTGACACTGGCACTCACCTACTCTCAGTGTCACTTGATTCCCCCTCCTCCATGCTGCTCAGTGTGTTTTCTCCTTCTGGTGCCTCCAGTGAAGCCTCTCCTGATGTCAGGTCTCCTCAAGCTCCTCCCCCTGCACTGTACTGGCTGTCATCTCATCAGCTGACTTCAGTGAAGGGGAAGGGGCTTTATCCACCATGCAGGCTCTGCCTCTGTTTCTCCCAGAGAGGCAGAGCACCACGCGGAGCGACGGATGACGTCATCAGAGATTGAAGCCAACTTGCAGCATCGGTGCAGCATCGTGAACATCTGAATCACGGTGCATCAATGCTGCGATTATATTCAACATCCCTAATAGACCTCACAGAAACCAGAGGTCACGACATTGTGTAGGCCCATATTAAGGAAGCAAACATCATCAACAATCTAGACATTTTTAATCCCCGGTTCACACCCGCATATGAATCACACGAGAACCGCACCACATTTCTGTGTAACTCACGCAATTCAGTGCAGTGCAATTTGAGCCCATTCAATTAGAATGGGCCCAAATCGCACCAAAAAAAGTGCAGGAACCTTTTTTGGAATAGCACCATATCACATTCTCTTTTTGTACCATGCGATCTAGTGCAGGCAAACCACACTGTTTGCAATTCACTGGAGTGTTGTTAACTTTGTACTGACACCCACAGCAGATCACAAACACAGTGCAATTGTAATGTGGTGTGGGAAACGTGCAGGGAACGCTGCGTTTCCTGCACTGCATATGTGTGAACCTAAAGGCTAAGTTTACCTTTTGTTAAAAAAATGTTCAATGTACATCTTTTTGAAGGTAAAAAACTGTGCATTTATTCTTTTTTTTATATTGCATCCTGTAAAGCATTCCACCTACGATCAGCAGATCACGGGTCCAATAGCAGGATCTTGCAGACTCTCAGTACACTGCCTGCCTACCTCCGATATGAGCAGGCATTTACTGAATGGCAGGAAGATCAATGAACTACGAGAGTGCCCTTGTAGTTCATTGAGCACTACAAGCCATCAGCCACAATGGCTGACAGTACTTGTAGTTTACGCCTTCACAGGAAAATGTGAATGAATGATGCGGCCGTGTGGGCGGAGCATGTCATCGCATGGTACCGCAGTATCATACAATCCGGTTACAGCGCATCTTTAAAAGTAGTGCATGCACTACTTTTGGTGTGATCCAGTGTGATTTCAGCCCATTCAAATTAATGACCTGAAAATTGCATCGCACAGAAATGCACTCCGCATGGTGTGAACCAGCACTTAGTGAGGTAATTTGCCTGCAATGAAGGGTGAATCCATGGCTGTCTTTAAGGTAGGTCAAAAGGGGCAGCTGCCCTGAGCTCCATCATTGTTGTGGGGCCCAAAGCAGCTGCTTCATACCTGCCAACAATCCCAGTTTAAATTCCCTTGTCCCTTGAAGTTTTAGTCCTGTGCTGTGTCCCAATATATCTTAGTGTGAAGTTCTGTTACTAATGCTGCCCAGCTCTGCTCTATTGCCATGTACAGATGACTCACCTGCAGACCCTGTGTTTACATGTAAATAACCTGCATTGATATGTAAATAGCAATGGCATTAATATGTAAATGGTCACAGACCAGCTGCATTGATATGTAAATAGAGGCAGCATTCATATGTATATCATGCCCCCCAAGGTCATATCCACCATCACTTCTGCTGAATGCTGCCCACTGGGGAGATAAAGGGCATGCTTAAACGCCCTGCCTCCAACAGTGGTCATTAAGCTTAACATCAGCCTGTTCTGCAAAAGCAAGTAAGTTAAGGGTTGAACCCTTTTGTAAAATAAAATGGAGCCACAATATCGTGAATTTTGGTGCATGTGAATACACACATCTCAGCAGATGCGTGAGGGTGTCCTTAACAATTAATGGCACTGCTGTGTATCTGCTAAAGGGCAGCACGTTTCTGTGGTGTCAGACACACAAATGTGAAAGCAGGCTAAATGTCTGTTACATTGGTGGTCAGTGTAAATCTTCTCATTACATGGGGGCTTGTTGTACAATCTTTTCATTCACACTAGAGGCCAGTGTGAAAGTCCCTCTTACATTGGTATTCAGTGTAAATCCCTCCTTATATTGGTGGTTACTGTGAATGCTCCTATTACATTAGTGGTTAGTGTAAATCCCCATTACATTAGTGGTCAGCGAAAATCTCAATAACATTGGTGGCCAGTGTAGAAACTCCTCTTTATATTGGTAATCGGTAAAAAAATCCAAACTTGCATTTTCGGTCAGTTTCGTATCCTACCTTACATTGGTGGTCCATGTAGAAGCCCCCTTTATATTGGTGGTGAGTGTGTGCTGTGACCTCTAGCAGCCAGTCAGTGAGTGGTAATGATACCTCTGGCAACCAATCGCAATTGCTGATCTTATTTAGTAAACTTATTTTGAGTCTAGCTGCTATTTATTGTATGGTTTAGAGCAAGAAAATGTTTGCCCAGGGTCCAATCAATATTAAAGATGGCCCTGGATGCCTCACTTTAGCCCGCTGGATCCTGTAAAACTCTTCTTTGCAGGGTTGTCCTGTCTTCTTCCTGCCTCTCAGTTTTTCAGGCAGCCAAGATCAGATCCTCCAGTCTCCCCTATAAAGTGTCGGGTGTCAACGGACATGTGTCGTTTGACGCCTGCCAACATCCCATCTGATCCTGTCTGCTAAAAACAGACAGATGGGGATCCGTTCTCCATCCCTCTGGTGGATCGGATCACATGGAAGTTGGGTGTAAACAGACAGGCGGTCCTTTTACATCAGACTGCCCACAAAGGAGAGCAGACTGTGTCCGTGTCCGCATAAGTGATTTATGAAAAAAAAAAAATTATATATATATATATATATATACACACACACACACACACACACACACACACACATATATACACACATATATATATATATATATATATATATATATATATATATATATATTCCAACATCCAATGTCTTTTTGTTTGCACTCGTAGCGGATGTGCCGCATCTTACTCAGGCCGCCGCTGGAGTAACACAGTCTCTATTGAGAGGCTCCCTCTGCTCGCTGACACTGCATAATGCGAGTGCTCATACAACCATGGCCGCCCGATTTGCTCCTTCCCCTGCATCCTCATTGGCAGGGAGAAGAATGAGTTGCAGGAAGGACTTCACCAGGACTCAGTTACTGAAAAAACAGACTTATTTCTCCCGTCCTTAGGACAGGAGAACCAGCCTGTAAATTCCAAGAGATGCCAGACCAGCGCTGTCAATAGCAGGGGCAGGACAGCAAGAGGAGGCTGGGGAACCCCACAGTGGCAGAACACCAGGGCCCGGTGGCAAGACAACCTTTGCAACCCTGATAGTTCTCCCACTGCTTTGGACCCTTATATTTTCTTGGTATGCTGGTGACGTATATCTCTTGTTTTCTGCCACCCTGGGGGGCCCCCAATACAGTAGGAAGGGTGCTCACTGCAGAACATGTGAAAGGGCCCGTTGTGGGATCGTAGTAAAGGGCACCAGGATAGAGATATATAAATATATATTATATATATATATATATATATATATATATATATATATATATATATCCATAAAATTGCATTTTATAGTTGCCCCCCTACTTTTGTCCCTGTCCCCCCATGTGCCCCCCTAAATATGAAAGCTGGAGACGCCACTGCCGCCATTTGCGTAAGGGGCCCAGGGGAACCAACCTCTCCTCCCTCCTCTATTATTGTGTACACTGCTTGTAATAAGATCTCTGAATGAAAGATAGTCTGATGAGTCAGAGGATTCTTACCCACATTCAGGCTATGTTCACACTGTTCCAACACAGAGGTTACACGGGGACCTGCTGCTGGACCTGCTGCTCTGTGTGTCCATTCAGACACAGAGCTGTGTCTCGGCCCCGGCCCATCTCTCTCCTCATTAGCTCACTGACTTTGATTGACAGCAGCATGAGCCAATGGCGCCCGCTGTGTGTCTTGGTCAGAAGAGAGAGTCCCGGACAGCCGAGTCTCTCGTGCAACATTACTGGATCGAGATGGGGCTCAGGTAAGTATTGGGGGGCTGAGGGGGGCTGCTGCACGCACAAGATTATTTTATCTTAATGCATAGAATGCATTAGGATAAAAAAACCTGCTGCCTTTAGAACCACTTTAAAGTGGACTTTCAGTCATTTTTTCATCTTTCCATCTATTAAATCTTCTGCCCTTGTTGTTTTAACTTTGGATAGTAAAACATTTTTTTTCTGCCAGTAAATACCATACAGCCCACTTCCTGCTTCTTGTCTGGTCATTAGCCTAGGCTTATGACATCATGCTCTCACTCTCAAGAGAGTTTGCCAGGAAGGGAGGGGGATGAGTCATAAGAGGGCCAATGAGAGCTGCAGAGCTGGAGGTGTGCCTCTGTGTGTCTGTGTAAATCCAGGAAGTTAACAGGCAGCAGCTTCAGTTGCCCACAGTTAAAATGGATGCAGCTAGACTCAGTGGAGGGAGATTTCTGCAGCATATTTGGCAAGTACAGAATCACACATAGTTGCCAACAGTCCCGATTTTCCTGGGACATTCCCGATTTTGGGACCCTCGTCCCGATCGGAGGCTGTCCCGAATCGGGATTTTCGGGAAAATCGGGAATGTTTGTTTTTTTGTTTTTTTTTTCTGAGCAGCTGGCTCCAGCAAAATGGCTGCCAGCGCCGCCGCTAGATCTTCCCCCTAGTGTTCAGTGGAGAGAGGAAGGGGGCGATCCGTGCAGCCAATGAATCGGCTTCTTTAGCTCCATGGATCGGGCCCCTCCCCTCTCCACTTAACACACGGCGCCTGCAGCCAGACACAGCACAAACACGGCCCATCAAGAGAGAGGAAAAGTGAAAGAAAGTACAAGTTCCTCCCAGGGGCCGTAGTGCTGCCAGTCAGTCCCATTGTCTGCTCTAATGGACATGTCATGTGCTGGGGGGCGTTATGGGAGGTCTGCACTGCCACTGATGGAGGGGGATCTGCACTGAGGGGGTCTGCACTGATGGAGGGGGATCTGCACTGAGGGGGTCTGCACTGATGGAGGGGGATCTGCACTGATGGAGGGGGGTCTGCACGGATGGAGGGGGATTTGCACTGAGGGGGGTCTGCACTGATGGAGGGGGGATCTGTACTGAGGGGGTCTGCACTGATGGAGGGGGGTCTGCACTGATGGAAGGGGGACCGCACTGAGGGGGTCTGCACTGATGGAGGGGGGTCTGCACTGAGTGGGTCTATACTGATAGATGGGGGAACCGCACTGAGAGGGGTCTGTACTGAATGGGTCTATACTGATGAGGGGGGTCTATACTGAGGGGGTCTAAACTGATGGAGGGGGTCTGTACTTAGTGGGGGGGTCTGTACTGAGGGAGGAGGATCTATACTGCTGGGAGGGGCGGTCTGTACTTAGTGGGGGGGTCTTTACTGAGGGAGGGGAGTCTGTATTGAAGGGGGACCATAGTTGGTGGAGGGGGGGTGACACCATTTTTTTTTTTCGCACCTGGTGACACCAGCTGTAGTGATGCCACTGGCTCTTGTCTCTGCAGCAATTTAACTTTAATGCACGGGGGGGGGGGTAACTATATACAGGAGGGGGGAGGGTTAACTATGTACAGGAGAGGGGAGGGTTAACTATATACAGGAGGGGGGTTAACTATTTACAGGAGGGGGGTTAACTATGTACAGGAGGGATGGTTAACTATGTACAGGGGGGTAACTATGCACAGGAGGGTAATTATATACAGGGGGTAACTAGGGGGAGAGGGGAAACTATGTACAGGGGGAGGGGGTAACTATGTACAGGGGGAGTAACTATGGCTCTGCCTGGGACACTGATTTAAGGACTGAGGCTGGGAACAGCTGGTGTAAAGACTGACTCTGCTGGGGGCACCTGATGCAAGAAGGGACTCTGCCGGGGGCACCTGATACGAGGACAGACTCTGCTGGGGGCACCTGATGCAAGGACAGACTCTGCTGGGGACACCTGATGCAAGGACAGACTCTGCTGGGGACCCCTGATGCAAGGAAGGACTTTGCTGGTGGCAGGCGACGTGGCTAGTGACACGCTCAGGGATCCCACTGGGCATTATGGTGAGTTGAATGATTTCATTTTATATTACAATAGTAATAGTAGAAATAATGCGCTTCAATCATCCTGACACCATAACAATCATGGTGTCGGGATGATTGAAGCGCTAACACCAGGTGTTGGAGTATCTTTATCTGCTGATTGTTAAACTTTCTAGAATACACATATTTCTATTGTTGTGTAGGATCTGGGGCTGCTGTCCCTTCATTCCTCTCTCCCCCTTTCCCTCTCCATCCCTTATTCATCTCAGACTCTAACCACACCCCCTTTGAGCCATGCCCATTTAAGCCACGCCCACTATTGCGTGTAAACCACCCCCATTTTTCGCCGCGACGCGCTTCGCGCGCCGCAGTTTTATTTTTGAACTGAGCCACGCCCACAAACGCATGCCCCCGCCCCTAATTATTATACGGCTCCACCTACAACCAAAGAAGTGTCCCACTTTTTTTTTGCAATGTTGGCAACTATGATCACAGTATATGTAAAATAATATGCAAAGTGGTTGGAGGGAAGCTTCAGAATGGCAAAGATGTTCTTATTACAAATTATGTGAGCAGACTGCAGTTCCTCTTTAAGTAATGTGACTAAAGCTGTATGGAAAAAAATGTAGCTAAACTTCATCTTTTAATGGGTATACAGTGGGCACCTAGTGGTGTCTGAGACAAAAACTGGGGCAGCTCTAATATCATGGATGATGACTACTTATATATTTTTTTATGCTGTATCTAGATCTATCAAGTCTGAGTTGGTGGCAAGATTTCTTTTCGATTTCAAAGCCACAGGTCAGTGTAACTTTAGGTGTGACTTGTCTGACATCTGTGCGACTTTATGCAACAGATGTCTATGCAAGTCGCACCTGAAATCACAAAAAAATAGTGCAGGAACTGTTTTTCAATTCGGTGCAGCACTGCAAAGTCATGGGTTGCACCGATTTGAACAGTTTCATTGCTGACAATGGGGTGCGACTTGTCATGCAATTTGGACCTGTCAAATCGCATGACAAGTCGCACTGTTGTGAACGGGGGCTAAAGATACCCTGTCACTAAATGGTCATATTTCATTAAACCCAGTCCCTTAAAGAGGTTGTAAACCTCCCTGAGACATTTGTACCTATAGGTAAGCCTAAAATAAGGCTTACCTATAGGTACTGTAAATATCTCCTAAATGTGTGCCGTCTAGGAAATATTTACTGTATACTGCGCCGATGTCATTGGTGCATTCGATCTAAAGAGACGACCACGAGGCTTCGTTTGCAAGTAAGTGTCACATATTGTGCTGGTATGCATGCCTTTTTTTGTTTGCAGGGAAGGGTGAAACTTTTTTTCCAGGGTTTACTTCCTCTTTAAAGAAGAGGCTACACACTGACCTGTCCTGTGGTTCTTGCTAATTAGGGTGAAGGGAGGAATTGTTTAAATGCCTGCTATTGTATTCTGACTGCTGGTACCTGCGGCTGTCAGAATATTTGAACAGTAACTGCAGCTGATTACAGTGTAGTATCCAATAATGAATACTCCAGCAGTGTCTCACCCTTTGGGATCCTGCTGTTCTTTTTGAGTATTTCTTCTTCCTCCTCCTTCATGCACCTCCCACTGGAATACCAAGCACAGCAGTCCCCAAGTCAGGTCCAGCCAATTCATAGTGGTTGATCATCAATTCATAGGTGCAGTGTTTCTTTGTAACATATTAGTGTCAATATCTGAGGCTCTGATTTTGTGAGATTGTTACATTTGATTTATTATTGTGTATGAAGATGGGTGCTGTCTGAAAATGTAACAATTTGTTTCTAATGCTATTATTAAGCTGCTTTCACACTGATCTGCTTTTGTTCAGTTGTTCAGTTAAAAAAAGGGAAGAAAAGCAGAAGAAAAATGCATTCCTTACATCCCATGTAGCTTTTCACACTGGTCACTTGCGCTTCAGTTGCCTTAAAAAAAAAAAAAAAATCCTGCTTGCTGCATTTTTTTGATGCATGTTCGGTCAGTTAAAAAAAATGCACCTTCCTGTTAAGATGAATGGAAACCACATCAAAAAAGCATAAATAACACAACACGCCTGTGGGAAGTTCTTTGTGATCTAAAAGGGGGGAAGTAAAAATGCAATTCAAAAGCAACAAAAACACATAAAAAACGTGCCGTGCATTGGGGTTAAATTTAACGCAACTCACCAAAAACGTGCCAATAATGCATGTGCATTTTTCATGCGGTTTTGTTGCAAAGCAGTGTGACAGTGCCCTTAAAGCAATTTCAGAACAGCTACTACTGATTTTCCTATGACCTACTTCTAATTTTGCACTGTAGGATTTCTTTACTTTTTTCTTCTTTTCCCCCTATTGTTTTAGTAAAATTAAATGCTAGAATGCACAATTAGGCTTTTTGCATACAGGTGTCAAAACACATGCGTCCAAATGGTTTTCTATGGTAACCACCCTAATGCCACATACACACGGTCGGACTTTTCGACGGGAAATGTTGGATGTGAGCTTGTTGGCGGAAAGTCCGACCGGGTGACTGCTTTGTTGTTGGGCTTTCTGCCAACAAATGTTTGCTAGCAGGTTCTCAAATTTTCCGCCAACAAAATTTTGTTGTTGAACTTTCCGATTGTGTGTACACAAGTCCATCACACAAAAGTTTACTCATGCTCAGAAGCAGAAGCGGTCAGTCTTCTAATCTAGCGTTCGTAATGGAGAATTAACATTTGTGACGTGGCAAATTATGAAATCTCCAAATGCAGCGCACAATTCTCTTCTTCTTTAATGTGATAATAATGAAGCTGCTTTGCTGGTGATACTGATGGAGTTATTGCAAACACATTTTCAAAGACTTTTTTTTTCAAGTGATATCAATAATAATAATAGCGCTAAATGAAAAACGCAAAAAGAAAAGCGCAAATCAACACTCAAACTTCTACTAACACAAAATTAGCAGAAGGAGCCCAAAGGGTGCCGCAAAAGAGCTGAAAAACCACGTAGTACATCTAGTACGTCACTACGTTCGTAATTGTTGGCCAACATTTGTGTGAGCGTGTGTATGCAAGACAAGTTGGAGCCAACAACCTTCAAACAAAATTCCACGGTTTTGTTGTCGGAAAGTCCGATCGTGTGTACGGGGCATAAGGCTGCCTCGTTGTTCGATTTTCTGTTTGTTAGTACACAGCCTTACACAATATGGACTGTTCAGCCAAAAATTTCTGAAGGGGCATGTTGGAAATTTTTTCTTGTTAGTTATCATAACATCTGATCTTCCTTTAATTAATACAGTATATGACCTATAAAAATCAAATGATTAGACATAGACCTCAGCTACGTACGTAGGAAGATGTTCTCTGTTGTTTGAGAACTTTCAGACCATTTTAGGCATTCTCGTTTCCGACATGGAATGAGGACACGGAAAAATGTAAATGATCGTTTGTTGAATTTTCTAATAGCATGTGCTATGCTTAATTTGACATGTGTACGGGAGTGGGTGAGCGAATCCGAATACGCTCTGTCAGTGTTTGGGGTCCCCTACCCACATCCGTGTCAAATTAGGAGGAGCACCTATGTCTGTGCTGCCACTGTGTCCCCATAGATTTGAATGGGCTGCCTGTACACAGCGCAAGGCAGCTCAAGCTGCATAAACATATGGTCTTTTCACGGTGCCTCAGTGTCTCTGTGAATGAGGCCTTATAGAGGATTTTGATGGCAGTATTCAGAAAATGGACATGATGTTTCTTACCAATGCATGTCAACACACTACACACATGATAAGCCTGTGTACATGAGTAAAGCTCAGTTCACACTAGCATGGTGCGGGAACCAGTGCGAATCCAGTGCCAGTTCCCACATTGCATAGAACTTGCAGACGGTTCACACTGCCCTATCGGAACCACTGAGGGTGTCAATGTAAAGTTAATAAACAAACAAGATATTTGGGGGGCACACCCTAAAAGATGCATTAAGATAGTGCAGCCATAAGACCATACAGTAGAAGAAAATATTACAGCGCACACATGCAAAAAAGACATTTACCTCCAGCAAGGCTAGTTTAAAAACACCTAAACATTTAAAAGAAAAAAATATCAAAAAAAATGGGGATTTGGTCACACCATATTGCTATATGGTGCTAAGCCCACTTACTGCGACAGTAAGTGGGCTTAGCACCATATAGCAATATGGTGTGACCAAATCCCCATATTTTTGTATATATTTTTTTTTAATGTTTAGGTGTTTTTAAACTAGCCTTGCTGGAGGTAAATGTCATTTTTGCATGTGTGCCCTGTAATGTAAAGTTAATGACACCCCCAGATCAGTTCACATATTGCAGTGCGAACTGTCCAATGGTGCAGGAAACACCCATGTGATGCGATTCCAGCACGGACAAAAATAAAGGGTCTTGCACCACTTTGGTGCGAATGGGCACAGGCTCTCAGCGGATAGTTGAGAGGCTGAGCCAGGTGCCGCTCCAGGCTTCTGGTGGCTACCAACTGTATGGTCAGGATCTTTTCGAAGCCTCAACCGGCTCTGTGACGTCAGCCAACAGTGGGCTTCAGCCCGCTGTCAGCTGAAAACTGGTCACAGGAGTGCAGAACAAACTGCACTCCTGTGATCCATTGGAAAAGTATGACCAAAAAAGCTTTTGTCGGTTAAAGTAATGCAGTGCCAAAAAGCAAAAAATGGCCTGGTCATGAAGGAAATAAATCATCCCGAGGTCAAGTGGTGAACCCAAGAGCTTGAGTGTTAAAGTGATTGTAAAGTCTCGTTTTTTTCCTATAAAAATAACAAACATGTCATACTTACCTGCTCTGTGCAGTAGATTTGCACAGAGCAGCCTAGATCCTTCCCTTCTCGGATGCCTCTTCTGTGCTCCTGGCACCTCCCTGCTTTTCAGTGACCCCACAGCAAGCAGCTTACTATGGGAGCACCCGAATCACAGCTCTGTGTCCATTTAGACATGATGCCCCGCCCCGGCCCCGCCCCCTCTCTCCTGTTTGGCTAGCCGACTGTGATTGACAGCAGCCAATGGCACCGCTGCTGTGTCTCAGCCAATCACAAGGGAGAATCTCAGATGGCTGAGACACTTGTGGACATTCCTGGACAGAGAGGGACCTCAGGTAAGTATTAGGGGGGGCGCTGCACACAGAATGCTTTGTATCTTAATTGCATAGAATGCATTAAGATAAAAAACCTTCTGACTTTACAACTCCTTTAATTAATTTCTATGGCCATTATAAATGATTATTCTGGCCAATTAAATGAATTAACACGCAAGCGTTTGAGACACCTAAGGCCTCACACACGGACATTTTAAAAAACGGGCTGTAAAGCTAGTAACAATGCCTGGAAAAAAGCAGCGTTAAAAGTGCGATTTTATTAGAGTTTTGATTTGGCGTCAATGCGCGTTTAACGTCGTTTGTAATTGTTAACGCTAAGGCGTGTTTTTAAAAAAAAAAAAAATCCCTTTGCTATTTTCCACTCCCAAATTACCCACAAACATTTTTACGGCTTAAAAATGCTGACGCTAAAAAACGATGTTATAGCGCTAATGCGCGTTTTTAAGCTTTTTTCGGCGTCAATGTCAAAACAGTTCTAGCGCCTCAAAGCGTGCTGGTCCTTGTTTTTTTTTTTGAGCTTAAAAATGACTATGCCCGTTACAGCTCAAAAACGACATGGTGTGTGTAGCAATAACTCACGGTGGAGCTGCTGGTTTATTACTGGGCCTGTCCTCTTATCTTTTCACCCCTCTTAGAACTTGTTCTTCTCCCCTTCACACAACTGTAGTGCAGTGTTGTAATGACACTAATGCCAACTTTAGCCCACAATATACACTTATACATATATTTACCTCTACCTGATTGCTTGTAGCTCCACCTGCAGGAGAAATAACAACACTGCACACCGACTTCTGTAATAACCAAAATATCTTCTTTTTACTGAAATGATATATGTATATAAAAGTTACTACAATGGCTACACTATCACACCAACGTAGTGTGACAGTATAGTGAATAATTATGACAGTCTTTGTAACATACACAAATATACCTATATATATATATATATATATATATATATATATATATATATATATACACACTATGACGTCTTTGCTAGTTATGAATGAGTAATTGTAATCCACAGAGAGTTCTTCTGGAGTGTTGCGCAGTGCAAGGTGATACACAAAGGCAATTATAATCCAGCAAATTGATTAAGTGTTCTTATTTGAAGAAGACAGACATCCAGTATCAGTTCTTGGATATTGAAGTCTGTGTAAATGTAATGTTTTCCAACTCACTTGTTCCGTGGGACTATCAGTCCCAGCAATACTCTGTAACAGTTTTAAATGTGTGTAGTGTTAAACAAACTTCTGGGTGTTAACCCTCTCACCGCACCCGGACAGATGGGTGTCTCCGTTTCAGCAGTTCTCAGTCTGTGTGGAGCCCCAACCTCGCTGTCACGCTGTTCCGTTTTCTAACGACCAGGAGTCCTCAGTTACCTCCTCCACGGGTCTCTGGAACGATCACTTCTGTTACTTCAGCACACTGTGATACGATGGCGGATCCTTGCTGCTGCTCCGCTCCTTCACAAGGTCGACCGCAACCCTGTGAGACACACACACCCACAGAGTTCTGCTGGCAGGCCACGTGTCCCAGGAACAAGAGACCTAAGATGGCTGCTCCCAGCCCTCTTATATTCTTCCCACAATGCAGTTCAGTTTTCTTCTGGTCCTTGAGAATTGTGGGTAGGTCATAGTTGATGTCCAGAAGTAAACAATCAATCACTTCCATGTCACTTCTCAAAATAATGAAAAATAAACAGATTGCTTCCTCATAATTAGCCACTACATGGAGCTATATCAACTTATTACCTTTACAACAATACATATGACTAGAAACAAAAGTTGTCAGCGCTACATGTGTATGAGCCCATTGAATAACATGGAGTGGTGTTCTTAAGCAGCAAAAAAAGCATAAAAAAGCCGCTGTTAAAATGTCCGTGTGTATGAGGCCTAAACATGTTTACAAGCGTCAGGTGTTTTTTTTCTGCCAAAACGCTTCTGCCATGAGGAGAGATGTGTAGGAGAGATGAGCAGACGCCCCCCCTGCCCCCTGTGCATGAGGACTAAACAAAACTAAACAAAAAAGATTTGCTTCGGTCCCCATCTCTCCTCTTCACTACGCTTTTTTTCTTTTTTAATAAAACTTTATTTATTCAGTAAAAATATATACAAAATAACATAATCCTTTCATTCCTCACATCAGGCAGCTGCTATCAGATTTTCTCCCAGCGAACCTCCAGCGGCCAATAGTTGTCTTTTAAAAGGAGTTCTCTCCGCTGATAGGTCCACCCCTCCATGAATTGGCTGGTCATGTGACGGAGGTTCCGTCCCCGGGAAGTCAGTATAGCGCCCTCCCGCCTCTCCTGTCAGTGTGTGTGGTGATCCCCGCTGGTGTTATGTCTGAGAGCAGCGCCAGCGGTTCCCGCTCTGAGGGAGGAGAAGGCAGCGAGGCGCTCCGGAATGAATCGTCTGGCGGTATTCTGGGCAGTCTGCACCAGCTGCACCGCCTGGTGTGCTCCGGGGATCCCGGGCTGCAGAGTGAGGCGGCTCTGGGCCTCCTGCGCAGCCTAGGAGAGGAGTGTGTGGTGACGGCTCAGGGGAGCGGTATGCTGGGTGTGTGTATTCTTCATACGGGGGTCTCCTCCATAGTCCTAGTGTACGGTCAGGTTCCCTCCATGTCCTTGTGGGGGGTGGGGGGGGTCTATCGTCCGGGCTGGGGGCTGACTATTGGTAAACTTTGGAAAGAGTTTTCATAGAAATGAGTTGTCCTCCAGCTTCTTCTAGCAGATAGTGAGGGAGATTCCTGTGTGTCCTGCAGCCCAGTGTGTGTCACATTGTCCCGGTGTTCTGCCGAGAAAGTTCCCCTGGCGGATAAGGACCCCCCTGTACTGCGCAGTACGAAGGACTAGAGACGCTGAAGCTGAAAACCTTGAGTCAGCTGTACACGGTGCCTGCTCCCTGAGTCCAGGTTCAAGCCCCACCATCCAAGTGGACGCAGAGGTAGAATAAAAAAGTCCCGAGCGGCCCTGTTACAGGTGCCCTGTACAGCTGATTTACAGCTATTCAGCTTCAGCTATTACCGGTGGCTCATACTGCGCAAGCGCTACGCCTGCGCAGTACAGGGGGGTCCTTATCCGCCGAGGGGAACTTTCTCAGCAGGTCACCAGCCCTGTGTGAGGTGCATGCTGGGGGATGGGCTAGGATCCGCATGGAGTGTGCAGGTGAAGCCTGCCATGTGCTGCCAGCCATTCTTACACCATCTACAGGGGAGTGTTGGGCTTGCTTCTGAGATCATTAACTACTTAAAAGGGTTGTAAAGGTTCATGGGGTTTTTTTTTTTTTTCACCTTAATGCATCCTATGCATTAAGGTGAAAAAACATCTGATGATTACCACCCCAGCCCCCCAGTTGACTTACCTGAGCCCTCGATAGTCCCATGCTCGATCGTTGCCCGGGCTTCTCGGCTCTTCATTGGATAGATTGATAGCAGCACAGCCATTGGCTCGCGCTGCTGTCAATCAAATCCAATGACGCGGGGCTGAGTCCTGCACTCTGTGGCTATGGATGCCGAATGCAGGACTCGGGAGCGTGCCCGCAAGGTAACCCCCCTGGGAGAGCGCTTCTCCTGGGGGGGTTATTTGAGACTGGGAGGAGCTAGCAGAGCCACCGGGGGGACCCCAGAAAACGCCATTCAGGGCCACTCTGTGCGAAACAAGCTGCACAGTGGAGGCAAGTATGACGTTTGTTATTTTTAAAGAATAAAAATCGAACCTTTAGGGCCCTTTCACACTGGAGCGGTTTGCAGGTGCAATTGCGCTAATAATAGCACCTGCAAACCGACCCGAAAGTGCCGCTGCTGTCTCTCCAGTGTAAAAGAGCTTGGGGCTTTCCCACTAGAGCGGTGCGCTAGCAGGACGGGAAAAAAAGTCCTGCTAGCAGCATCTTCGGAGCGGTATACACTCCGCTCCTTCACCGCTCCGAAGATGCGACGGCAAAGCGCCTCTGCAGAGGCGCTTTGCGGTGGTTTTTAACCCTTTCTCGGCCATCAGCGGGGGGTAAAACCACCCCGTTGGCGGCTGAATAGCGACGGTAAAGCACCGCTTACAATGGCGGTGCTTTACCGCCGACGCCGCCACCGCCCCAGTGTGAAAGGGCCCTAAATGTCAGTTTAAGGACTGGAAGAATTTGCCCCTTAATGACCAGGCTGTTTTTTGTGATACGGCACTGTGCCAAATTAACCACTTTCCACCCAGGTCAAGTCTGACATTTCTCTCCTACATATAAAAATCATCATTTTTTTTTTTTTGCTAGAAAATTACATAGAATCCCCAAACATTATATTTTTTTAGCAAAGACCCTATAGAATACAATGGCGGTCTTTGCAACTTTTTATTTCGCATTGTATTTGCGCAGCAATTTTTTGAACGCGTTTTGTTTTGGGAAAAAAAAGTTTTGTGCTTAAAAAAGCAAAAAAAACAGTACAGTTAGCCCAATTTTTTGTGCATAATGTGAACGATGAAGTTACGCCGAGTAAATAGATACCTAACAACATGTCACGCTTCAAAACTGCACACGCTCGTGGAATGGCGACAAACTTCGGTACTTAAAAATCCCCGTAGGCGACTATTTAAAATTTTGTTTTGAGTTACAGAGGAGATCTACGGCTAGAATTATTGCTTTCGCTCTAATGTTCGCGGCGATACCTCACATGTGGTTTGAACACCGTTTTCATATGTGGGTGGGACTTGCGTATGTGTTCACTTCTGTGTGTGAGGGCAGGGGCGCTTTCAATTTTAATTTTATTTATTTTTTACTGTTTGACACTTAAGAAAAATTTTTTTTTTTTTTTTTTTTATCACTTTTATTCCTATTACAAGGAATGTAAACATCCTTTGTAATAGGGATATGGCATGATTTGTCCTCTTTACGGAGAGCTATGAGGTCAATAAGACCCCCACATCTCACCTCTAGGCTAGGAAGCCTGAAATAAAAAAAGATCTTGGCTTCCCAGCCGTCGCCGTTTGTTTGAATGCAGAGGACGGGCGTGACGTCATAACATTGCACCCGGCCTCCCAACGATCATAGAGACTTCGGCGATCGTCTGGTCCGCTGGAAATCTCTATGGTAAACATTGGGCGCCAGCAGATCCTGTCCGACTCACTGATGGAAACGGTGAGTCGGTGGAAGTATCGGAACGATCAAGCGGCGTAACAGCGTGGTGTAGGGAATCGCCGGCTGAAAAAGCAGATATCTGAATGATGCCTGTAGTTGTAGGCATCATTCATATATCGCCGCTCAAAGTCAAGGACGTCATATGATGTATGGCAGGCGGGAAGTGGTTAACTGACAATTGCGTCGTCATGCGACGCTGTACCCAAACAAAAAGTCCCTTTTTTTTCCCCCACAAATAGAGCTGTCTTTTGGTGATATTTGATCACCTCTGCGGTTTTTATTTTTTGCGTTATAAACAAACAAAAAGCGACAATTTTGAGAAAAAAAACACTTTTTTACTTATTGCTATAATACATGTCCAAAAAAAAAATGATATAAAAAAAAAATGTATTCATCAGTTTAGGCCGATATATATTCTATTTTTGGTCCAAAAAAATCGCAATAGGTGTATATTGATTTGTTTGCGCAAAAAACATTTTAAAGCGCCCCGTCGAGCTCGCGTGCAGAAGCGAACGCATATGTAAGTTACGCCCACATATGTAAACAGTGTTTAAACCACACATGTGAGGTATCTCTGCGATCGTTATGCAGCGTACACATGACCGGACTTTCCGTCAGACTAGGTCCGACGTCTTCCCTACGGACTTCCGACGGACTTGCCTACATACGACCGGATTTCTGGCAGACTGGGTCTGCCGGTCTTCCCGACGGAGTTACGGCGGACTTTCCGATTGAACGGACTTGCCCACACACGGACAAGTCCGTTCATTTTGAATGTGACTTGGGTACGACGGGACTAGAAAAGGAATTCAATCTCGCCACTTTTATCGGCGAGATTGACACCTTGCGGGCCCCGTCGCAGGGTATACCAAGCTCTTAGATCTGGCATGGATTTTATGGGGAACCCCCTATGCTGAAAAAACAGCGTGGTGGTCCCCCAAAATCCATACCAGACCCTTATCTGAGCACGCAGCCTGGCTGGTCAGGAAAGGGGGTGTGGACGAGCGAGTGCCCCCCCTCCTGAACCGTACCAGGCCGCATGCCCTCAACGTGGGTGGGTGCTTTGGCGGGCCCCCCTCCCCCAAAGCACCTTGTCCCCATGTTGATGAGGACAAGTGCCTCTTCCCGACAACCCTGGCCGTTGGTTGTCGGGGTCTGCAGGCGGGGGGCTTATCGGAATCCGGGAACCCCCTTTAATAAGGGGGTGCCCAGATCCCGGCCTCCCACCCTATGTGAATGAGTATTGTACCCCTACCCATTCACCTAGGGAAAAAAGCGTCAATAAAAAAACACAGTACACAGGTTTTTAAAGTAATTTATTAGGCAGCTTCGGGGGCCTTCTTCCGACTTCGGGGGTCTTCTTCCGACTTCTCCACTTTCTCCGGCCTCTTCTCCTGGTGTTCGGCCTCTTCTCCCGATGTCCAGTTGTTCTGCCGCTCTTTTGCTAGCGGGGCCCGTTCTTCTGCGTCGTCTTCTTCCCTCTTCTCTTCTTCCGATGTTGACACGACGCTCTCTCCCGCTGTAATGCTGTGTGGATGGTGCGTAATGACTTATATAGGCATGGGGCAGGGTCACCGGGTGATGTCATCCGGTGACAGCGCCCCCTTATGACGTCACAGTCCCAGCATGCCCCAGGACTGTGATGTCATAAGGGGGCTGGAAGAATTGAACGCATACGTAAGTCGCGCCCACAAATGTAAACATGTTAGATATTCATTTGCTTTGCATACCATCATCTTTCACAATTAACAAAAAAATTGGGCTAACTTTTTTCCATGAAAGTGTATTTCTTCCAAAACAAATTGCATTTGAAAGACCGCTACACAAATACAGTGTGACATAAAATATTGAAACAATTGCCATATTATTCTCTCGGGTCTCTGCTAAAAAAAATATATATATATATATATATATATATATATATATATATATATATATATATATATATATATATATATATATATATATATATAAAATGTCTGGGGGTTCTAAGTAATTTTCTAGCAAAAACATACTGATTTTAATTTGTAAGCAACACGTGTCAGAAAGAGGCTTAGGCATGAAGGGGTTAATGTGTTTGGTTTTAAAGGGATGAGGTGGCAACCCTAGCTCCACCCAAAAGGGGAAGCTCTGCTTATTGGCCTCCTCTCTCCTCTCCCCTGCCACACTTGGCACCTTTCGGGGGGATGCGGGTACCTGGTTTTGACAGGTACCCGCCCCCACTTCAGGCTAACTTCGGCGGCGCTAACTCATCCAGAGGTTCGCTTCCCCAGCCGCCGAGCCAGGCACAAAGTGAAGTGCACTTAGGACATGCGCAGTAGGGAACCGGCTGTGTAGCCACAAGGCTTCACTGCCGGTTTACCTTACCTAATATGTCAGCGGCAGCACCCCAGAGCCAATTGAAAGATCGGCTCGGGGGAAGACACTGCTGGATATGTGGACAGGTAAGTGTCCTAATATTAAGTCAACAGCTACAATATTTGTAGCTGCTGACTTTTAATTTTTCTGAAGGAGCCTTTGAGATCAAAAATCTTCTGTGCTGCAGCGCCGACCCCCCCCCCCCCCTTTTTCTTACCTCAGCCTGATCCAATGCAGCTGCTGTCTCTTGCCTCATTAGACAGATTGATAGCAGCAGAGGCCATGGGCTCCCACTTCTTTCAATCAAATCCTGTGACACGGGAGCCGAGGGGAGGGCTGAGTCCCACTGTCTGTGTCAATGGATCGAGCCTGCACAGATGCCCCCTTGGAAAGCGGCTTTCTGTGGGGGCACCCGATTTAGAGGTGGAGCCTGGAGCGCCAGCGGGAGACCCCAGAAGATGATGAATCTGGCTGCTCTGTGCAAAACAAGTGCACATAGCAGGTACATATAGACATATTTGTTATTTTAATAAAAAACAAAAAACAAACCCTTTACAACCACTTTAACCACTTGCTTACTGGGCACTTAAACCCCCCTCCTGCCCAGACCAATTTTCAACTTTCAGCGCTGACGCACTTTGAATGACAATTGCGCGGTCATCCAACACTGTACCCAAATGAAATTTTTATCATTTTTTTCCCCCACAAATAGAGCTTTCTTTTGGTGGTATTTAATCACAGCTGGGTTTTTTATTTTTTGCTAAACAAACAAAAAAAATGGAAAATTTTGAAAAAAAAAAAATCATGTTTCATAGTTTGTTATAAAATTTTGCAAACAGGTAATTTTTCTCCTTCATTGTGCTGATGAGGCGGCACTGATAGGCTGCACTGATGGGCACAGATAAGGCGGCGCTGATGGGTGGCACGGATAGGGGGCACTGATGGGGGGCACTGATGGGCACTGGTAGGTGGCACTGATTGTGGGTGCTGATGGGTGGCACTGTAGGCGCTGATGGGTGGCACTGTGGCCGCTGATGGATGACGCTGGTGGGCACTGGTAGGCGGCACTGCTGCCTATTGCTAGGTGTCACTGGCAGGGGGCACAGATGATCGCCGTGATCGGACTGATGTCCCTCTCACGGCCGCCGGTGACTGGCTTTTTTTTCCCCTCCTCACGCTGTTAGCGGCTCTGTTTACATCACATGATCAGCTGTCATTGGCTGACAGCAGATCATGTGGTAAGGGGTCGGGACCGACCCCTTACTCCGATCTGTGGTCAGGCGAGTCTCATAGACTTGCTGATCACCGAGCGTGCCGAGCGCGCCCTGCAGGGGGCGCGCAGGCCGCTTGTGCACGGGCAATGTAGGTCCGCGCTGTTGCTGTCATTCGGCAATAGCGCGGATCTGAAGAGGTTAAAGTCATAATCCACCTTTTGAAAAAGAATGTAATCCATGCATTGACATCAATAAAACAAAAAATGTGCATTTCGTAAAGGCGGTCTCCACAATTAAAGTGGAACTGTAGGCAGCAAATTAAAACAGTGGTCTAGTGGATAGCACTCTCACCTAGCAGTAAGAAGGGTCGCTGGTTCGAATCCCAACCACGACACTACCTGCCTGGAGTTTGCATGTTCTCCCTGTGTCTGCGTGGGTTTCCTCCGGGTACTCCGGTTTCCTCCCACACTCCAAAGGCATGCTGGTAGGTTAATTGGATCCTGTCTAAAATTGTCCCTAGTATGTATGAATGTGAGTTAGGGATCTTAGATTGTAAGCTCCTTGAGGGTAGGGACTGATGTGAATGTACAATGAATATGTAAAGCGCTGCGTAAATTGACGGCGCTATATAAGTACCTGAAATAAATAAATAAATAAAAGTTGTCAAGGGAAATAAAAAAAACCTTGCCTATACTTACCTGCTCTGTACAATAGAATTGCAAAGAGCGCCCCCATCCTCTTCTTGGGTTTGCCCGCTGGTGCCCCCAATAGTAAGCCGCTTCCCATGGGGGCACCCTCCCGAGCCCTGCTGCTGCGTCCATTGATACTGACAGTGGGACTCGTCCCCATTCCCTCGTCATTGGCTTTGATTTACAGCAGTGGGAGCCAATGGCTCTTGCTGCCTCAGCAAAGCTAGTGAGACCCTGAAGTGAGGGGAGAGAAGAGCTGCAGATGTGCACATAGCTGGATTGAATGAAAGCTTAGGTTAGTATATGAGGGGGATACTGATGCCTAAACATTTTTTACCTTAATGCAAGGAATGCTTTAACCACTTCAATGCTGGGCACTTGTATACTCCCCTTCCTGCCCAGGACAATTTTTAGATTTCAGCGCTGTCGCACTTTAAAATGACAATTGCACATGCAACACTGTACCCATATGAAATTTGTATAATTTTTTTTTGAGATGGAGCTTTCTTTTGTTGGTATTTAATCACCAGTGTGTGTTTTATTTTTTGCAA
This sequence comes from Aquarana catesbeiana, assembly GCF_042186555.1. Taxonomy (NCBI): domain Eukaryota; kingdom Metazoa; phylum Chordata; class Amphibia; order Anura; family Ranidae; genus Aquarana; species Aquarana catesbeiana. The sequence continues at coordinate 499,849,850 of NC_133328.1, read as the reverse complement.
CAAAAAAAGACCAAACATTTGGCAATAGAAACCCCCTTTTTTCTGTTATAAAATTTTGCAAATAAGTAATTTTTCTACTTCACTGATGATCAGTGCTCTGATTATCTGTGTAAATGTCCCCTGTCACACTTGCTGGTTACTGGCTCTCCTCCCCCCACGCTGTGACAAGACATGAGGAAAGGAATGCCGATACCCGGCAAGTTTATTTACATTTCATCAGTTGTGATTGGGCACAGCTGATCACATGGTCAAGGGCCGCTGTGATTGGCCCTTTACCTCGATCTGTGACCTGTTGTGTCCAAAGGACAGCGTTTAGTGTGCGCTGATGCACGCCCCCTCTCAGTACTAGAGAGCTGCACAGTAGCCAGCTTTTGGCAATTGCGTGGGCATAAAGTGGTTAAGGTAAAAAATGTTTCGAGCTTAACCGCTTCCGGACCAGCTGTCGCAGTTATACTGCGGCAGGTTGGCTCCCCTGCGCGAAACCACGTAGCTGTACGTCTGCTCGCGGGGTCTGGATAGCAGGCGCCCGCTGCACAGCGGGGGTGCCGATGCTCGTGGCTGACGGTCTCGATGACCACCGGCCACGAGCGATCGTGAGCAGGAGACACAGAACAGGGACAAGTGTGTGTAAACACACACTTCCCTGTTCTGACAGGAGTGACAGATCGTGTGTTACTATTAGCTAGGAACCACGATCCGTCACTTCCTCTAGTTAGTCCCCTCCCCCTTCAGTTAGAATCGTCTCCAAGGGAACACAGTTAACCCCTTCACTGCCCCTAGTGTTAACCCCTTCACTGCCAGGGACATTTTTACAGTAATCAATGCATTTTTAATCACACTGATCACTGTATTAATGCCAATGGTTCCAAAAATGTATCAGAATTGTCCGATGTGTCCGCCATAATGTCGCAGTCACCATAAAAATCACAGATCACCACCATTACTAGTAAAAAATAAAAATGTTATAAATCTATCCCCTATTTTGTAGACGCTATAACTTTTGCGCAAACCAATCAATATAAGCTTATTGCGATTTTTTTTTTTTTTTTTTTTACCAAAAATATGTAGAAGAATACATATTGACCTAAACAGAAAAAATTAGCTTTTTTTTTTTTAAAAAAATGGGGATATTTATTATAGCAAAAGTTCAAAATATTGTTTTTTTTTTTTTTTTTTTTTTTTTTTTCCAAAATTGTCGCTCTTTTTGTTTATAGCGCAAAAAATAAAAACTGCAGAGGCGATCAAATACCACCAATAGAAAGCTCTATTTGTGAGAACAACAGTACATAAATTTTGTTTCAGTACAACGTCGCACGACTGCCCAATTTTCAGTTAAAGTGACGCAGTGCCAAATCGCAAAAAAACGCTCTGGTCAGGAAGGGGGTAAATTCTTCAGGACTGAAGTGGTTAAAACCACTTACCAACCGGCCCATAGCTGAATGACGGCTGCAGGGCGGCCGGATAACTCTGGGAGGGCCTACAGTGGCATCCTCCCAGAATCCCGTGCGCCCCCGAGAACATCCGTGACTGGACCCGGCGCATCACGGATCACGGTAAGACGGCCGCTGATCGCGGCCGTTTACCATGTGATCGCTCCGTCAAATGACGGAGCGATCACATGTAAACGTGTCATGATGCCGGTTCCTCTCTCCCCTCTGTGTACCGATTGGTTCAGTGTGAGAGGAGAGGGGGAAGGATCGGATGGCAGCAGCGCCGTGGGCTGGATGTGTAGTGCCCGCAGCGCTGCTCTGTGACAATTGCAGTCATATCCATCCAGCCATACTCTGCAATACCCAGCCATACTCTGCCATACTTGGTGATACCCAGCTATACTCTGCCATACCCAGTTATACTCGTTGATACCTTGCCATGCTCTGCCATACTCGGCTGTACTCGGCCTCTGTATGTGGCCAGGCTGTGGAAGTCTCACACGTGTGACAGGCATCATTCAGATATCAGATTTTTCAGCCGGTGATTCCCTACACCATAAGAACGATCATAGCGGCTGTTCCACTGCTTGATCGTTCTTACGGGAGGCGAGAGGGGACGTCGCACCGCCCTCCCGTGCTTCTACTGACTCACCGCTACGATCGAAACCAGGATCTTTTTTTTTTTTTCGGGCTTGTCATGGACCTGTCATGCCATATTCCTATTTCAAGGGATGTTTACATTCCTTATAATAGGAATAAAAGTGATTGACACTTTTTTCCAAAAAATACATTTTTTAAACTAAAATAAAGTCAAATGAACAACCAAAAAACAAAATTTTAAAGCACCCCTGTCCGTGTGTGCTCGCATGCAGAAGTGAACGCATACGTAAGTCCCGCCCATATATGAAAACTGTGTACAAACCACACTTGTGAGGTATCGCTGCGAACGTTAGAGCGAGAGCAATAATTTTGGCCCTAGACCTCCTCTGTAACTCAAAACATGTAACCAGTAAAAATTTTTAAAGCGTCACCTATGGAGATTTTTAAGTAGCGAAGTTTGACGCCATTCCACAAGCATGTGTTTTGAAGGGTGACATGTTAGGTATCTATTTACTCGGCGTAACTTCATCTTTCACATTATGCAAAAACATTGGGCTAACTTTACTGTTTTGTTCCCCCCCCCCCCAAAAAAAAATGCGCTCGAAAAATTGCTGCGCAAATACTGTGCGAGAGAAAAAGTTGCAACGACCACCATTGTATTCTCTAGGGTCTTTGCTAAAAAAAAATATATAATGTTTTGGGGTTCTATGTAATTTTTTAGCCAATAAATTATGATTTTTTTAGATGTGGGGGAGAAATGTCAGAATTGGCCTGGGTGCTCCAGAACGCCTGAAGGTGCTCCTTGCATGTTGGGCCTCTGTATGTGGCCACGGTGTGTAAAAGTCTCACACGTGGTATCGCCGTACTTGGGAGTAATAGCAGAATGTGTTTTGGGGTGTAATTTGTGGTATGCATATGCTGTGTGTGGGAAATAACCTGCTAATATGACAATTTTGTGAAAAAAAGAAAAAAAAAAATCTTGATTTTGCAAAGAATTGTGGGAAAAAATGACAACTTCAAGAAACTCACCATGCATCTTTCTAAATACCTTGGAATGTCTTCTTTCCAAAAAGGGGTCATTTGGGGGGTATTTGTACTTTTCTGGCATGTTACTGCTGATTCACACAGGGACAACACGACTTCAGCGCGACTTTGCAAGGCGACTTCAAGCAACTTACAATGCGACTTCAAGTCGCCTCCAGGACAGGCGACTTTGGCTGTGGCCAATCACAGAATAATCAGCTCTCTGGGAGGGAAGGGTTTGCCTGGGTAAACTAATTTCTTTGCCTGTAAAGTCGCTTCAATATAGATGGAGATCCGACTTGGAGGCGACTTCCATTGAATTCTATGGGTACAGGTCGCCTAGAAGTCACCTTGAAGTAGTACAGGAACCTTTTCTGAAGTCGGAGCGACTTCTGTAGTGTACATTAAGACGGCTCTCATTGACTATAATGCAATTCCCAATGTCAAGCGACTTGAGGGCTGACAAGTCGGATCTGAAGTCGTTGTAGTGTGAACCAACCCTTAGGGTCGGTTCACACTAGGACGACTTGTCAGGCGACTTAGCCAACTGACAAGTAGCGTCCCGTTCTGTACAATGGAACCATTCTAATCGGAGCGACGCAAGTCGCTCCGACTTAGAAAAAGGTTCCTGTACTACTTTGGGGGCGACTTGAGGCGACTTGCATAGACTTCTATATAGAAGTCGTTTTGCAAGTCGGCGCCCCTGTCGTGTCCAGGTCGCCTGAGGAAGTCGCGCTGCCTCAGTGTGAACCGGGGCCAAGGGTCTCAAGAAATTAGATAGGCCGTCAGTACTTCAGGTGTGAACAATTTTCAGATATTGGCACCATAGCTTTTGGACTCTATAACTTTCACAAAGAGCAAATAATATACACCAAGTTGTACTTATTTTAACCAAAGATATGTAGCAGTATAATTTTGGCCAAAATTTATGAAGAAAAATGACTAATTTGCTAAATTTTATAATGGGAACAAAGAAAAATTATTTTTTTTACCGAATTTTCAGTCTTTTTTTTCTTTTATAGCTCAAAAAATAAAAAACCCAACAGTGATTAAATACCACCAAAAGAAAGCTCTATTTGTGTGAAAAAAAGGACAAAAATTTCATATGGGTACAGTGTTGTATGACTAAGTATTTGTCATTTAACCCTTTCATGACTAAGCCTATTTTTGAAATTTGGTGTTTACAAGTTAAAATCCATATTTTTTGCTAGAAAATTACTTAGAACCCCCAAACATTATATATATTTTTTTAGCAGAGAATCTAGAGAATAAAATGACGATTGTTGCAATATTTTTTTATCACACGGTATTTGTGCAGCGGTGTTTTAAACGCAAATTTTTGGAAAAGTGACACTTTCATGAATTTTAAAAAATTCAAACAGTAAAGTTACCCCAATTTTTTTGTATAATGTGAAAGATGATGTTACGCCGAGTAAATAGATACCAAACATGTCACCCTTTATAATTGCACGCACTCGTGGAATGGCGACGAACTACGGTACCTTTTAATTTCCATAGGCGACGCTTTAAAAATTTTTTACGGTTACCAGGTTTGAGCTACAGAGGAGGTCTAGGGCTAGAATTATTGCTCTCGCTCTGACGATCGCGGCGATACCTCACATGTGTGGTTTGAACACCGTTTACATATGCGGGCGCGACTTCCGTATGCGTTTTCTTCGCTGCGCGAGCTCGCGGGGACAGGGGCACTTTAAAAAAAATTTTTTTTTTAATTTATTTTATTTATTTTTGTACTTTATAAATTGTGTTTAAAATTTTTTTTTTTTTTTTTTTACTTTTATTGCTGTCACAAGCAATGTAAACATCCCTTGTGACAGTAATATGTGGTGACAGGTACTCTTTATGGAGGGATGGGGGGTCTAAAAGACCCCCCATCCCTCCTTTACACTTCAAAGTATTCAGATCTCCGAAAACGGCGATTCTGAATACTGTGTACTTTTTTTAATTCGGCGCCATTGGCAGCCGAGTAAACGGGAAGTGACGTCATGACGTCGCTTCCGCATTTACAAGAAGAAGGCTGGAACGAAGCCGCTCGCAGCTTCGTTCCAGTCCGCCCCCAGCCGCCGAAGGCAGCGGAACGGACACCGGGCCTCCCGATCGCACGGGAGGCCCGGTAACAGCGGCGGGAGGCGGCGGGAGGGGGGGGATGTCCCCTCCCGCTCCTCCGGTATAACAACCGAGCGGCTTTTAGCCGCATCGGTTGTTATACTCGGGTAGCCGATCGCCCGCTGAAAACAACGGTACCGGGATGATGCCTGCAGCTGCGGGCATCATCCCGGTATAACCCCGGAAAGCCGAGTACGCATATATGCGTTCGGTCGGCGGGAAGGGGTTAAAATGTAAGAGCACCGAAAGCTGAAAATTTGGTCTGGTTTGGAAGGGGGTTTAAGTGCCCAGTGGTCAAGTGGTTAAAGAGGAAGGTAAACCCTGATGGGTTTTACTTCCTCTTTATTCCCCTGCAAAGTAAAAGCATAATGGGCTAGTATGCTTGCATACTAGCCCGTTATGTGGCACTTACCTGCAAAGGAAGCCCGCGATGTCCCTGCTGGTGGAAGCAGCCATCTTCGCCCATCTTCCTTCCGGGGCCATGGACTCTGGCTCTGTGTCTGGCCGGAGCCGAGTGACGTGGCCAGTCATGCCACATGCTGGGGAAGAAACGACATGGAGGGCTGCGGGAACGTGCATGCCGGTGACCCGTGATCACCTAGTACAAAGGCAGAATGGGGATCTGCCTTTGTAAACAAGGTGGATCCCCATTCTGACACTAGACATGACAGTGATCTACTGTTCCCAGTGATCAGGAGCAGTGATCTGTCATGTCCCAGGCAGCCCATCCCCCCTACAGTTAGAACACAGTTAAATTGGTTGTAAACCCTTACAGACCACCTTTTGCTACAGGTAAGCCTATAATAAGGCTTATGCCACGTACACACGGTCAGACTTTTCGGCTACAAAAGTCCGACAGCCCGTCCGACAGACTTTCGACGGACTTTTGGCGGACTTGTGGCAGATTTAGCTGGAAGTAACCCCCGGGAGTGATGTCGCTGGCCGGTGTACGGGCACCACAGCGAGGTCTTCAACCTCAGGTGAGTATTACATAATGAGCTTGTATGCTATGCATACGAGCTCGTTATGCCTTTGTCTTGCAGGTGTGAGTTTTTTTTCAAAGTGGGTTTACAACCACTTTAACACCTTGATTGCCCCCTAGTGTTAACCCCTTCCCTGCCAGTATCACTTTTACATTAATCAATGCATTTTTATAGCTCTGATCACTGCATTAATGTCACTGGTCCCCAAAAAGTGTCATTTGGGGTCAGATTTGTCCGCTGAAATGTCACAGTTCTGCAAAATATTGCAGATCGCCACCATAACCAATAGAAACAATAAAAAAAATAAAAGTCCCTAAATCTGTCCCATAGTTTGTAGATGCGATAACTTTTGTGCAAACCAATCAATATAATAATTATTATTATTATTATTATTTTTTTTTTACCAAAAATATGTAGAAGAATATATATCGGCCTAAACTGATGATTAAATTTTTTTTTGTTTTTTTGTTTTTTTTTATTTTTTTTTTTGGATATGTATTATAGCAAAAAGTTACAATTTTTAAAATTTTATTTTCAAAATTGTCGCTCTTTGTTTTTAAGCGTAAAAAAATAAAAACCGCAGAGGTGATCAAATACCACCAAAAGAAAGCTCTATTTGTGGGAAAAAAAGGATGTCAATTTTGTTTGGGTGCAACGTCGCACGACTGCGCAATTGTCAGTTAAAGCAACGCAGTGCCGAATCTCAAAAAGTGCTGTGGTCAGGAAGGGGGTAAAATCTTCTGGGGCTGAAGCGTTTAAGGGTGCAAATCCTTCCTGTCCTTAAGTGGTTAAAGAACATTATTTAATTTCTGTTTAATCAACTTTCCGACCAGTGCTGTGGCGGCTGGTGGTATATTTTTTTTGGGGGGGGGGGTGGCAATTCGTCAACCGCCACCCCCCCTTCGGTCGGTCGATCGGTCCCCGTTCTTACCCCATTTAGGTCGCGAGCTTTCTCTGGGCGTCAGGCCTCTGCGTCTCCTCCTTCCTCGGCTTCATGGCAGTGCGGCTTCCCATGCGTCTCTTTCCTCCTCATCGGCATCCAATGGAATCGCTTCTCCTCCCGGCCAATCGGATCTCAGGACCCGCTTCCTGAGCTGGGATTGGCCGGGAGGAGAATCAGGAAGACAATAGTGAATATTAATTTGCTATTGTCACCCAACTGGGTGGGCTCTGCACCCCGAGCCCTCTTCTTCTTTTTTTTTTTTTTTTTTTTTTTAAGCAAATTAGAGCCTCTAATCGCGTGTTTTTCTAAAAAAAACAAAAAAAACCCTCCCATTGGAATCCATGCGTCTGGTGCCCTGCATTTGGATTAGTGGGGCGGTGCCCCGTATGAACGGGCCGGCGCTGGTGTCAACTGGCATTGTAAACACTGAAAGTATGGAACTATTTGACTTAGTACGTTTCCTTCAACCAGACATTTTGGCAAGCACTTGGGAGTCTGTAATGGTTTCCAGCCCCAATCAATAAGTGAGATTTGCTGTTAATTTTTTTTGGTAGTTGGAGGTAGTTGTGGCCTTGTTTGGGTAGAGAAGTAAAGAGTTAGAACCCCAGTTTGACATTACTCTTGCGAGTCCCTTTTATAGACTAGATGTTTTCAGTTTTTCTGTGCATTAGAACAGGAAAAAAGTTTGTAGCTTCACTTGAATTCAATTACATCCGTCCCAGGTTGCCAAGGGTTTTTTAAAAATTTCAGGTAATAATTTTTTTAGCTGCTCGATTCAAGCTTGAACATTGTATTGAAACAAAGGCTTCTCTAGGTAAAGCATATGTTTGTTCTACACATTGCTGGTATATAACATAGGCTGTTGCAGGAGTATGGTGGTAAGTCTGAATTGTACTTTTGCACCTGCTATAGTGAATGGGTTCTTCTCAGTCAGCTGGGATTGATAGTGGAAAACAAGTTCAGAGACTGTTTAAGGGTGCCTGTATCCACAAGGTACCCATAGACCAGGGGCATACGTACAGGAGTCTCTCTCTCTTTCTCTTTCTCTCTCTCGCCCTCTCTCTCTCGCCCTCACCACTTCCCTATCTTTGTCCTGCTGCCCCGGGCCCCTGTGTGCTCTCCTGGATCCCTATAGCCCCCGCGCTGCTTCATTTCACACTGCCTGCTGCGGGGGATATTATCAAGATTTAGAGTGGGGAAGTAGTCGGTAAATGTGCCGTGTGTACCAGCCCCTTACTTGTCTTAATGAATAGAATCAATGATCGTTAACGATCAGTCACTTTTTTTTTTTTTTTTTTTTTTTTTTTTTTTAATTCATAGCTAAGTATAGTATGCATGTCTATGGAAAGATCTTTCATAAGAAACATTTTGTTTTCTGATTGCAACTGCATGTTTGTGCATTTTTTTTTTAATATCAATTTAGTTACAAAGTGATGCTTCAGTAGTCTTTAGAACGCTTTAGACTTTTATACAATAATAATATTTTGGCCTGTATCCTTTTTTTCTAGATCTCAATACTTCATTGATCTTCTCTAAAGAGTTTGGCTTGATTTTGTTTGTACGCAAGTCCCTCAATGTTGAAGAGGTAAGTTAGTTACACACATACAAGTGCATTTCATAAAATTAGAATATCATCAAAAATGTAATTTATTTCGGTAATTCAATTCAAAAGTTGAAACTCATATACAGTATTTTATACAGATGCGTTACACGCAGAGTGATATATTTTCAAATATTTCTTTCTTTTAATGTTGATTATTATGGCTTACAGCTACTGTATTTCGGGATTCCACTTTCTCAGAAAATTAAAATATTACATAAGACCAATAAAAAAAAAAAAAAAAGGATTTTTAATACAGAAATGTTGGCTCACTGAATAGTATGTCCATGTACAATATAGTATGCACTCAGTACTTGGTTGGGGCTCCTTTTGCATGAATTCCTGCATCAATGCGGCGTGGCATGGAGGCGATCAGCCTGTGGGACTCCTGAGGTGTTATAGAAGCCCAGGTTGCTTTGATAGTGGCTTTCAGCTCATCTGCATTGTTGGGTCTGATGTTTCTCATCTGCCTCTTGACAATACCCCACAAATATTCTGTGGGGTTTAGGTCAGGTGAGTTGGCTGACCAATCAAGCACAGTGATACCATGGTCATTAACCACATGCCGACCAGGCCATAGCTGAAAGACGGCCGCAGCACGGTCGGCTTATTCTGGGAGGGTGTCCATGGACGTCCTCCCAGAATTTTGCTCCTGCGCACCCCCTGGGGTGCGCATCCGGGAACATCCGTGACTACCGGGTCCAGAGGACCTGTCGCATCACGGATCACGGTAAATGGCCTCTGATAGCGGCTGTTTACTACGTGGTCGCTACGTCAAATGTAAACAAACCGGCGTCACGCCCGGTTCCTCTCCCCCCTCTCTGTACAGATCGGTACAGTGCAAGGGGAGAGATCAAGTGCTGCAGCGCTGTGGGCTGGATGTGTAGTGCCCACAGCGCTGATTTGTGCCCACTCCAGCCATCCATGCTCGGCCATCCATCCATGCTCGGCCGGCCGGCCAGCCATCCATCCATGCTCGGCCGGCCAGCCATCCATCCATGCTCGGCCGGCCGGCCATCCATCCATGCTCGGCCGGCCGGCCAGCCATCCATGCTCGGCCGGCCGGCCAGCCATCCATGCTCGGCCGGCCGGCCAGCCATCCATGCTCGGCCGGCCGGCCATCCATCCATGCTCGGCCGGCCGGCCATCCATCCATGCTCGGCCGGCCGGCCATCCATCCATGCTCGGCCGGCCAGCCATCCATCCATGCTCGGCCGGCCATCCATCCATGCTCGGCCGGCCAGCCATCCATCCATGCTCGGCCGGCCAGCCATCCATCCATGCTCGGCCGGCCAGCCATCCATCCATGCTCGGCCGGCCAGCCATCCATCCATGCTCGGCCGGCCAGCCATCCATCCATGCTCGGCCGGCCAGCCATCCATCCATGCTCGGCCGGCCAGCCATCCATCCATGCTCGGCCAGCCAGCCATCCATGCTGAGCCAGCCAGCCAGCCAGCCATCCATGCTGAGCCAGCCAGCCAGCCAGCCATCCATGCTGAGCCAGCCAGCCATCCATGCTGAGCCAGCCAGCCATCCATGCTGAGCCAGCCAGCCAGCCAGCCATCCATGCTGAGCCAGCCAGCCAGCCAGCCATCCATGCTGAGCCAGCCAGCCAGCCAGCCATCCATGCTGAGCCAGCCAGCCAGCCAGCCATCCATGCTGAGCCAGCCAGCCAGCCAGCCATCCATGCTGAGCCAGCCAGCCAGCCAGCCATGCTGAGCCAGCCAGCCAGCCAGCCATGCTGAGCCAGCCAGCCAGCCATCCATGCTGAGCCAGCCAGCCAGCCATCCATGCTGAGCCAGCCAGCCAGCCATCCATGCTGAGCCAGCCAGCCAGCCATCCATGCTGAGCCAGCCAGCCAGCCATCCATGCTGAGCCAGCCAGCCAGCCATCCATGCTGAGCCAGCCAGCCAGCCATCCATGCTGAGCCAGCCAGCCAGCCATCCATGCTGAGCCAGCCAGCCAGCCATCCATGCTGAGCCAGCCAGCCAGCCATCCATGCTGAGCCAGCCAGCCAGCCATCCATGCTGAGCCAGCCAGCCAGCCATCCATGCTGAGCCAGCCAGCCAGCCATCCATGCTGAGCCAGCCAGCCAGCCATCCATGCTGAGCCAGCCAGCCAGCCATCCATGCTGAGCCAGCCAGCCAGCCATCCATGCTGAGCCAGCCAGCCAGCCATCCATGCTGAGCCAGCCAGCCAGCCATCCATGCTGAGCCAGCCAGCCAGCCATCCATGCTGAGCCAGCCAGCCAGCCATCCATGCTGAGCCAGCCAGCCAGCCATGCTGAGCCAGCCAGCCATCCATGCTGAGCCAGCCAGCCAGCCAGCCATGCTGAGCCAGCAAGCCAGCCAGCCAGCCATGCTGAGCCAGCAAGCCAGCCAGCCAGCCATGCTGAGCCAGCAGTTTACTACGTGGTCGCTACGTCAAATGTAAACAAACCGGCGTCACGCCCGGTTCCTCTCCCCCCTCTCTGTACAGATCGGTACAGTGCAAGGGGAGAGATCAAGTGCTGCAGCGCTGTGGGCTGGATGTGTAGTGCCCACAGCGCTGATTTGTGCCCACTCCAGCCATCCATGCTCGGCCATCCATCCATGCTCGGCCGGCCGGCCAGCCATCCATCCATGCTCGGCCGGCCGGCCATCCATCCATGCTCGGCCGGCCGGCCATCCATCCATGCTCGGCCGGCCGGCCAGCCATCCATGCTCGGCCGGCCGGCCAGCCATCCATGCTCGGCCGGCCAGCCATCCATGCTCGGCCGGCCGGCCATCCATCCATGCTCGGCCGGCCGGCCATCCATCCATGCTCGGCCGGCCAGCCATCCATCCATGCTCGGCCGGCCAGCCATCCATCCATGCTCGGCCGGCCATCCATCCATGCTCGGCCGGCCAGCCATCCATCCATGCTCGGCCGGCCAGCCATCCATCCATGCTCGGCCGGCCAGCCATCCATCCATGCTCGGCCGGCCAGCCATCCATCCATGCTCGGCCGGCCAGCCATCCATCCATGCTCGGCCGGCCAGCCATCCATCCATGCTCGGCCGGCCAGCCATCCATCCATGCTCGGCCAGCCAGCCATCCATGCTGAGCCAGCCAGCCAGCCAGCCATCCATGCTGAGCCAGCCAGCCAGCCAGCCATCCATGCTGAGCCAGCCAGCCATCCATGCTGAGCCAGCCAGCCAGCCAGCCATCCATGCTGAGCCAGCCAGCCAGCCAGCCATCCATGCTGAGCCAGCCAGCCAGCCAGCCATCCATGCTGAGCCAGCCAGCCAGCCAGCCATCCATGCTGAGCCAGCCAGCCAGCCAGCCATCCATGCTGAGCCAGCCAGCCAGCCAGCCATCCATGCTGAGCCAGCCAGCCAGCCAGCCATCCATGCTGAGCCAGCCAGCCAGCCAGCCATCCATGCTGAGCCAGCCAGCCAGCCATCCATGCTGAGCCAGCCAGCCAGCCATCCATGCTGAGCCAGCCAGCCAGCCATCCATGCTGAGCCAGCCAGCCAGCCATCCATGCTGAGCCAGCCAGCCAGCCATCCATGCTGAGCCAGCCAGCCAGCCATCCATGCTGAGCCAGCCAGCCAGCCATCCATGCTGAGCCAGCCAGCCAGCCATCCATGCTGAGCCAGCCAGCCAGCCATCCATGCTGAGCCAGCCAGCCAGCCATCCATGCTGAGCCAGCCAGCCAGCCAGCCATCCATGCTGAGCCAGCCAGCCAGCCATCCATGCTGAGCCAGCAAGCCAGCCAGCCATCCATGCTGAGCCAGCCAGCCAGCCATCCATGCTGAGCCAGCCAGCCAGCCATCCATGCTGAGCCAGCCAGCCAGCCATGCTGAGCCAGCCAGCCATCCATGCTGAGCCAGCCAGCCAGCCAGCCATGCTGAGGCAGCAAGCCAGCCAGCCAGCCATGCTGAGCCAGCAAGCCAGCCAGCCAGCCATGCTGAGCCAGCAAGCCAGCCAGCCATCCATGCTGAGCCAGCAAGCCAGCCAGCCATCCATGCTGAGCCAGCAAGCCAGCCAGCCATCCATGCTGAGCCAGCAAGCCAGCCAGCCATCCATGCTGAGCCAGCAAGCCAGCCAGCCATCCATGCTGAGCCAGCAAGCCAGCCAGCCATCCATGCTGAGCCAGCAAGCCAGCCAGCCATCCATGCTGAGCCAGCAAGCCAGCCAGCCATCCATGCTGAGCCAGCAAGCCAGCCAGCCATCCATGCTGAGCCAGCAAGCCAGCCAGCCATCCATGCTGAGCCAGCAAGCCAGCCAGCCATCCATGCTGAGCCAGCAAGCCAGCCAGCCATCCATGCTGAGCCAGCAAGCCAGCCAGCCATCCATGCTGAGCCAGCCATCCATGCTGAGCCAGCCAGCCAGCCAGCCAGCCAGCCATCCATGCTGAGCCAGCCAGCCAGCCAGCCAGCCAGCCAGCCATCCATGCTGAGCCAGCCAGCCATCCATGCTGAGCCAGCCAGCCATCCATGCTGAGCCAGCCAGCCATCCATGCTGAGCCAGCCAGCCAGCCAGCCAGCCAGCCAGCCAGCCATCCATGCTGAGCCAGCCAGCCATCCATGCTGAGCCAGCCAGCCAGCCAGCCATCCATGCTGAGCCAGCCAGCCAGCCAGCCATCCATGCTGAGCCAGCCAGCCAGCCAGCCATCCATGCTGAGCCAGCCAGCCAGCCAGCCATCCATGCTGAGCCAGCCAGCCAGCCAGCCAGCCATCCATGCTGAGCCAGCCAGCCAGCCAGCCAGCCAGCCATCCATGCTGAGCCAGCCAGCCAGCCAGCCATCCATGCTGAGCCAGCCAGCCAGCCAGCCAGCCATCCATGCTGAGCCAGCCAGCCAGCCAGCCATCCATGCCGAGCCAGCCAGCCAGCCAGCCATCCATGCCGAGCCAGCCAGCCAGCCAGCCATCCATGCTGAGCCAGCCAGCCAGCCAGCCATCCATGCTGAGCCAGCCAGCCAGCCAGCCATCCATGCTGAGCCAGCCAGCCAGCCAGCCATCCATGCTGAGCCAGCCAGCCATCCATGCTGAGCCAGCCAGCCAGCCAGCCATCCATGCTGAGCCAGCCAGCCAGCCAGCCATCCATGCTGAGCCAGCCAGCCAGCCAGCCATCCATGCTGAGCCAGCCAGCCAGCCAGCCATCCATGCTGAGCCAGCCAGCCAGCCAGCCATCCATGCTGAGCCAGCCAGCCAGCCAGCCAGCCATCCATGCTGAGCCAGCCAGCCAGCCAGCCAGCCATCCATGCTGAGCCAGCCAGCCAGCCAGCCAGCCATGCTGAGCCAGCCAGCCAGCCAGCCATCCATGCTGAGCCAGCCAGCCAGCCAGCCATCCATGCTGAGCCAGCCAGCCAGCCAGCCATCCATGCTGAGCCAGCCAGCCAGCCAGCCAGCCAGCCATCCATGCTGAGCCAGCCAGCCAGCCAGCCATCCATGCTGAGCCAGCCAGCCAGCCAGCCATCCATGCTGAGCCAGCCAGCCAGCCAGCCATCCATGCTGAGCCAGCCAGCCAGCCAGCCATCCATGCTGAGCCAGCCAGCCAGCCAGCCATCCATGCTGAGCCAGCCAGCCAGCCAGCCATCCATCCATGCTGAGCCAGCCAGCCAGCCAGCCAGCCATCCATGCTGAGCCAGCCAGCCAGCCATCCATGCTGAGCCAGCAAGCCAGCCAGCCATCCATGCTGAGCCAGCAAGCCAGCCAGCCATCCATGCTGAGCCAGCAAGCCAGCCAGCCATCCATGCTGAGCCAGCAAGCCAGCCAGCCATCCATGCTGAGCCAGCAAGCCAGCCAGCCATCCATGCTGAGCCAGCAAGCCAGCCAGCCATCCATGCTGAGCCAGCAAGCCAGCCAGCCATCCATGCTGAGCCAGCAAGCCAGCCAGCCATCCATGCTGAGCCAGCAAGCCAGCCAGCCATCCATGCTGAGCCAGCCAGCCAGCGAGCCATCCATGCTGAGCCAGCCAGCCAGCGAGCCATCCATGCTGAGCCAGCCAGCCAGCCAGCCATCCATGCTGAGCCAGCCAGCCAGCCATCCATGCTGAGCCAGCCAGCCAGCCAGCCATCCATGCTGAGCCAGCCAGCCAGCCAGCCATCCATGCTGAGCCAGCCAGCCAGCCAGCCATCCATGCTGAGCCAGCCAGCCAGCCAGCCATCCATGCTGAGCCAGCCAGCCAGCCAGCCATCCATGCTGAGCCAGCCAGCCAGCCAGCCATCCATGCTGAGCCAGCCAGCCAGCCAGCCATCCATGCTGAGCCAGCCAGCCAGCCAGCCATCCATGCTGAGCCAGCCAGCCAGCCAGCCATCCATGCTGAGCCAGCCAGCCAGCCAGCCATCCATGCTGAGCCAGCCAGCCAGCCAGCCATCCATGCTGAGCCAGCCAGCCAGCCAGCCATCCATGCTGAGCCAGCCAGCCAGCCAGCCATCCATGCTGAGCCAGCCAGCCAGCCAGCCATCCATGCTGAGCCAGCCAGCCAGCCAGCCATCCATGCTGAGCCAGCCAGCCAGCCACACCATCCATGCTGAGCCAGCCAGCCAGCCAGCCATCCATGCTGAGCCAGCCAGCCAGCCAGCCATCCATGCTGAGCCAGCCAGCCAGCCAGCCATCCATGCTGAGCCAGCCAGCCAGCCAGCCATCCATGCTGAGCCAGCCAGCCAGCCAGCCATCCATGCTGAGCCAGCCAGCCAGCCAGCCATCCATGCTGAGCCAGCCAGCCAGCCAGCCATCCATGCTGAGCCAGCCAGCCAGCCAGCCATCCATGCTGAGCCAGCCAGCCAGCCAGCCATCCATGCTGAGCCAGCCAGCCAGCCAGCCATCCATGCTGAGCCAGCCAGCCAGCCAGCCATCCATGCTCAGGCAGCCAGCCAGCCATGCTCAGGCAGCCAGCCAGCCAGCCAGCCATCCATGCTCAGGCAGTCAGCCAGCCAGCCATCCATGCTCGGGCAGCCAGCCATCCATGCTCGGTCAGCCAGCCATCCATGCTCGGTCAGCCAGCCATCCATGCTCGGTCAGCCAGCCATCCATGCTCGGTCAGCCAGCCATCCATGCTCGGTCAGCCAGCCATCCATGCTCGGTCAGCCAGCCATCCATGCTCGGGCAGCCAGCCATCCATGCTCGGGCAGCCAGCCATCCATGCTCGGGCAGCCAGCCATCCATGCTCGGGCAGCCAGCCATCCATGCTCGGGCAGCCAGCCAGCCAGCCATCCATGCTCGGGCAGCCAGCCATGCTCAGGCAGCCAGCCAGCCATGCTCAGCCAGCCAGCCATCCCTAATCAGCAATACTCATCCATCCCATCCACTCCCAACTGTACCCAGCCGTATCCATCCATACCCGGCCGTACTCGGCCATACTCACTCATTCATTCTCAGTCATCCCATCCATACTCAGCCATCCCCATCCACGGCTCATCCATCCCCATTCATGCTCATTCATGCCACATCAGTTCTCATCCATGCCACTAGAGTGCCTCACAAAAGTGTAATAGGTAGTCTAATTAGATTTGACATTTATGTCCCTAGAACACCTGAAGGTGCTCCCTGCATGTTGAGCCTCTCTATGTGGCCAGGCTGTGTAAAAGTGTCACACATGTGGTATCGCCGTACTCGGGAGGAGTAGGAGAATGTATTTTGGTGTGTAATTTTCGGTATGTACATGCTATGTGTTAGAAATATTGTATAAATGGACAACTTTGTGTTAATAAAAAAAAAAAAAAAAAAAAAAAGCGTTTTTTATTTTCTTTACACATTTTCCTAAAACTTGTAGAAAAAAATGACATGTCCCTGCATGTTGTGCCTCTGTATGTGGTCAGGCTGTGTAAAAGTCTCACACATGTGGTATCGCCATACTCAGGAGGAGTAGTAGAATGTATTTTGGGGTGTAATTTGTGCAGTGCATATGGTGCGTGGGGAGAAATAACCTGCTAATATAACAATTTTGTGAAAAAAGAAAAAAAAAATCTTGATTTTGCAAAGAATTGTGGGAAAAAATTACAACTTCAAAAAACTCACCATGCCTCTTACTAAATACCTCGGAATGTCTGCTTTCCAAAAAGGGGTCATTTGGGAGGGTATTTGTACTTTCCTGGCTTGTTAGGGTCTCAAGAAATGAGATAGGCCGTCTACTACAGGTGTGATCAATTTTCAGAGATTGGCACTATAGCTTGTGGACTCTATAACTTTCACAAAGACCAAATAATATACACCGATTTAGGTTATTTTTAGTAAAGATATGTAGCAGTATAAATTTTGGCCAAATATTATGAAGAAAAATTACTAATTTGCTAAATTTTGTAACGGAAACTAAAAAAAATGCATGTTTTTATAGAATTTTCAGTCTTAGCGCAAAAAATAAAAAACCCAGAGGTGATTAAATACCAAAAAAAGAAAGCTCTATTTGTGTGCAAAAAAGGACAAAAATTTCATATAGGTACAGTGTTGCATGACTGAGTAATTGTCATTCAAACTGTGAGAGCACCGAAAGCTGAAAATTGGTCTGGTTAGGAAGGGGGTTTAAGTGCCCAGTGGTTAAACCAGGTATTGGTACTTTTGGCAGTGTGGGCGGGTACCAAGTCCTGCTGAAAAATAAAATCAGCATTAGGGATGAGCCCGATGTTCGATACGAACGCAAGTTCGACTTGAAAATCGTGTGTTCGCTGAAAAGCGAACAATATGCGGTGTTCGCGGCAAATTCGAAAGCTGCTGGAACACCGTTAAAGTCTATGGGATACTAACATGGAAAAATCAAAAGTGCTAATTTTAAAGGCTTATATGCAAGTTATTGTCATAAAAAGTGTTTGGGGACCTGAGTCCTGCCCCAGGGGACATGTATCAATGCAAATTTTTTTTTTTTTTTTAAAAACTGACGTTTTTTCGGGAGCAGTGATATATATATATATATATATATATATATATATATATATATATATATATATATTATTTTTTTTTTTTTTTTTTTTTATGCTTAAAGTGAAACAAAAATGAAATATTCCTTTAAATATCGTGCCTGGGGGGTGGGGGGGTGTCTATAGTATGACTGTAAAGTGGCGCATTTTTCCCTTGTTTAGAACAGTACCACAGCAAAATGACATTTCTAAAGAAAAAATTGTCATTTAAAACTGATCGTGGCTGTAATGATTTGTCGGGTCTTGGCAATATAGATACAGAGAATTGAAAAAAAGAGCATGGGATCCCCCCCCCCATCCATTACCAGGCCCTTTGGGTCTGGTATGAATATTAAGGGGAACCCCCGAATCAAAAGTAAAAAAAAAAAATTGTGTGGGGGTCCTCCCAAAATCCACATCAGGCCCTTTGGGTCTGATATGGAAATTTAAGGGAAACCCTGCGCCAAAATAAAAAAAAAAAAAAAATGGCGTAGGGGTTCCCCCCCCAAAATCCATACCAGACCCTTATCCGAGCACACAACCTGGCAGGCTGCAGGAAAAGAGGGGGGGGGGGGGGGCGAGAGAGCGCCCCCCCCCCCCCAAACCGTACCAGGCCACATGCCCTCAACATGGGGAGGGTGCTTTGGGGTAGCCCCCCAAAGCACCTTGTCCCCATGTTGATGGGGACAAGGGCATCATACCCACAACCCTTGCTTGGTGGTTGTGAAGGTCTGCGGGCAGGGGGCTTATCGGAATCTGGAAGCCCCCTTTAACAAGGGACCCCCAGATCCCGGCCTTCCCCCTGTGTGAATTGGTAACGGGGTACAAATGTACCCCCCCTACCATTTCACAAAAGTGTCAAAATGGTACAAAAGACAAGACACAGCTTGGGACAAGTCCTTTTATTAATAAATAAAAAAAAATGTCCCACGAAGTAAGTTCACACCGCCTGACAGACCGAAAAAGAAAAAAAAAGAAAAAAAAGCCGCAACTGACCCGGCTCCATGGGAGGCTCCTGCCGTCTGACGCGTCTTCGCTGTGACAGCTCTTGTATAACTGAGGGTGGGGCCACCCCATGATGTAACTGGGTGACCCCGCCCCCCTCTGACGCCACAGGGACTTCCCCATGGCTTCCCCATGGTGTCAGAGGGGGGCGGGGTCACCCAGTTGCGTCACCGGGTGGCCCCGCCCTCAGTTATATAAGAGCTGTCACAGCGAAGATGGAGAATAAGGTGGGTCGGTCGTGGCTTTTTTTTTCTTTTTTTTTTCGGTCCGTCGGGCGGCATGAACTTACTTTGTGGGACATTTTTATTTTTTAATAAAGGACTTGTCCCAAGCTGTGTCTTGTCTTTTGTACCATTTTGACAGTTTTTTTTTTTTTTTGTGAAATGGTAGGGGTACATTTGTACCAATTCACACAGGGGGGAGGCTGGGATCTGGGGGTCCCCTTGTTAAAGGGGGCTTCCAGATTCCAATAAGGCCCCCGCCCGCAGACCCCCACAACCACCGGGCAAGGTGCTTTGGGGGGATACTCCAAAGCACCCTCTCCATGTTGAGGGCATGTGGCCTGGTACGGTTCAGGAGGGGGGGGGGGCGGGGGCGCTCTCTCGCCCCCCCTCTTTTCCCGCAGCCTGCCAGGTTGTGTGCTCGGATAAGGGTCTGGTGTGGATTTTGGGGGGGACCCCTACGCCATTTTTAAAAAAAATTTTGACGCAGGGTTCCCCTTAAAATCCATACCAGACTTAGGTCTGGTATAGATTTTGGGGGGGGACCCCTACGCCATTTTTTTTTTTTTCAATTTGGTGCAGGGTTCCCCTTTAATATTTATATCAGACCTGAAGGGCCTGGTATGGATTTTAGGGGGACCTCCACGCAATAAAAAAAAAAAAAAAAAAAATGTATTCGGGGCTCCCCTTAATATTCATACCAGACCCAAAGGGCCTGGTAATGGACGGGGGGGGGGGGATCCCATGCTCTCTTTTTTTCAATTATCTGTATCTATATTGCCGAGACCCGACAATTCATTACAGCCGCGATAAGTTTTAAATTACAATTTTTCCTTTAGAAATGTCATTTTGCTGTGGTATTGTTCTAAACACAGGAAAAATGTGCCACTTTACAGGTATACTATAGATACCCCCCAGGCATGATATTTAAAGAAATATTTCATTTTTATTGTTTCACTTTAAGCATTAAAAAAAAATCACTGCTCCCGAAAAAAAAAACGGCGTTTAAAAAAAAAAAAAAAAAAAAATTGCATTTGATACATGTCCCCTGGGGCAGGACCCAGGTCCCCAAACACTTTTTATGACAATAACTTGCATATAAGCCTTTAAAATTAGGACTTTTGATTTTTCATGTTCGAGTCCCATAGGCTTTAATGGTGTTCGTGTGTTGTGCTGAATTTTTTGCATGTTCTGCTGCGAACTGAACAGGAGGTGTTCGGCTCATCCCTAATCGGCATCTCCTAAAAGCTGGTCAGCAGAGGAAAGCATGAAGTGCTCTAGAACTTCCTGGTAGAGGACTGCGCTGACTTTGGACTTGATAAAACACAGTGGACTAACGACAGCAGATGACCTGGCTCCCCAAATCATCACTGACTGTGGAAACTTCACACTGGACCTCATGCAACTTGGATTCTGCGCCTCTCCACTCTTCCTCCAGACTCTGAAACCTTGATTTCCAAATTAAATGCAAATTTTTCCACAGTCAGTGATGATTTAGGGAGCCATGTCATCTGCTGGCCTTGGTCCACTGTGTTTTTTATCAAGTCCAAATTAAAGTGGTGTTCCGGCCGAAATGATAGTTTTTAAATAAAAATACCCCTATAATACACAAGCTTAATGTATTCTAGTAAAGTTAGTCTGTAAACTAAGGTCTGTTTTGTTAGTTTATAGCAGTAGTTTGTTATTTTATAAACTTACAGCAGGCAGTGGCCATCTTAAGTGTGGGCATCTGAAGCCAGACTGTATTTCTTCCTGGATCTCATCCTTGCAGATCTCGCACATGCTCAGTGCAGCACAAGCCGTGTAATAGGTTTCAGGTCAGGTTTCCATAGCAACGGCAGTGTCAGAGGAAGTTGCCGCCCCTTCCCAGAAGGCATTGCAAACAGGAAATGATGCCATGGGCCGCGGCCAGGGAGGAGGAAGTGAAAAATGAATACAGCAGATATACAGTAAGTGCTGAGAAAAAGAATTTAAAAATATCCAATTCGTTTACAGTGCACAGTTTAGTGAGGGATGCTGAAGAGTTGTAAAAGTGGGTGGAACTCCACTTTAAAAGAAAGAAATGCTTGAAATATCTCACTCTGTGTGTAACATGTCTATTAAAAAATGAGTTTCACTTTTTGAATTGAATTACTGAAATAACTTTTTGATATTCAAATTTTATGAGATGTACACCTGTATAATGTTGTTGTGTTTTGTTTTTTTTTTCAATCTTATATGTATTTTACTTTTCAGTTTAGAGATTGTCGGGAAGAAGCACTGAAGTTCTTGTGTGCGTTTTTGGAGAAAATAGGTCAGAATGTCCAGCCTTATGCTGTGGACATGAAGGTAAGGAGTAAAAAAAAAATAATCAGAATTCTTGTTAAAGTAAATAAGAAAACGCTGTCACATATATAATAAGATGCCTTCTCAATGTAGGCAAAAAAAGTCCACCAAAAATGAAAATATAAAAATAAATATAATAAATTTAATAAAGTGAAATGTCCAGAAAGCCAGCAAAAGTCCTTAGGTGAAGTGTTTAGTGTTCATCAAATTTTCCACAGGTGCAACACCCAGAGCTCCCCAAAGGATAGACAGGGCAAACATATCCTCTTACCAGATATTTAGACCTTTTCAAGGTCTATATGCGCATTAGTGAGCAATCACCCCTCACTTCAGGTAATAAGCAGCCTTTTCTGTTCAGCCTGCTTAATGGATGCCAATGATGCAAATCACCACACATATAAAGTTCTTTAGGGAACCTCAAACCCGGTCTTTTGTGTGTAGATGGGAATGTGTGAAGCTTGCTGCTGGCAGCCTGGAAGTGTGCTGACAATGACAGGGGGACAATGAGTTTCCTCTCTGCCACACAGAACAGAGCAAGGACTGGAGGAGAGAACCGCCTAAGAGCCAGACAGGAGCTTCTGTAACTCAGGCCACTTGAATATATTACTATACTTCAACATCTAAACACGAAAAACCGGGATTGAGGTTCTCTAAAGAACTTTATATGTGTGGTGATTTGCACCTGTTGAAAATTTGAAGGACACTTCTTTTCTTCACCTAAAGGACTTTTGCCAGCTTTCTGGACATTTCACTTTATTAAATTTATTTAATATTTTTATTTTGGTGGACTTTTTTTGCCTACATTGAGAAGGCATCTTATCACATATTTGACAGCGCAACACTTTTTCTTATTTAATTTGTTTAATATGGTGTGTACATATTTATGGGTGCTGTTGTTTTGTCATTTATTTATTTTAATTCACCTTGCACACTAAGCTCAATTTTCTCTATATACATCTTGTTAAAGTAAACCTGGTAGTTAGAAGCTCCCTGCAGTGTGAGTGTCAGTCAGTTATAGTATTTTGATATAGAATTTTGGATACAGAATTGTGGAATTTTTTAATCAGGATAGTCAGAGCATGTGGTAACCTGGTGACATTTGAGATTTTATCTTTAGATAAAGATAACATATTTTGATATCAGAAGATGTTCATACTTTTAAAACTTGCTGAAAGTTCCATGGGCACTTTTTGATTGGGTGTGCTACATGATAGAGTAATCATTAATCATGATAGTTTCATATTTATACTGTATATGAGCACCACAGGCTGAGGCATTTTATGCAGATTAGAGGACTCTGGGTTCACTTCTATCTTTCTAAGCTAGGGTGTGATTCATAAACCTCATTATTACATCACATGTAATACGTAACTATATGCATCTTTCCTTTTACAGATAGAATAGCCTTAGAATGGGGGTGGGATTAGATTTAAGTATAATTAGGGTTTGATTTGCATTCCACTTTAAAGGCTAAGTTCAGCTTTTGGAGCATGTTATACCTGTATTTAGGGGCTCTGCCCATACAGCTGCAACATTCATTTGTAGGGATCTGTGAATAAATAAACTACAAGTACTATTGTCAGCGCAACAAACAGACTGGTAGTTCGTGCTGATGGACTTCGTGCTGATCACTTCCCTTATAGTACATTCACAAGGCCCCACGGCTACAGAGGTACGGGCAGAAAGCTGTAGGTCTTGTCTGTAGGAGCCTGACATCGCACCCATGATCCAATGCTTGTGGGTGCAATGCTTTTCAGTCTCCTGGGGGAAAAATTAATAAATACACATTTTCTTTGTGTAAAAATATGTACATTTATTATTCCCCCCCCCCCCCCCAAAGGTGAACTTAGCCTTTACGCTGGCAATATGTTGGTAGATTTTTTAATCAAACATTGATGCAAAAATTCTCATCAGTACATTCGATGACATGACGAATGTTGTTCAAAAGTACTTAAAAATGATGTTTGCTTTCAACATTTGTTTTTTGAGTGAATGATCCTTCCTGAATGAAAATGGCATTTACTGTTAGAAATTCGGTTATTTGAGAGATATGTTTCACCCTGCACCTTCAAATTTTCATGTCACTGTGGTCGAAAATGAACACCAAATTCCCCCCAATAACCATCTGAAAATTGAACAAGCCTTCTTAAAACTAACATGTTCCAGCAAAATTCTACTAGTGTATGGCCAGCTTTAGGAAGGTCACTGACATAGAGACTGCTGTACAGCCAAACGATCCATCTTTCTCTAGTCATCTTCCGGGACGGCATAACCTGAGAGATGACTGGTCCACCTGACAGGAAACACAATCAACATACAAGGTTAAAAGGCCCCTCCCTTCCCCCTGCACCTCAGTTCTTGATTGTGTTTCCCGGCAGCAAAACGTTTGTTGTTTTTTCTCAGACCTGAAGCTGGTAGCGGATGGTCCCCCCCCCCCCCCCCGAGGGCTGGACGCCAAAGCCGGGGAGGGTGGCGGGTCCAGCCATGGCCCTGTCCTTCTCAGGGGGTCCCCCCAATGGCCGGGGGAGAGAGTCTTCCCCGGCAAGGAGCCTCCCGGGTACAGAGGGGTATCCCGGAACTCCTGTGAGCACATACCTCATGCTTTTTCCTTCCACCCAGTCAGGTACGGAGGTGATGAAGGAACTGGAGCTTAGGCTGGTGTCTAGGCCGCAGAGCGGCTAGAGGACGCCAGCCAGGTGAGTACCTTGGTGCCTTGTAGGGCTGGTGGAGGTCCTGGACTTCATAGGGAATGCTGAAGCTCCTGTGTATGGAGCAGGCATCCCAGGGTGGAGTAAGATGGCGGTGTTTCCGGTTCCGGGCGCTGTAACTTCCGGTCTATGCCAAAATGGCAGATTCAGACACTAGAGGCCAAAATCCTCCCTCAGATAGCGGCTCTCCAACAAAATGGCGCCGATCATCGGTGTATAGGAGATAGACACTCAGCGCTCCAGGGAAAAGCAGGAGGCCTCACGATACTCCTCTCTTGGGGTCGGAAAACCTCGCAAAGCAGCAGATATGGATGGAGAGGAGGTAACAGCTGCAACCTTAGCCCAGGAAGAGGCCAGTGGTGGTGAGTCCTATTCCGTTTTGAATGTAGTGAAGTAAGAGGGGTCTTGCCTACACCATAGGAGGGGAGAGAGAGAGAGAGAGACACACACACACACACACTCAAAGTCTTAGGAAACTGGTTAAAGTTTGGACTTTGTCTTTTTTGTCTCCCTAGATCCTGGCGGCTCTGCTCAGGATGCTCACAAGATGAAGGGCAAAAATCCCCCTCCTCCCAGGTCAAAAAGATGTGGGAACTGTAATGATAACCTCCCACAGGACCATGTGAAACCTTTTTGCTATAGGTGCATACAGAAACTGTCTAGTAAGGAAACCTCACAGGTTATGAGGGACTTCCTTGCGGTACAGTCGGAGATGCTTTCTACCCTCCAGTCTATTAAGACAGCTATAGCACCTAAAGCGGATGATAGAGAAATCCTGTCCTCTAGAGAAGGCACTTCCTCTCAGGAAGGTTTTTCAGACAGGGGTCAGAAAACCTCGCAAAAAACCCCTTCCTCTGTCACTTCGGGAGTTGAAGAGTTTGAGGACCCAGAGGAGTCAGAGGAGGACTCATTAGAGGAAGGTGTAGACACATACACAGACGCTGAGAGGCAGGATAGTGACAGTCCTAGAGCTAGTAGCCACCTCTTTCCCGTGGAAGACATGGGGCAGTTACTTAGGGCGATCTATGTCTCTGAGGATATCCCAGAACCTCCGGTTCAGGCGTCGGCCCGGGACAAGATGTACAGGGGTTTGGGAAAGCCTCAGTCAAGGGTGTTCCCAGTTCATCAGGCCCTAAAGGAGATGATTTTGAGAGAGTGGAAAGACCCGGAAAGAAAGGTTCTTAGACTTAAAACTTGGAAGAGAAGGTTTCCTTTTGGGGAGGAAGAAGAGCAGAAATTCTTTAAAACCCCTAAGTTAGACGCAGCTCTGTCGCAGGTTTCTAAAAAATCTGACTTGTCTTTTGAGGTTTCAGGGAACCTAAAAGACCAAATGGACAGAAGGGCGGAGGCGCTTTTGCGCAGAGCATGGGATTCCAATGCGGCTGCCATGGCTCCTGCTTTGGCGTCAGCATGCGTGGCAAGAAACGTGGACGCATGGTTAGGCAGACTTTCCAACCATGTTTCTAAAGGCAGTGATTCCAAAGAAATCACAGACTCGTTAGAAATAATAGGTAAGGCTGTGGCATATTTGGCAGATGCGGCTGTGGAGTCTGTCAGGAACACAGCCAAATCTGCGGCCCTCCTTAACTCCGCAAGAAGGGCAGTCTGGGTCAAATCATGGGAAGGGGGCCATATGTCTAGATCAAGGCTATGTGGTTGGCCCTTTGAAGGTTCACAACTCTTTGGACCTGGCCTGGATCAGGTGCTGTCAAGGTCAGCAGAAAAGGGAAAAAAGTTCCCAGTTAAAGCTAAAGGAGAAAGGGGCAGGAAGTTTTTTCGTCCCTCCTCTAACAGGATCAATTCAATGGAAATTGACCCTTTTCAAAGGAAAAAAGGATGCGAATAGAAGGTGGGGAAAGGGAAAGAGCGCACAAAAAGGTAGTCTGCTCTTTTCTAGACCTAAAGACGCCACCAAGCAGTCTAAGTGACGCCAGCATCAGGGTAGGGGGGAGATTGTCCCACTTTGTCCCTCGGTGGAAAAGGATCTCCGAAAGCCCCTATATCTTGCAGATTGTAACAGAGGGATATCGTCTGGAACTTCTCTCCCCTCCCCCACAAAACTTTTTTCTGACCCGTCTCCCCAAGGAAACTTCAAAAGCTGCAGGGCTGTTGGACAGCTTGCAGGGATTGGCATTCCAGGAGGTGATCATCCCCGTTCCACCGGAAGAGCTTTACCAAGGGTTTTACTTCCATGTATTTGTTGTTCAAAAACCGTCAGGGAAATTTCGCCTGATATTAAATCTCAGGAAGTTGAACAGGTTTTTGCGACTAAAGAGCTTCCGGATGGAGAGTATATACACGGTGCGCAGGCATCTATTAAGGTATGCGTTCTTAGCCACGATAGATCTGAGGGATGCTTACCTTCATATCCCGATCACCAGGGAACACCAGTCCCTGCTGAGATTCGCAGTCCTTACGAGCGAAGGGATTCAACATTGGCAATTCTGAGCTCTTCCCTTTTGGATTAGGGAGCTGCAGTTCTTCCTTTTGTCCTCCTGGGACAAAAGGAGAGAGTCATTGGATGCAAGGGTGTCTATTACAACAAGAGTAAGGACCTCCCTAGATTGGTGGCTGGATCAGGACAAGCTCAGGTTGGGTCTACCCTGGGACCAGTGGAATCCTACAAGAATCACTACCGATGCAAGTGCTTGGAGTTGGGGCGCTCACCTGGGGGACTTCCAGGCATGGGGGGCCTGGACGCCTTCTCAGGCAGGGGTATCCTCCAACCACAGGGAACTCCAGGCGGTGGGCCAGGCCTTAGTATCCTTTGGAGACAGGATTCAGGGCTTAGAGATCCAAGTCCTGTCAGACAATGTGACAACGGTCTCTTAGCTGAATCATCAGGGGGCACCAGATCCAGGAAACTACTGAGTCCAGTCCTGAACATCTTAAACTGGGCCGAAGAGAACCTTCAGTCCATATTGGGGGTTCACATAAGACAAACCGCCAATGTGGTGGTAGACTTCTTAAGCCGGCAACCCATCCTCCAAGGGGAATGGGAGTTAAATTAGGAGGTCTTTCTCCAGATAAGTCAGAAGTTCGGGATTCCGGATATAGATCTTCTTTTTGCCTACAGAGGGAACAAAAAAGTGGATCGTTTTTTCTCTCTCAACAGAGAAGGGGGTTCCCAGAGAGTGGATGCTCTGTCTCAGGACTGGGACTTCCGTCTAGCTTACGCCTTTCCCCCACTAGTCTTAATACCACGGGTCTTACAAAAATTGGCCCGCTCATATTGCGGACTGATCCTTATAGCCCCATGGTGGCCAAAAAGGACCTGGTTTGCCACTCTGAAAAAGTGGTCAATTTCTCCTCCGCTCTGTCTTCCAACCAAACGAGATCTTCTCCTACAGGGGCCAGTCCTCCACCCCGACCCGGGATTCCTCAAACTGACGGCATGGTTCTTGAGGAGGAGATCCTTAGGGGCAAGGGGTGCTCTGATAGGGTAATTGAGACCCTCTTGGGCAGCAGGAAGCTGGTCACCAGGAGGATCTACTCCAAGATGTGGAATTGCTTCTCACAGTGGTGCCGTGATAAGGAGGTGTCTTACCATTCAGTACCAGTGGTACTGGAATTTTTGCAAGCAGGGGTGGATCAGGGGATTTCCCCGAACACCTTGAGAGTACAGATAGCAGCGTTATCTGTATTTTTGGATAAGAGGCTCGCACTAGAACCTCTGATTAAGAGATTTCTTCTGGCAAGGGAGAGGGTAACCCCTGTCAGGGTGAATGTATTCCCTCCATGGAATTTATCTCTGATTTTGGAGGCGCTGACGATAGCGCCCTTCGAACCAGCGCAAGAGATTTCAGTTAAGTTTTTGACTCTTAAGTTAGCGTTTCTGTTGGCCATAACCACGGCCAGAAGGGTGAGCGACCTACAGGCCCTGTCAGTTAAGGAGCCTTTTCTGTTGATTCTGGAGGATAGAGTGGTTCTTAGACAGGACCCACTTTATCTTCCCAAGGTCGCATCTAAGTTTAATAGATCTCAGGAGATCATTTTACCCTCCTTCTGTGATAATCCAAAAAATGAGAAGGAGAGGAAGTTTAATTTATTAGATGTCAGGAAATGTTTATTGATGTATCTAGATAGAGTAAAGGACTACAGAAAGTCGAATCATCTTTTAGTTTTATTTAGCGGCCCTAGAAAGGGAGGGCAGGCGTCTAAATGTACTGTGGCTAGGTGGATTAGGCAGACAATAACATTGGCCTATGAACAGAATGGTTCCCCAGTACCAGGGAACCTTAAGGCCCACTCAACAAGATCCTTGGCGGCCTCTTGGGCAGAGAGAGCTGGGGCCTCGATAGAACAGGTCTGTCGCACAGCCACTTGGGTGAAGCAGGATACCTTTTTGAAACACTATAGAGTGGAACTGCTGTCGCCCCAGGATCTGACATTTGGAAGAAAGGTGCTACAAGCGGTGGTCCCGCCCTGAGGTAGGCCTTGAACTCCTTGTCCATCCTCTCAGGTTATGCCGTCCTGAAAGATGACTAGAGAAAATTGACAGTTACTTACCGATAACTGTTTTTCTGGGATATTTTCCAGGACGGCAGGCCTACTTTCCACCCATGTTTTAATATAAGTACTATTGGAAGAGTTTCTCTCTGTCACCCGGATAACCTATTACTTTGGGAGAACTGAGGTGCAGGGGGAAGGGAGGGGCCTTTTAACCTTGTATGTTGATTGTGTTTCCTGTCAGGTGGACCAGTCATCTCTCAGGTTATGCCGTCCTGGAAGATATCCCAGAAAAACAGTTATCGGTAAGTAACTGTCAATTTTCCCTTATGGCCGTTGGTGAAAACTAGTACGCAGATTCTAATATATGTAGGAATGTGACATTTATAATGTTCTCTCTTCTGTAGTTTTTTTTTTTTTTTTTATTGTACTATAGATGCTCACATGTTTTCTTTTACAGCCTGAACATCTATTTGAGTGTGGTCAGAAATGTACATATGATCACAAAGGCAAAAATTAGTTTGTATTGCATTTATTCAAGTGGTGGTAAACCCTGCAGCCCCCTCTCCTGTGCATCCTTCTAAAACGCACAGACCAAAGGTTTTTTCTCAGCTCTAGCAGGCAGGGGGCAGCGATCTGTCACACACTGTTGTACAGCCTAAAGCCCAGAAGATGTTTAATCTGAAACCTGAATGGAGGGAATGGACACACCCCCCCTCTACACGCTGTCCTAGAGAAACATTGACAGCGAAGGTTGTCAATCATCCGCTATCTCCTGCAGGGGATGGGGGGCCATCACCCAAGCTTGTCTGGTGTCCAATCATGCAGATAGTGGAGGAAGGAGACCTCAGAGAGAAATGACACTGGGTGCTTTGGATTGAGGCAATTGTACACTATAGAATGATATGCTTTGTTTGTTGTGTCTGAGGTTTACAACCACTTTAATCTGTCATTGTTTTACTCATATCTTTTCTAGAATGTGTGTGTTGTTGTTTACACAAAGGAAAAATATGCAAAATGTAAAGTCGCTGCTTTAGATCTCCTTATAAAGGTAAGAGATAGGTGAGCTAATATAAGCTTAATAATATAATTTTATATATGATCATTCATTGTTTGTACAGATAAACACATGTACTAATAGAGATTAAAGCTGGGTTCACACTGGTGCACATCACATGCAATGTCTGTGCGATGCAAATTCAGCCATATAAACTGTATGGCTGAAATTGCAGCGTATTCGCATCAAAATGGTGAAGGACCCTTTTTTTGGTTCACACTGGAATCAGATCAAATGGTACAGGAATCGGATCATGAATACCCATGCCATCTGATTCCTGTACTATTTGAACCGATCCGTTCTGGGGGTGTCATTAACTTTACATTGACACCCACAGCGGTTCATAGAGGGCAGTGTGAACTGCCTGCGAGTGAGATGTGATGCTGGTTCCCGCATCGCACCAGTGTCAACCCAGAGTGCTAATTTTATATGTGTTGACATTTTGGGATTGTAATGGTGCATTTACAGTATATTGATAAAACATCTCTGATGTTTTTGACAATGCATAGAGCCCCACTGTTCCTTCTGTGCTTAGTCGGGAAAGAATAGTGTTAACTTGCCAAAAGATTGCCCATGAAAACATTCATTCAGATTGTATTTATAAGAGACTTATTTGAATACCAATTACCCTTCCATTTCCATTTTATTGAGCTTAGATGTATTTTTTCCTGTATAGTTTGGTGCTGGAAATGCTGCCTGTAATTATTTGATGGTGGAAATACAATAAGGGCCCGTGTCAACAGGCTTTGGACTTGTGTTGATGGCATCAGTTTGAGACATTTCAGAATTCATTGACAGGTGAATTTGACCTGGTTCAAGCAAGTTTTACATTCTCATAGGCTTGTTTGGGAATGCAAAACCCATTTGAAGCAAACAAAAGTTCATTAACACAGACCCTACCCTAGAGATAATTGTGGAACATTTGAAACTTGTATTTGGAACTGCTTTTAAACAGCAATATAATTTTATTGAATACATTAGTGTAGATTACTAAAATAGAGCTAAAGGCAAAACTTTTTTCTTTTCTTTTTTGTACATCATGGGACACAGAGCATCCTTATAGTCATTGTGATAGGGTTTTGCTGTCACCTTCAGGTGATTAGACACTGGAAAAAAAAAAGACAAGAAGTCCTCTCCCTGGCATAACCCCTCCCTGTTAGGCAAGGCTTGAGTTTTTTGCCAATGCCTGAAGGTGATGGCTACATCTGTGCAGCACTCTGCATTAAAATAGCTAGCTTTGCAATGGTTTCATCTGGGATTGGGAGCAGTGGCGTATCCAGGGTATGGCACATATGGCAAGTGCCATGGGCGCAATATGAAGTGGGCGCTGCTGAGTGGCTGGGCAGCAAGGCTTTGTCCTGCATAATTATGTTGCATATATGTCAACTTGTGGCTGAATAGGACCTGCAGTAGTGTGAACATCCAGCACATCCAGGGATTGGCGAGCAAGCCAGCTGGATGTGCACTGTGCAGTTCCGATGAAAGACCTCACCTGTCAGATCCAAGTTGTGATGTCGGGTATGGGTGGGACTGCTACTCAGACCCGCCCCTCTATCAAACAACCAGTGTAATGAAAGAGCCGACTCACATGATACTTCATTACATATAATGCTCCTCCTCCTCCCTTACACAGAGCACAGCAGCCCCTCCCCTCTAGCAGGTTGTAACTAAGCCGCGCACCTCACCCTACCTCCTTTCCCGCATGAGCAGCTTCTGTTATTATACACAGGGGGAACACTGCAGAGAATGTAAGGTGAGTGTATAGTGCGAGGAGGCTAAGCTCTGGTATCAGACATGCACAGGAGGGACTTCTGGTTCCAGCATGTCAGCTGCTTTCTGGGGAAGTTTGTTATTGTGCCATCACTATGTACAGTCCTGAGTACATCACTTCCTGGGTACTACATGCTGTGTGATGTTCCATCCACTCACTGTGCTGGTGGGGGGGAATGATGTGTTAGGCTGCCCCCCCCCCCCCCCCCCAGCTGTCTGTATGTTCTGGTGGGATCTCACGTTGCAGATACTATATCTCTCTACAGATTGGATCTGTCCAGTGTGTGGTCTCCGGGGCTCCCTACAGGAGATCTGAGAGGGGGATCAGGCACCTAGGGGTGTCAGGCAGTAAAGAGAACCTGTCATCGTCCATTCAGATCAAAGACCCCTTTCACACGCCCCGGGCATCAACAGTAAAGCGGCGCTATTTTTAGCGCCGCTTTACTGTCGTTTTAGCGGCGCTATTCGGCCACTAGCGGGGCGGTTTTAACCCCCGCTAGCGGCCTAAAAGGGGTTAAATCCGCCCGCAAAAAGCCACTGCAGCAGTGTTTTGCCAGTGATATAGCAGCGCTGCCCCATTGATTTCAACGGGGAGGAGCGGTGAGTTCACCACTCTGTCACCGCTCCAAAGAAGCTACTGGCAAGACTTTTTCTGACGTCCTGCCAGTGCAACGCTCCAGTGTGAAAGCACTCTGGCTTTCACATTGGAGTGAATGGAGCTGCTTTTTCTGGGCGCTTTGCAGGCGCTATTTTTGATGCTATAGCGCCTGAAAAACGCCTCAGTGTGAAAGGGGTCTAAAAGATAAGTACTACATCTGGGCGCCTCCATTGCTGACACCATCCCTGCACTCTCCTGCCATCTGTATGTCTGTAAGGCACCTGGTGAATGCTTTGCTCTGTGCCAAGGCCGATCCCTGATGTAGGGAGACATATTGACCCCTTTCAAACTGAGACGCTTGGCAGGCGCTAAAGTGCTAAAAATAGCGCCTGCAAAGCGCCCTGAAAGAGCCGCTCCATGCAATCCAATGTGAAAGCCCCAAGGGCTTTCACACTGGAGCAGTGTGCTTGCAGGGCGGTCTAAAAAGTCCTGCAAGCCGCATCTTTGGAGCGGTGTTTTTACCGCTCCTAAAGCGCCCCTTCCCATTGAAAACAATAGGGCAGCGGTACTTTGCAGGCGGTTTTAACCCTTTTTCGGCCGCTAGCGGGGGTTAAAAATGCCCTGCTAGCGTCTGAATAGAGCCGCTAAATATAGCGGCGCTTTACCGCCGTTGCCCGCAACACTTCAGTGTGAAAGTGGCCTAAAGCTGACATTTACCTGAAAAACGAATTGGGTATACACTGTTCAATTTTTCTCATTCAACCAGCAGGCTGAATGGAAGTCTTTGATCTCTCTCAGCTGAAAATGAGTGTGCACCCAGTGCACTGAAAGGTGAATGGAAGCTCTGACTGCAGTGGATAGAAGAGCCATCTACAGAAAGGAGCTGCTTTTACAAATATAAACAAGTGGAAGATGGTGGAGTTTTGGGGAGGGGATGGGGAGATGAGGGCAGAGGAGAGGGGCAATAGTCAGATGTGGATGGATGACCTGCACTCTGTATCTAGAACTCTCCTGAACCCTGCACTCTGTGCAAAAGGCACTCCAGAAACCTGCAGTCTGTACCTAGTGCTCTCCCGAGCCTTGCACTCTGTAAATAAAGCACTCCAAAAATCTACTCCCTGTGCATATCACACTCCTGAACAAGGCACTCTGTTCATAGCACACTTCTGAATCCTGAACATAATGCATTCCTGAATCCTTCCACACTTTGTGTAACGCACACTTTCATAGTTTATACAAAAACATTTGTAATGGAAGCTTTTCCTTTTTTTTTTTTTCAATGATAGTGCTGAGGTGTGTATGTGTCCATGAGACTTTATCTTGTGGCACAGCAATCAAAGCATATTTTAGAGGTACAAGGAAACCTGGGTTTTGTTTAGCCAGGCCCATTAAGCCCCCCCCCCCCCCCCCTCCCCACTGTTAAGAGTTTGACCACATCCACTTTTGCCACAGTGCACTTCCTCCCTCAAGTGTCCCTCATTCTGAAGTTCAAAAGTTGGGAGGTATGGTCTCTTCTGCTCGTAAAAGCCTGTTACGGGCAGCGGTGCCTGTAAAAAAGATGGCCATGGGCCTGCCATGCAACCGTTTCAATGGCAGGCACTCATTCTCAGCGGTGCCACAATAGCGCAACAGTGCAGAGGAGGCACAGACCTCAGGAGGACATTACTGGGGGAGGAAGCTGGCCCAGCAGAGGAGGACAGTACACTGATATGCACAGTGCCTGACTGGAGAGGTGAACGGGACACAGTGACAGAACAGAAGACGGACACTGACTGATGTGGAAAGGTATGGTAATATGAAGGGGGGACAGAGTAGGAAACTACGATGTCCACAGCCTCTAACCATGTCCTATCCGCAGTATCTGAAAGATGGGTTTCAAATGATTTGACAGGGGCGCAGTTTCAGTGGTTGCCATAAGCGCCATTTTCACTAGATACGCCTCAGATTGGGAGGCTAGCTCTTTCAGGAGCCATATCCTACGGCTTGTCAGTGGTCAGATAAATGGTACCCAGACCCCGTTTCGGATGACACGGGGGTGGCCTGTAACATTACCAGTCGACACTGGACCCTGTGGAATGGGACCCTGCGCAATTACATACTGCCTTGTAAACCAGATGGGTGCTATACAGGTCCAGGGCAGTGATCTCCAGCTTGGGAGTTGAGTCCCTGAGGGCACTTGTGGCAAAGCCCATCATGATGGGTGAAGATTGGACCCCCTAGGGGTTTCTATGGCTGGACTGGTGAGTGCCCTGGGGTAGTCCCATCCCCGGACAGGGAAGTGAGCCTCAGAAGTTATTTGGTGCTACATAAATCCTGTATAATAATAGTTCCTTGTAGGATTACAGGTCACAGCAGAACCTCCCTGGTGGGACTACAGGTTGCAGTAGAACCTCCCAGGTGAGCAGAACTTCCCTAGTGAGATTACAGGTCACAGCAGACTGTTTTGGTGGTGGGACTGCAAGTCACATTTTCAGCAAGTGTTAGTCGCACAACCATCCTCTCAGCTGACTTGGACTGCTGTTCCCCACAAGGGTCCCTATATATACATCAGCAGGCTAATATGTGATGGCAAAGAGGGAGGGATGTAGGGGGTGAGGGGTCCCAAATATCTTCAAGTAGGGAGGAACCTGGACGTAGTGCATTATGTAATGTATCCCCAAGGGTCAGTTTCTTTCTGAGCTGATCTGACTCCCTCTACCTATCTTTGTATCACACTACCTTTTGGGGCACCTTTTTCCTTCAGTTCCTTGTGACAAGCGAGGAATGTTCACCTGTTGTCGCTGAATTTCTGGTTCATTTTTCCGGAATACTTGCTGGCTTGGACCAGAAAACATTCCCCTTCCTTATTATGGAGGAGGAACCAGTGGAGGATAAGAACAAATGTATTCCAGTAGAAGGAAAAGCAGAAGTATCTTCATAAGGGAAATATTCACTTGAATAACCCTATGGTCGGAGATATCTCAGATATGAAAAAAACTTGTGTCCAGACTAATTAAGTTTCTGCTTCCTGAGTTCTTCACTTCAAATTTGACAGGACTGGGATCATGGTGTTCTTGACAGCATCCCCAGTCCTTCCCTATACATCCTCAGGTAAAGGATGGTTTTGTACACAGACTAAGCTCACTTTAACAACATGATCATTCCGCCCAAAAGTTTCACTCAACAGTACCCCAGTGAAAGTGAATTTACTAGGAAATGGAGTATGCCCTTGTTAAATCTGGCAGTCTATGTCATTGGGATCCTCATAAGCACAGTGGTCGATGTCCTAGTATTTAAGGAAGCCACGAAAAAACATCTGGTGGCTTTATACTAGGCACATCGGTGGGAGCTGCTTTACAGCCAGCAATTGCAGCTGTTGGCGTGTCACTACCTTGAAGTCTGGGCTTGTTGCATGACGAAAGGGATTGTAGAGCCACCGAATCGACCAGAAATCTGGAGGATTTTTACATATGCTCTTAGTGTATACATTATACGACTTCATACAGCAACTTGTACATCTTGGGGTCTTTTATATATCAGATTGGAGTTCAGCTTTCGAGGCATTAATGCACTTCCTGCCTACCTGCATCTTGTGTTTTTCATCTGCATAAGAAGTGTGTTAATCATGTAGTTTCATGGTGTCATGTGTTGACCTGTACACACACACCCTATAGTAGAGTGAACATTTACATTCTGGTGAGAAGTTTCTGTTTGTGTTTAATCATGAGGCATGCAGCATAACACTGCACAGGTTAATACATGACTTCTGTAGTCTGAGAACTAACATTTCCTGTGAAAAAATTACATATCATACAATTCCTGGGTCTGTGTAGTGCTGGTGTAGGTGAGAACTAATTCGATTTGACAGACAGAAGCAGGCAGAACGTTTACAGACACATATCCTACCATGCAGCTGGAAGATTATTTTTTTTTTATTACATTAGCACTCCAACTTTTGTGATGTGACACAGAACAGATGGCAATGCATGCACTGGACACTGTGGCCTGGAACAGGAAGTTGTCTTGTCCCTTTTTGGCGATTAGAGATAGTAGCAGATAATGGAAATACCTAGAGGAATTGATCAGCCATGACGCTGCAAACTTCAGCAGCAACATCTGAGCTGAGGCAAGCAAAAGGCACAGGAAGTATAGCTACGCTAATATCTAGTTAAACCAGTAAAAACATTTGGAAATGTACAATGCCTTTAAAGCAGAACTGTATTTATTTTTTATTTTTTTTAATGCCTGCAGTGTTAGTACCTGAATTAAACCAGCCTCTTACACATCATGTACAGCAGAGCTGGAGTGTGAGAGGTTGAAACAGTACTAGAAGCTATTCATTTCAAGTGCTGACATGGAGCATGCTGATATGATAGAGCAGAGTGACACAGAGATTAGCATTATGTTTCCTCTTTTTCACTTTCCATTCACAGGCTGGGACCGGTCCAGGTTGACCTGGGCTCAGGAAGTAAATTTGAATGCTGCTGGCCATCAGGATATATAGTGGCAGAAATCTAGTATTGCAGGAGAAAACTTGAGGAATGTAGCTTAATTTTGCAGCAAAGGCTAATTTTGTTATTTTTCTCTTTTTTAAATGGGTTATTTGTTTTTATAAGGCTGGAGTTCTACTTTCACTTTCAATATTTTTTTTATTAAAAGATTTCAAAGAACGCTAACTGTTGCAAAAGATTATCTGGTCACATGACTAACTATCAGATAACAGGATGACAATTATAAAGAATACAGGGCCACGTCCATGTATATGGAAGTAATAAGCAAGACATAAAATAATGTACCCAGGATGCAATGTTTTAATGGGCTAATCTGGTCTAATGATCTGGGTTGAGGGAAATAACAACACAGGTTGTCTCATTCAGGTTAAGGACAGGAGGTTAGTTGTGCTCTAATTATCAAGGGTTGGTCATTTTTGCATCTTGGGAGATCTTCAGCTTCTGGTTAAATGCCAGTAGCAACCTGAATTTGGGATAAAAAAGTAGTGGGGGCATGGGATGAACGCGTCCATCTCAAAAAATCCTGTGCAACAAAGAGAGAGGATAGAATGGCGTAAAGGTATAACAAAGGGATAGAGAGAGGAGATAAGTAGGGAAGGTGTGGGAAAAGGATAGGGGGGAGGAATTAAGAGACACGGAATATTAGAGGACATTGGGGCTTTCCGCATGTACTTCTACAACGTGCGCCACCTTGAGGGAGGCATAGCTTGCCACTGGTAATAAAGGGTTGGCATAATGTATCCATGCTGCAAGAAATTGTTTATGTGTGTTCAATATAATGTTATGAATGATAGTTTGCTGGAGTTCTGTTTTAATCCTTTGATTAGTAGTTTACTTGATTCAAGTTTTCTAAACATGAAATTACTTGTATTATTAATATATGTATATATTTTTTCTTATGATGTTTTTGTCATTTCAGCTACTCCAACTTCTAAAGAAGTCCTATGTTATTGAAGAATTAAAAATTTGTGATGTTTTCAATAAATTTTATGGAGAACTTTCTATTAAAGCCAAATTGTCAGACACAGGTGAAATATAATCTTAACTGATACTGAGAGAACATCACATTTAAAGTAGAACTATAGGCAGAACTTTTTTTTTCTTTCATTTTGGATAGAGTAAAGGAGGGTTAAAACCCCTGTCAATTTTTTTTTTTTTTTGCATTCTGTGTCCCATTGCAGAGATTTCCCTTCTTGTAGCCAAACAGGAAGTCAGATGAAATTCCTGCAAATTAAGGGAATTGATTGGGGACCCCATTGGAAGACTTCCCCTCTTACTTTTTGGGGACAACCCAAAATTCAGGATTTTCTTTTACTTTTACCTTTTTAATGATAATGGTAAACAAGACAAATAGAGAGGGTGAAGCTCCCTAACGGGGGCACAGACAGCTATAAAAACTGACAGGTGTTCTAATTTCCCTCCACTCTGTCCAAAGCTAAAAAAAACTTTGCCTTTAGTTATACTTTAAGTTAAAAACATATAAATGTTTTCAGTTTGACCAGTAAACTATAGATATAAATCGCTAATTTTATTTTGCTGTGTGTCCTTTTTATTTTCATATCAAAATAATGTTTTTAGTAGAAAGCACATCAAAGTTCCTACTAAACAAAATTAAACCATGTTTTTAATTTGCTTACTGTGTGCTTTTATTTAAAACATACGGTAAGTTTTTAATAAGAAAAAAATTGCACAAGGGACATTGATACTTGATGATCAGTGCCATGTGTCCCTTGTGCAGTTGTCTGTTCCTTTAGTAAAAATGCTCCCTCTCTATCCTCCCCCCCTCTACTTCTGCATTCATTACCTTCTGATGCTGTGGGGCTTAATGGCACTGACAGAGCTGTGACAGACACTCAACAAGGGTGCCCGACTGTGCCCAGCTCCACTATTCGTACAAGTTATATCACAGCTTCTATGAATGAAACAGGATTCATAGAAGCTGTGATATAACTTGTACGAATAGTGGAGCTGGGCACAGTCGGGCACCCTTGTTGAGTGTCTGTCACAGCTCTGTCAGCTCAGGACAGATGATGATTGAAAGTTTTGCCCCTTCTATTCATAGCTCTTGTTTCATTCATAGAAGCTGTAGTACAGCTTCTATGAATGAAGGAGCTGGGTGGGAATAGTTAGGTACTCCTGATGACTGCCTGTCATGGGTGGGGGTATCTGAGGGGGATGATTTCTACTAAAGCAGATGACCGCAGCACAAGAAGCGCATGGCATTGATCTAAGTAATGTGCTGATTTAGTTTTTTTTTTTTTTCCCAAGTAAACTTGTGCTTTGCAAGTTTGCTAAATATATTTTTGTTCATATAAAAACTAACAATTTGGCAAAAAAAAAAAAAGGGGAAGCAGGGAGAGGAGAGAGTTAATCATGGTGAATGAAGTGTAACAAGGGATAAATGAATTGTTAAATAGCCAAGACTTCTATTTAAAAACAAAACTATATCTGCTTTCAAGTTTTCTTTCCATGTTTGTTTGCATTGTAGCAGACACTGCCAGAATATAGCTGTTTACTATTCATGGTTAAAATGGCTACAGAGAGCAACTATATAACAGGTAGAAAAAAAAACCTCCATTGACAAACTGACAGCAAGTCCTGAAAAAAAATACTTTTTATACTTATTAATTAAGGTATTTTTTTGTTTGTTTCACTATTTGATGAATTGAGGCTCCCACAGTAAGTGTAGAGCAGGATTGGACTGTCCTTGGAATCCTGCAGTGTCCACACATACCTGCGTTAGTTAGCACCCTCTATGTAGTCAAAGGAGCTGGCACTTTTTCTGTGCTCTGTTTGTCTGGAGTGCACAGAGCGCCTAATACAGAGCAAACTGCTGGCACACTGACAGGGCAGCTCCACTAATGACACAAGGAATGCTGTTCTTATGTAATCTGCAGGACTGGGCTGCCAGTTTGCATGGAGCCGAAGACTGCTTAACAGTGGGGATGCAAGAGAGGCACAGTGAACCCAAACCCTCTTCTGTCTTTACCTTCTCCCTGTTCTGTTTTGCTGCCCTTGTGTGTACCTTAACGTAGAACTTTACCTGCTGAATTTCAACTGGTTAGACAATGAACAGTTTCTGAATCCCGCTGTCGTTTTTGTATATGCTCTTGATTATATCTTGTCAAGCATAGATCTGTCAGAGGTCTCGATACAAAATTTAAATGTATTACTGTTTTTGCTTTTTAAGTTCTAGAGAAAGTCTATGAGATTCTAGGCGTTTTGGGAGAAGTACAGCCTAGTGAAATGGTGGACAATTCTGAGAAACTGTTCAGAGCTTATTTGGGAGAATTAAAAACTCAGGTATTATCCTCTTATTACCATATTTTTCAAAATGTTATGGATCAATTTACTGTTTCTTGAACACTGTCATCAAGATGATATTGCAAATGAAATCGGTTTGGAGGGGTTTCCTTTTGTATATAATCAAAGGTCATATACGAAAGCTAGTTCTGTTTTGTATTTCCTTTGGTGATCTTTTAATGCAAAATTGGTTTACAGCACAATTTGGTGCATTAAAAATAATTTCACATACATCACATTTATTCATGTCTCTTAGCCTACCTGTTCATTACTTTAGTTTTTCATCCAAGTATTGCTGTAGTGCAGGGGTCAACAACCTGTAGATCGCGATCTTCCAGTAGATCTCAGACAGGTGACTGGTAGATCTCGGTCTGGGCTTGCTGACCCGCCATTCCAGAGCATCAAACAGTACAATGCAGAGGGACTACTTGTAAAGTTGGAGCTGTAGTAGGGAGCAAGAGCCGCATAAGCCAGTGCCTCCTCTGTAGTCTGGCTCCTGTCTCATGCGGAGTGATACTAACTGCACTCCACCTCTTATCCCAGCTAGTGGTCTCCAGAGTGGTGCCAGCAGCAGGTAAGAAGAGATCTTTAGCTCAATGTGAAGCAATACACCGGGCATAATAGTATAGGACTGCTTTCACACTGATGTGCTGCGGTTTACCCACACCATCGGTGCAGTGCACTGCACCTGCAGCTTTCTGCGCTTAGCCACAGACTTCTATTGTAACCTGAGGGTTTGGTGCACTTTCTCAATTCAGGAGTTTTGGTGCGCTTTCAGAACGTACACCACACCCACAGGCTATAATAGAAATCTATGGCACAGTGCAACTAGCCCAGGAAAATTGCAGATGCACTGTGCTGCACCCGCAGTGCAGGTGAACTGCAGCACATCAGTGTGAAAGCCTTATAGGGGGCTCATTTACAGTTGCAGTTTGGAGGTGGTAAAACCCCATAATTAAAATGTATTTTTATCACCCCTACCCCAATCTCACCCCCTTTAGCTGCAGTGGCAAGGGGTGTACACGTGCCGTAGCAGAAGTTTTACGCCCTGTAATGGTTGGTGGGTGTAGCACTTGCCAAGCATGACCCTTTCAAGTGAATGAAGCCATGCTATAAGTGCCCTGCTTTCTTGTGCAATACAGCAAACTGGTTAAGCAGGCAACTTTGTGTTGCTTTCTCACCACCTGCTTTAACTCCTTGGACCCTGCAGAAGCATGCAGTTCCGGGGCACTTGAACAGTGGCCCCATTTACTTGAATAGGGCGTGATTGGCAGGTGGTAGAACCCATCAAAAGCAACAGGGTTTTTAATTACTGCTGCGGCATGTGTACACCTTTTGGCTGCTGCCTCAGCAGCTAATGGGGGTAAAGCTTGGGGGGTAGTAAAATGGTGATTCAAGGGTTTTACCACCCCACAACTTTTATATTTAAATGAGCAGTAAGGGTGTGGCTTCCGAATGCAGCTTCCGAATGCAGCTAAGGGCTCAGTTACAAGCACAGCAGGTACTGCTGCTCCCCTGGAAAGCGATCCAAGTGTGTTTGACAGGCCCACTTTATGTTGCCTCCTCACCACCTGGTTTAAACCCATGATTGCCGTGCAATGCAAGTGATTGTGACACAGTAGTACAGCAATTGGAGGTTTAAATCGGGTGTGAGGAGGCAACACTGCCCATTGACGTTTGACTTCTCCCATTTTGTTCAGGTAGATCACCACCTCTTTAAGGTTGCCTACACCTGCTGTAGTGCACCAGTCTACCACAACCCTCTTTGCCGATATTTTGAAGATGTGCTTGATTTATGCAGGAGAGAGATTCTTAAACAAACTCATAGCAGGTTTGTAAGCATTATGCAGTTTCTCAGTCATCAGATTTAAACCTGCCTGGGTGTTTGAGTGTAATTGATGATCTAAGACAGGGGTCTCCAAACTTTTTACTTCAAAGGCCGCATCATATATTTTCACAGATATTTGCGGGCCGAAAAAAAAAGAAGTTATTTAGAAATTAATCCTCAGCTATGAGATGAAATAGAATTTGAAAGGCTGCCATCAGAGACCGGAGCCTCATGCACCAAGGCTAAACAATTTCCCCATACAGTACATCTGTGTCTCTATCAGAGACTCCCTGCCTATTTCTGTCCCCCTCCCACATTTGTGCTCCCATCAGAGACCCCCTGAACAATTGTGTCCCTATCATAATTCCCCCTGAATATGTGTCCTCATCAGAGTCACCCCCCCCCCCCCCTTCTCTTGCGTCCCCATCAGAGCACATTTTCTACATCAGTCTCCCTGTACCATCCTATATTGCCCCTGTAGATATGTGTATGTTCCCGCTGTATGGAGATCTGCACTTCCCGGCTCCCACCCGGCTGTTAAACGGGCACGCTGTATGTTACATGACAGCGTTAAGGGCACTGAATTTAACTGCAAGCGGGAGGTGCAGCCGGTCTGCACTGAATGAATCTGAACTTTCTCGGGTTTCTCAAATAACGGGACTTGCGCTGCACAGCCCCCACTGCCTGTCAGTATGCAGAGCAAACCCCACAACGTGAGCAGAGACCGTCCCTGCAGTGAGTCTGATGACTCTAGCTGCGGGCCGGAAGAAACGTCCTAGCGGGCTGGATATGGCCCGTGGGCCGTACTTTGGAGACCCCTGATCTAACACATAGACTAATTTACACAGCAGGGCCAATCAGCACTGTCCAGACAGAGGGTCAGGGGTCTTGCAGTCTCATAGGACAGTCAGAAAACTCCTACAACCTTTAACCAGTGCTTGGCTAGACACTGATAGACGTCACAAGACTGCTCTAACTGCTGATGAGAAAAGGTAATTTTTATTTACTAAAATATTTGCATTTCTATGTTCTGTGGGAGACCAGATATAGTGAATGCAGGGTTCTGGGTTTAGTAACACTCTTAAGTCCTGCTAGATCACTTTAGGCTGGCCTGTTTTATAGGTATAGCTATGTAAAACATTAAAAATAAGTGCCTATACCGTTTAAAATTCAGTAATACACTGTCTCACTCTGCTCTGCACATTCTTAGTTGCTCTCTATTTTTAGGCACCGTGCTGAATTTGTAGAGGCTGATCTGCTGACAGCCTAAATATTTACTGCTGTTTAGGGGTTCTGGGCTTCAGCAAAATGGCAGCCTCCAGCAAGAGCAAACGGTAACTATGCTGGAGGCAATTTTACAACATTCATTCATTTTTGGAGCATAATTATTTATGTATGTTCTTTGCTAAAAATTTTTTTTATCAAGTTATCAATAAAGTTCCACTTTAAGAAAATGTAATGACTTTAGCACACTTGCATTGTTTTCTGAATGTGTATCATTAGCACTAAGATAAGATTTACTCCTGTGGAATTGTTTTTGTGTTATTTGCCATGCCTATTTTTTATTGTCAGTCATGTTATCAGCCCTTATTGCTGAAAATAACGATCTTTGTGGCTGATGACAATCGTGATTTTGTGGATTGAGCCTTTTACTCCTTTGCCCAGAATATGCTAGATTGTTATTTTGGATTTTTTTGTTATTGCTGTTGTTGTTATGAACTTTCATATAAAGTGGGTGTAAAGGTAAAAGCTTCTTTCTTCTTCTTTCTTCTTCTTTCTTCTTCTTTCTTCTTCCTTCTTCTTCCTTCTTCTTTCTTCTTTTTTCTTTCTTTCTTTCTTTTTTTTTTTTTCTTTTTTCTTTTTTCTTCTTTCTTCTTTCTTCTTTTCTTTTTTTTTTTTTTCTTCTTTCTTCTTCTTCCTCCTCTTCCTTTTTTTTTTTTTTTTTTATATTCTTTGTATTAAAATAAAAAGCCTTTCCATCTGCCCCCAGCCTTTCCTTAAATACTTGAACATAATAAAAGGAGGAGCTCTGGCTGTGACCATAAAGTCAAAA
Organism: Aquarana catesbeiana; assembly: GCF_042186555.1. Taxonomy (NCBI): domain Eukaryota; kingdom Metazoa; phylum Chordata; class Amphibia; order Anura; family Ranidae; genus Aquarana; species Aquarana catesbeiana. The sequence goes on along the minus strand of NC_133328.1, from coordinate 499,806,484 downwards.
TCACAGTGTTGACCAATACGTCTTCAATAGACGGGTACCTCCCACAACTGTAAGGGTCAAAGTATAAAATGATTTTTATATTTTTTCCTGAAATACTTACCTGAGCCCAATCTCTCTTCTCTCACAGGAGGCTCGGCAGCAGTGGGAGCCATTGTTTCCTGGTGCTGTCAACCAAATTCTGTGATGAGGGAGTGGGGGGCAGGGCTGAGCTGCACTGTGAGCGTCAATAGATGCACGCAGTGTGGCTTTGGTTCGAATCTGCATAAGTGTCCTCATAGCCAGCAACGTGCTATAGGGGCACTCAGAGAAGAGCAAGAACCAAGACCACCAGCGGGGGGACCCCCAAAGAGGAGGATTAGAAGAGAAGTTTATTTAATTTTTTTCCTTAGAAATCACACTTACCTACGTGGATGCAGCATTGCTCTGCTGCATCTGTCGCCCGCCGGCTCCAAGACTGAGAACTGAGTGATCAAAGACATTTGATCGCTCCGTTCTCAATGCTCCGTGAGCAGAGAGTTGGTGACTGTTTTAGTCATAGGCTCTTTGCGCTGCCCCCCTCACGCTCAATGGAGCGCTGTGGTGTGGAGGGGGCGGGAGTGGCTGGCTCAGGCTCTCAGCGGTATGCTGACTCGTGTTCTGTCGATTCTATGTGCCCGCCGTCGAAAAGTGCCCGCATAAAAATGCTCACATCGTAGGAGCCTTTTTTCGATGGGAGATACCATTTCTCGGCCACAATTTAAAACAGCAAACAGCGGAGGGACACCGTACTTGCCATATTGTGCCTCGACGTTGCTCTGTGGATTTACAGCGAGGCACAATCTGACATCTACGGTTTCCATCCACTCTTTGCATACCTTTCAATTGTGGCCGTGAAATGGTATCGCCTGTTGAAAAAACCCTCCTATGATGTGCGCATGTGTATGGGTGACGTCACTCCAGCTGATCGGCAACTCAGCTGGAGTGCCCTTCCATTCTGCGCATGCGCGGACACTTTTCGACAGAGGGCACAAATAGATAGAACACCGATCCAGGCATCTGGGTGAATCCCGACCATATGGTCGCAATCATTCTCCAGCCTAGACCACCTCTGTGATGGAAGCCCGCTGTCTGCTGAAAAGGGGTCACAGAAGTGCAGAACTGACTGCACTCCTGTGATCCACAGAAGTACAGCCAATGAGCAGCCTTTTTTTTTTTTTTTTTTTTTTTTTAAGGCTGCTCTGTGCAAAATCATTGCACAGAGCAGGTAACTATACCATGTTTGTTACATTAGAAAATAAAATTCAACCTTTCCGATCACTTTAAAGATAACATGTTCGCTGATTTCTGTCTTTTTCATAGATGACTTCATCTACTAGAGAGCCAAAGCTGTCAGTGGTAGCTGGATGTCTGAGGGGACTGTGTGCACTTTTGATTAACTTTACGAAATCCATTGATGAAGGTAACACTGATAGATTCTTCTTCTTCCTTTTTTTTAGCAACTCATGGATAGGGCAAAGAGCAAGGGACAAGAGGAACAGTTGCTATTCTCAAAAATATACCACCATACTTGACAACTCCTAACCCATGACACAGGAAACCGAAGCTCCTGGCATGTTTAATTAGAAATCTGTTGTGCAGCAGATTACAGGCTAGCATATAGATTAGTGCAAACACCATAACGTTTTCTTTAGCAGTCAAAAGGTTAACTATGCCCAACGCTTAAAACAAAAGGGTTAGTGCAGAAGCATATACCAGACTCACACCTCGCTTTGAATACTTGTGTACAAGGAAAACAAATGTAATTTATTTTGTACTGTATGCTGTACTTCAAAGCAGAAAGCGTATGTGTAAAATTCAAACGCACATGTAGGGTATTTAGGTGATTGAAAACTAAACAACAACTTAATGTGTATGCCCAGTTTTATTGGACTTTCAATATCTGAATATTGCACAGACTTGTGACATCTTGCTAAACAGCTAAGTCTTAGGTTAACCGCAATGGTACTACCACAGCTCACCATACACGGAACAAAACGGTCTTCTTCCTGCAGCATCCACTGTCACAAAGAGACGGACACCTGTTTTGCCAGGTGAATGGAGCAGGAGGGATCTGACTCCTGATTGGCCAGATCACCTCAGATTCCTACATCTGAAATCATAGAGCTCCAACAACTCACACAGGAAGAAGATGACATTGAGTCAGCCAGAAAGTGAGAACACAGTTGTATATCAGGTGTAAATTATGAAGTGTTTTTTTTTTTTTTTTTTCATACAGATGCCAAAGTCTCAAAAGAAATTTTTGAATACACAGTGAAGGCAATAAGTCCACAGGTAAATATAGAATATTGTTTGTGTGTGTTTTTTTTTATTTTTTTATATAACTTTAATTTTATGTCTGTCTTTCTCACAGGTAGATTTGAAGAGATATGCAGTCCCTGCAGGTGAGTTTTGGTGATGAGGGGTAACTGTAGCATTAATAGAAAGATCAGCTCAGATTTGTTTTTCTTTCAAATGTTTTATTTAAACCGAAGCAAAGGACAGGATCCATAGCAACAAAAACACCCTGGGAATGAACATGTATAATACAGTACAGATTACAAAATAGTAGTCTGCTGTTTTCGGGCGTGGTTTGGAAATGAAGCCAATTGAACTATGCATTTGTGAAATTTCTCCCTGTCTGCTATTTTGCTGAGCCAAAGAAGCCAATCTCTGATGGAAGGGGATCATGTGGAGCCCCAAAGAATGGGTATGCAGAGTTTGGCAGCACTAAAGTGGTTCTAAAGGCAGCAGTTTTTTTTTTTTTTCTTAATGCATTGAGATAAAACAACCTTCTGTGTGCAGCAGTCCCCGTAATACTTATCTGAGCCCCATCTTGATCCAGTGATGTTACACGAGAGACTCGGCTGTCTGGGACTCTCCCTCCTGATTGGCTGAGACACCGCTGCTGTCAATTCATGTCCGTGAGCCAAGAGGAGAGAGTGGGCGGGGCCGAGCTGCAGCGCCGTGTCTCAATGGACCCAGAGAGCAGCGGCTTGGCTCTGGTGCTCCCATAGCAAGCTGCTTGCTATGGGGGCACTCGGCAGAAGGGAGGGGCCAGGAGAACCAGGGAGGGACCCAAGAAGAGGAGGATCTGGGCTGCTCTGCAAAACCACTACACAGAGCAGGTAAGTTTTTTTTTTTTTTTTTTTTTTGCAACAAAAAAAGGTTTATTGAGTTTTATGTAAAGAGTTTATACAGGACAACTGTACGATGTAATGTATAAAATAAAAAATACAACCCAATAAACAAACACAAGGGGAAAAAAAATAAACAATGGTGTCAATTATTTCCATGTTCAGTAATAACCATATGTTGCATATAAAGACAGAGCAGGTGAGTTAGACATGTTTGTTATCTTTAACCCCAAAAAAATAAATAAAATGAGACTTTAGTATCACTTTAACCACATGCAATGCTAGGGATTTGAAAAAGGGTTTCCGTGGGAGGGGATGTATGGTGTGCCAGAAATGGGGCTGGAGTGTAGTCCAATGCAAGGGTAGTGATGGAGGAGATGATGTGGTGAACCTTGGACCAGTAAGTCTGGAGTAGCGTGCAAGCCCCCCAGATATACAATAATGAGCCCAGGTCTGAGCCGCATCTCTAGCAAATGTTGGAAGCTGAAGGTGAAAACTTGTGAAGCCGTGTCAGTGTACCATCGTGTTTGAACCTTATAGGCATTCTCCTGGACCGTAACATTTACAGAGCCCTTGTGAATGTGGTTATAGATGTGTTCCCAAGCTTCCTTAGACAAGTCTTTTTCCCAAGGGAGACAGGCCTCTTGTGTGCCTTCAGCGAGTGTGAGCTAAACAGAAGTGAGTAGGTAGTCAAGAACCTGATTTTATGTGTACATGCACAAACTGATTCTAAAAAAGGGTTCTAACACTCCCTCTGGTGTCTCTATCGCTAATGTAATTATTTACCCAAGTTTTCATCCCTAATAGAGTTTATCGCACCTCTTCCAAAATGCATAGATGGAACTTTAGAGACATGGCTCTGTGTTCCAGAAGTGATTGTGGCCCATCAGTCTTTATCCATATGATATAAAGATGCCCAAAACTCCACAGAAACTGGCAAGACATTGTATCTCTTGCATCCTTGTTTATCAGGTCACTTATCACTGGAACCCAAAATATGACTTCTTAACACGTTTGATAATTCTACTGTGCCTGCTGAGGTGCTGGCCCCTATTATTAAATTGCTTTATATAGCACGTAAATGAATTACACAAAAATGTATGTCCCCTAGCTCTCCCACGGTTGCGGAGTGGAAAAATCAGATCTTAGTAAATTTGAAAAACTATGTAATCCCTGGCTTGGCTTCATTCTATCAGACTGTACACAAGTTACACTCTTTATGATTGAACGGTCTGTACCCTACAGTTACCGTATTAATATTAACACACTGAAGCAGGCATACCGTGCTCCATATTATTTAAAGAAGAAACCTACTTGGGTCAACTTGTGCAGGTTTGATTTCCTTTCTATTTTGTGTGTGTGTGTGTGTGTATATATATATATATATATATATATATATATATATATATATATATTAACCTGTTCTTACAGTGTATTTGAAACAACTGAACCTTGTGGCAGCACGAATAATGCTTTATAATTTAAGCCAAGGTAACCCATATGCTTACGAGATGTAGCTAGTGTTATATTCCTTGACTGCATTGATGTCACTGTATGACCATTAACATTGATTTTGTATGTTGTTTAAACACTGTTCATTTGTATGATAAAAATCTGATTTAAAAAACATAGTAAAACAGAAGCAATGAAAAAAATGTATTGTAATTAATGTTATTTCTGTTTTTACTTTTAGCTGGGTTAAATATTATGGCCTTACATGCTTCCCAGTTCAGTAACTACCTCATAGAAAACTATCGCTCCCTCTTTGAAGTAATGTCCAAGTGGTGTGGCCACTCAAATCATGAAATGAAAAGACTTGCATTTATAGCTTTGGAGTCCTTTTTAAAACAAGTAAGGTTTTCAGCTTCATTGACAAACTGTTCAGATTTGAGGCAAATAAAAAAAGAAGGCCCTTAGTCTTTCACCTAATGCTAATAAAGAGGAAAAGCTTTATTTCTGATACAGCATTTCTTTTGCAATTCCTGTGTACTCATTCCTGTGCTATCCATTTTTCTTGTCTAAAATCTTATTTGAACCACAAAATAAATATATGAAACCCCTATGTGTATAGTTATACTTTGTTGGTCTACAGGTCTGCAAATCCTTATACGTTTTTGATATTTAACTTGCAGATTCCATCTTATTTTTTTATTACTATCTAAAAAAAAACAAAAAAAAAAAAAAACAACCCAGGCAATATGAAACTAAAACATTTAAAATGATTTAAGAGCAATCCATGTTAATCACATGGCTTTGTGAATAGTGGGTTCAGTTCACTAAACCCAATACCCAATTCACTAATACCCAGTTATCGCATGCAATACTGAAAATGCAATTTCACTTTCCCTTTTGTGATATTTACCTCAAAAAGCAAAAACCGAAATACCATATAAAATTATGGTAAATTCAGCGTGGGTCTGGTATGGCTTTTGAGGGGGACCCACCAAAATCCATACCATTCCCTTATCTGAGCATGCACTTCGGCAGGCCAGGAAGTGTGTGTGTGGGGGGGGGGGGGGTCAAGCGTCTTCTACCCCCCTCCCCCAAACCATACCAGGGCACATGCCCTCAACGTGGGAGGCAATTACCCGCTTCAAATCATTTTGTCCCAATGTTGATAAGGACATAGGCTCCCCACCCCAACACTGGCCTGTTGGTTGTGAGGGCACAGCGGTTGATCAGAATCTGTAAGCCCCTATAGGCTGCCCCCCATCCCAATGTGAATGAGTATGGGGTACATAGTACTGCTACTCATTCACCGAAAAAAAAAAATGGGCAAACTAAAAAGAAAAAAACGTAGAGGCAGTTTTTGACAAGCCCTTTATTAAAACCCCTCTCCCTAAAAAAAAAAAAAAAAAAAAAAAAAAAAAAGTCCCCCAAAGTAAATCCAGTGTCAATCACTATAAACGCCAGCCACTGACCCGCAAAAAAAAAAAAGCTCTGCCAGCACCTGATGCTTGGCTCCCGCCGACTGACCACTCCACTGCCCACCTGCCACTAAATAAACTAAGAGGTGGGGTCACATGGAGACATCAGTGGGTGACCCTGCCCCTTGTTATGTCATTGACTGGGGCATGCTGGGCCAGTGACGTCACAAGTTGAGGAGTGACCCCGTTATGTTACGGGGGGGGGGGGCACCTGCTTGGCCCTCCCCAGGCCCCCACCCCCTTTCCTGGCATGGTTGCATGCTGGAATAAGGGTCTGGTATAATTTTGGCGTGGAATCCCCCTCAAAAGCCATACAAGACCCAAAGGGCCTGGTATAGTTTTAGTTTTTTTTTAAACATTTTGCTGTCGGCGGGAAATCCCATTGATCGCAGATAATTTAATTTTTGTTAGGGGTGTTGGCTCCTTAACTAGTTATTCACTGGTTGTTATAGATGCTGGTGTTAAAATACAATATGTTTTCACTACTAAAATATAGCATCACTTCAAGAAATGGCACATATGGTATTTTTTTTTTTTTTTTACAAATTATGTTCTTTATTATAAGATTGTTCATAAGTACAGGACATTAAATTCATGGTACAGGTATCAGGTATGTACAATATAATATGAATAACAAATGCGCCGAGGCCTTCTCATTTTTTGAGCAGAATGATGGATATACAACGAATGCAGTCATGCACATAATCATGCTTGGTTCGCTACAGTGAGTTCAGTTATTACGATCTACTAATAGTATTAGCTCTTTATCCCTATTTTAGTCAGGTGGAATTTCATCTAGTTCATCACAGGTGGAGGCCTCATATAAACAAGTATCCCAGATCTTATTATACTTTGTGGGGCAGCCTCTATGAGCATAGATTTCTTTTTTATATGGTAGAACAGCATTAACTGATGCAACCCATTCTCTAATATTGGGCGGCGTTGCTCTAAGCCATTTCCTTGCAATGAGCATTCTGGCAATAAACAATGTTTCCTTTAGAAATCTATGTGATGAAATTTATCCGATTCGGGATTTGGGAACACCCCCAATAAACACTGTTTCGGGCATAGTTGTAGAGGGGAGCCCATTTTGTCATGAATAAATTTAACTATTTGGGACTAATAATCCTGTATCACTGGACATAGCCAAAGGAGATGAAAGAATGTTCCCTCAGATCCTGCACATCTAGGGCAAAGTGGGCTATGGTTACCTCTAAATTTGGCTAACCGTAGGGGGGTCAGGTAGGATCTGTGTAGAAGAAACAGTTGTGTGAGACAGTCTGAAGATTTATGAGAGACTTTTTTGCAGGCGTCTAGAACTTCTTCCCATTCCTCCTCCTCCATCTCACCCACGTCCCCCACCCAGCGATCTTTTAGTTTATAGGCAATTGCTACTGCGGTGGGGCGTAGTAGGCAAGAGTAGAATATGGAAATTAGCTTTTGGTGTCCCAGGCCGTTTATCACAGCCAGAATATCTAATTGCTCCAAGTTTGGTGAGGATTCTCGGATTTGGGCCTGTAGAGCGTGGCGGAGCTGGAGGTATCGGAAATGCATAGAGTTGGGAAGGTCAAACTGGTCTTTCAGTTGCTGGAATGATTTGAGATTGTCTCCATGGTACATGTCTGCTAAATTTACCACCCCATTAGAAATCCATAAATCATAATCCGGTAGACGTGATAGTTCGGGGAGGCCTGGATTATTCCATAATGGTGTCTGACTGTGTGTAGGGGGGGGTCTTAAGTTTGCGTCTGACAACCTCCCATATTTTGCAATAATTGTATAACAGGCCTTTGCCTTTGCGACCGTCCAGGCGATCACATTCTCTGGTGTCTCTAAGAATGAGCTGAAGGGGGTGGGTGTGTAGTCGTGTAGCTTGAGAGCTTATTAAAGCCATGAATCGTTCTTTATCTCCTTTTATCTAGGTGAAAAAAATGGGACAGCTGTGCTGCTAGATAATACAAATTAAAATCCGGCAGTGCTGTACCCCCTAAATCAGTGGGGTTTTTCAACACCTGCCAAGACACTTTGTGTCGTGTTTTGCCCCACACAAATGTGTTCAGAATAGCTTCTAGGGATTTAAATAATCTCAGGGGTATATATACAGGTGCATGCCAAAAGACCTATAGAAATTTGGGTGGTAGAATCATTTTTGTCAAATTTACTCGACCCATAACTCCCAATGGCAGTCTGGACCACAGCTTTGTTTTAGTTTTTAATACTTGGAACAACGGCTCCAAGTTTAGCCTAATAAAATCCTCCGGAGAACGTGTAATGTTTATGCCTAAGTATTTGATTTCACTGTCACGTATTAGTGGGGAATAGGCCTGGGTCTCTGATGGGGCTCCAATATCAACCGGTAGTATCTGAGACTTCTCCCAATTGATCCTTAATCCTGAGTAGTTCCCAAACTGTTTGATGATTTCAAGGGCCATTAGCAGGGAATGCCCTGAATCTTCTAGGTATAGGAGCATATCGTCCACATATAAACTGATTTTCTCGACCAAGTGACCCCGGCTTAAACCCTTGACTCCTGGATGGTCTCTAAGTGATGTCACCAGGGGCTCTACCGCCAGGGCATACAGTAAAGGGGAAAGGAGACAGCCCTGTCATGTGCCCCTGGCTAACGGGAATGACTGCAAGGTTTTGCCGTTAACCAAGACCCTGGCACTCGGGGCCCGGTAGAGAAGCCGAATCCAACGAATATATTTTGGTCCAAAACTGAACCTAACCAGGCATTCCCAAAGGTAGTCCCATTCGACGGAGTCGAACGCTTTAGCAGCGTCCAGGGACACCACCACTCTGGAACCTGTCCGGTCATGTCCGGCCTGTAAATTCATATACAGCCTGCGTAAATTATATGCTGTGTTTTTTGCCGGCATGAATCCGGTTTGATCAGGGTGTATAAGATTCAAAATCACCTTATTTAGACGCAGTGCCAGGACCTTGGCCAATATTTTTATGTCTAATTGCAGTAGGGAGATGGGACGATAGGATTCGGGGAGTGTTGGGTCTTTGCCCGGTTTGAGTATGAGTACAATAAATGCCTCGCTCGTTGATTTTGGGAGGGAACCAGATTTGAATATATAAGTAAAAAGCGCATGGAGTTTGGGGGTTAGAATCTCACTGTAGGTAGTATAAAACTCCAGGGGGAGACCATCCGACCCAGGAGCTTTTGAAGAGGCGAGATGTGACATAGCTTCCGCAACGTCATCCCTGGTGATAGGCGCCTCCAGCATTTCTATTTGGGTGTGTGTCAATTGTGTGAAGGTTACATTGGATAGAAATTCTGCTATTTCTGGTCTGGATTTATTAGTTGTGGACGAGTATAGAGAAGCGTAAAAGGAGCGAAACACATCAGCCACTTTGTCAGGGTCTTGTATCAGAGCCCCCGTGTTATCTTGTAGGGCAACTACAGTGGGCGGTTTGTGTTCCATATGGGCCAGGTAGGCCAACAATCGTCCCGCACGTTCCCCACACTCGTACACTTTTTGTTTGATGTAAAATATTTTTCTTTCTGCTCTTTCAAAATGAAGTCCATTCACTATGCGCGTTTGTAATTTTACCTGGTTCGCTGTTTCAGTGGAGGGGTGCTCTGAGAAGGCTCTACCTCTGCCATTACTAATTCTGCCTGTTGGATAACGTTGTTGGAAGTACGTTTGTACCTTGCTATTCTTTGTGATAATAGCATGCGGGCGTGAGTTTTAAACATGTCCCAGACAATGTCAAAAGGGGCTGTATCCGTATTTGTGTGAAAGAAGAACTCCCACTCCTCCCCAGGCCATTTAAACCAGGGACAACTGAGAGCCAAAAGGGGTTAAGCCTCCATGCATAGGAGAAGGAGGGAGAGCTCAACTCGAGTTCTACCCAACAGGGGGCGTGGTCGGAGAGGATACGGGGGGACAGACCTGCTTCCTTGAGGCTCGGTGCCAGCGCGTGGGATATCAGGTTTAGGTCAATTTGCGACATGGTGTTATGTGTCGCAGAAAAGAATGTAAATGCTTTTACCGAGGGGTGGCGGGACCTCCAAGCATCTATCAGACCTATCTCATTCACTAGTTTCCCTAATCATGTAGGAGAGGGCGTGTTGTCAGTCAGGGATGTCAGGGAGGTTCTGTCTAGGTGATTGTCCATTACTGTATTGAAATCCCCCATCCACATAGCTGGAATTGTGGGAAATTGTGCCATAAACGCCAGTCCCTCATTGATAACATTGAACTGAAATGGAGGGGGTATGTATATTGCTAGTATAAGTACTTCTAGGCCATTCAGTCTGCAGTGTATAAACAGGAACTTGCCTTGAGGGTCAGATCTCAGTGCCAACACAACAAACTGTGTTGTTTTGGCCACCAAAATCGCCACACCCCTAGAGTAGGCTGAGTATGGGGCTTGATAAACCCACCCCAACCATGGTTTTTTAAGTGATAACATTAGTTGACCAGTTAAATGGGTCTCTACTAATACCATAACATGTGCATGTTGCGCTTTAAGATATGCCATAACCACATTTCTCTTAGGTTTAGCTCTAAGGCCACGGACATTCCATGTTAGACATTTTAGAGATGACATAGCATTGGGTTTAGTATGTATGCATATCTCCCATTTTGCAGCAGCCTGTTCTGAATGCGAAGCATGCTCATGCAGCAATGCTAGGAGATAGTAGCTGAGCAATCTGGGTGCATACTAGCAAATCTAGCCCATGTGTGTCTACATCCATTTGCATGGTCTGTGTACCACTTTAGATATCCATACGTCACGTATAAAATAATAACGATTAACTTATAACTAAACATAAAATAACCATGAACAAACACGCTGGCCTGGTTGGGTATGTCACACCCCCTGCACAAATGTACCCGGGGAGAATGTACCCGGGGAGTGCGCTCCCAGACAGACCAGGGAAACTTAGTTTGTGGAACATTGTCAGTACATTCCTGTATTGGAACAGCGGGGTCTGAGAAGGCTCCCACGACTAGTGGGACGAACATCCGCTGAAGAGCCAGCAACAGTGCGAGGGGAGCAACCTTCAGGGTCGGGCGCACAGGATAACATTGTAGGAAAAAGAAAAAGCATAAATTAAAAATGTATGCCCAATCCCTTGTCATCTTGGTGGGGAATGACTCGAGGGGATCTTAGGAATTCGACAGTTACAGTGTTAATCTGCAGGATAAGATAGGATCCGTGGGGGTGAAAACGGTGAGCACAATTTGGGCAAGGGGGGGGGGGGAGATGACACAGTACCTCATTCTGGAGCCTGTAAAAATGACCTTTGTCCGGAGAAAATCCTGTGTCTTCAGCACAGCCGTGTTAAGGGGGATCAGCAAAAAGTGTTATTCTCCTGGTGGCGGACGGATAGGAAGAGCCCGGTTATCAAGCCATGCGAATACCGCCTCCGGTGTGTCGAAGAAGTGGGTTCGATCATCCCCCACCACCCGGAGCCTGGCGGGGAATAACATGGCATAAGTGTAGTGACGAATCCGGAGTTGGCGCTTCGCCTCCGTGAAGAGCGCCCTCTTCTTCTGTACCTCTGCTGAAAAATCCGGGAACGCCTTGATTTCCGAATTCCTGAAGGGGATGTTGCCCTTTAATCTTGTAAGACGGAGAATGGCGTCCCAGTCCCTGAAATTCAAGAACTTCGCTATAAATGTCCGGGGTGGTGCTCCCTGCGGTGGGGGTTTAGCCGCCAGACGGTGCGCTCGTTCTACCACAAACGATGTCGAGAATTCCAGTCTTCCGAAGGTAGAGATGAGGAGGTTTTCCAAAAATGCCGGAGGATCGGAGCCCTCTGCGCCCTCTGGCAGTCCTACAAATCGGAGATTACAGCGCCTTAGGCGGTTCTCCATGTCGTCCTGCTTTGAAAGGATGGTGTGGAGTTGTTGTATGTGGTCGGTAGCATGCTGTAATGGCGGCATTTCATCCTCCACTCTGCTGATTCGGGTCTCCGTTTCGGTGACACGTTCCCTGAGCTTCTGCAGGTCTTGCCTTATGAGGGACACATCAATCTTTACTTCCTCGATCTTACAAGTCAGGGAGCTTTTGCAGTCTGAGATTGCCTCTAGCACACGGGCCGTGTCATCTGTCGCTGACTCGGAGGAGGAAGGTGCATCAGCGCCATTTTCACCTGAGGTCCCCTTCTCTTTAAGCCTATATTTGTCGAGTTTGGCGATCGATTCTGCCGTTTTTTTGGGAGGCGACATGGTAGCGATAGGTATGGAGGTAAATATCCTGTGTTGTGAGGTTAGAAAAGCCACATGTAAGCATAGGGTTTTGAAGCAACAAATTTTTCCTCTAGCGGAGCTCCTGTGCTGCGCTCCTCACACCATGCCGGTCTAGGCCACGCCCCCCGCACATATGGTATTTTAGTAGCAAAATACATTTTGAAAAACGCAATGAGATATTTTACTGCTATTCTTAAAGTGGTAGTGAATTGAGCCCAGTGTGTCAAAGTTCTACCAAACAATTTTTCACAAATAAGTACAACCCCTAGGCAACCATATTTATTATAAGGCATATCAAAGATTCTGTATCAAAATGCATATAAAACAACTCACCTTACCATATAGCTGAATGTTCTTGTTTTTTGGCTAAACATAATGACAGTAAAATAGAGGGATTGTCTTTAGGCCTGTGAAACCTCCTTGTTTGCTTACTTTTTTGAAAAAACTTTATTTGCCCAGTGTAAATGTTCCTGCAGGGTACTGTATATGAAAAGCTTTTAGCTATAGACTCGATAGTCCAGGCTTGTACCACTAAGGGCCCTATCTCCTCCACCTACTCTCAGCTCCAAGTGAAATTCCTGACTAAATTCCCACAGATGTGTAGACAGAGATGGGAGGAAGATTTCTTGGACCCTATTACAGATAAAGTATTGGGGGATGTATCTTATGATCTGCTGAGGATGATGGTTTTTCTCTCACCTTTACCTGAACAAAGTTGTTTATTCTGCACTGAGTTGACCAGACCACTACATTTCTCCATAGAATAGATGTCAGACCTGCCCCTGTTGTGATGAATGTGATCACACTCATTTATCGTTTATGGCAATGCCCCAAACTAAAGAGTTATTGTGCAGATGTGATTGATGCTTTAACCACTTCAGCCCCGGAAGATTTGGCTGCTCACTGACCAGGCCATTTTTTGCAATACGGCGCTGCGTTGCTTTAACTGACAATTGCGCGGTTGTGCGACGTACCCAAACAAAATTTACGTTCTTTTGTTTTCCCACAGATAGAGCTTTCTTTTGGTGGTATTTGATCATCTCTGCGGTTTTTATTTTTTGCGCTATAAACCAAAAATGAGTGACAATTAAAAAGAAAAAACACTATTTTGTACTTTTTGCTGTAGTAAATATCACAAATTTAAAAAAAAAAAAAAAAACTTTTTCCTCAGTTTAGGCTGATATGCATTCTTCTACATATTTTTGGTAATAAAAATAGCAATAAGCATATATTAATTGGTTTTTGCAAAAGTTATAGCATTTACATAATAGGCGAAAGATTTATGGCATTTTTAATTAAAACATTTTTTTTTTTTTTTACTAGTAATGGCGGTGATTAGCGATTTTTATCGGGACTGCAACATTATGGCAGACAGACTGGACAGTTTTGACAAATGTTTTGGGACCATTGGCATTTATACAGCGATCAGACATAAAAATGCACTGATTACTGTATAAATGTCACTGGCAGAGAAGGGGTTAACACTAGGGGGTGATCAAGGGGTTAACTGTGTTACCTTAGGGAGTTATTCTAACTGTGGGGGGATGGGACTGCCTGGAGGAGGAGACCGATCGCTGTTCATAATTAGTATGAACAACAGATCGCTCTTCTCACCCCTGACAGCACGGATATCTGTCTGTTTACATTGACAGATCTCCGTTCTGTATCTGTGTGGAGCGATCACAGGTGCCCGGTGGTCATCGTGACCACCGGGGCACGCGCATCGGGTCTGGCATCACTCAGCGAGCGCGCCCCCTAGTGGTCAAAAGGCAAGCTGACTTATAGCTACGACGGTTTGTCCAGGAGAGCCAACCTGCCGCACTATAACTGCGGCGGCTGGTCAGGAAGGGGTTAAACGGCTTGCTGGATATCCACTAAAATGTAGACCCACTTGCTTGTATTATAGGCTCTTTTTATACTTCCTATAAGGAGGAACACCTCACGTTGGCAATCACCAGATCTTTATTTGTTGCCCATAGAATACTTGCTTTAAAATGGTTCACTCCTAATCACCTCGACTTCCGCAATGGATTAGCAAACTCAACATGTATATTTATGGAGAGACATACTTAACTTCTTATTTAAATTCGAGTCAATGTGGTCCTTCTGGATGGATCATATGTATCCAACCATGAATAGTTATCCCACCTGTATCCAAACCTGTCGACTCTAATGATCCTTTATTAAACCCTAGTAATAGTACATTCATTAGTTAATGTTGTCCTTCATGCTGATCTTACTTTTTCATATTTTCTATTTACTTATGTAAAATATGCGAAATTAAATCTGATTTAAAAAAAGCCTATGAAATAGTTTTGGTAGGGCACTTCACATTATTTTTTAAAATCTAAGCAATAGGATAGAAATTCTCACTGGAATCCCAATGTTAGGTGGTGGTCTAGGATACCTGTGAGGTTGACTAATACGAATTAGCAAGGAACGAGCAAGGAATGCAGGCACTGCATATTCAATAATGGTACACAATATTTTACTGTGCACGTTTCTCCATTTTTTGCATACTTAGTACTGGGGAGCCTGTGGTTCTTAAGAATATGTTTCAGATTTTCACTTTTGGCATTTGATGCATAAAGTGCCTGTTCTTTATTATCTAAACCATATTTAAGAATGCATCATTACTTCTTGTCATCTCAGGATGCTGACCTTAGATCAAAATGTAATCATCTTTTTGACTCACCATTGTATTTAATATGCATTATTGGCAGTGAGGCTTGTGTACTGTTCCTATCTCCTTTTACTAGCAATGCCAGTGCAAGCACCTTCTTATCATCCATATTGAGACATTGAGACAAAGGCAAAAAATGTTGTAAGCCTGTCATAGGAGAGCATGCAGACGTTTTCACACAAATTGTCTCATGACATTTTTTCAATAAAACTGCGTCTCTTTAGTGCGTTGCCAATATAATGTTATTTTCTTTTGTATTCATATATCATTCAGTATATTGAACTTTCATACCGTTCTTGTTTCTGGGATAGTGTTGCTTTCTTGCATTGTCTTTCTTTTCTTGTATTTAGTCTATGTATCTGTGTGCAGCAATAGAAAATTTGATTCCTTACCACATTCAAGCTTTGGCTGTTCTCTTTTAGGTAGCTTTGGTGGTTACAAATGATGCTGAAGCTCACAAGAGCAAGCTGCAGTTCTTTATGGAGCAATTTTATAAGATCATTAGAAAAATGGAGTCTTCCAACAAAGAACTTTCCATTGCCATTCGGGGCTATGGTCTATTTGCAGCGGTATGATTTCTGTTTCATTTTAATCAACGGCTAATGTACTATAATATAAATCTGTCTGCATGTTTATAATGTGACCTAGAATGTGATTTTTGTGTTACAAATCTAGATAGTTATTAGAGATTATTACTTGTTAGATGGTTTGTTATACTTTTTTTTTTTTTTTTTTTTTTTTTTTTTTTAAAAGATGAAGTTATCCAAAACAAAGCCTATTGGGCATACCCAGGCTTAGAGAAAAAACAAACACAATACAATATAGCATGTAACACAAAACACAATTTGCCTGAGGGCAAACCCCTAGTTGGGTAAAGAATTGCGAGTGAAAAGCATGGCGCAGTTGAAGGTATCGGAACAGATAAGAGTTAGGGAGGGAATAATTGAGATTTTAGTTGTCAAAAGTTTTAAGAACACAATCTGGACATATTTGATTAAGATACTTGATTCTCTTGGAGGCCCAAATATTAGCATGAGAAAAGATGTAGAATTGATGAAGGAAGGTGTTCAGCCTGAAAGGCATATGGGGTGACCACGGATGGGGCAATTTATACTGTTGCAACTGCCAGACCTTGAGAACAGCCTTCATGGACTGTGTAATGGGGTTGAGGGACCTACTATACAGTAAATTACAGAAAGCCTCATAGGAGCCAAGATGTGCTGCTTCCATCACTACCGCTGTGTTGGTTTCATCTGCCACCAACCAGTTGTGTGCGTGTGTAAGCAATGCGGCAGTATACTAGGCATACAGATTTGGACAAGCCAACCCACCCTGTGTCCATGGTCTTTGTAATCTTGCTAATTTAAATCTGGGTTGATGAGAACCCCAGAGGAATGATGTCATGGCAGAGTTGAATTGTTGGAAGTATTTCTTCGGAACCTGTGTCAGTGAAAAAATAATAGAGGGAAGCAGCTTAATTTTAATTGATTCTGCCTATAAGGGAGAGCGGGAGATGTGCCCAGGCTGCCATTCATTGCTCCGCCACGTCTAGTAGGGGCAGGTGTTCAAAGAAAAATAATCAGCGGCTCTAGGGGAGATCGTTACCCCCAAATATTTAACAGTAGAAATCCACCTTAGGGACAGATCTGGGTCAGATACAATACGTACTTCTGTATTAGAGCTGCATGATTTATCGTTTTTTTCCCGTTGCGATCTTGACAAGTGTTTCATGATTCTTTCTATGCAAAGAATTCTTTCTGCTCATCTGAAGCCACGGCCATCAAAAGAAAGGAAGAGAAAAACTGGGCAGTCTGCCAAGAATCTCAACATTCTTTAGCAGTGGAACTTAAGTATAAACGTAACAATTTGTCAAAGGAATAGACTTCGTGTGTAAATGAGGAAAGTTTAACCAATTAAACACTAAACCTTTTTTCCCAAGGCGTCTTTCAGGACAGCACCTGAGAGATAGTGACTCCTCTCACCGGACCATAGGAAACACCTTCTTCCTCCAGAACTTTAAAGGGAGGCGCCTCCCTACCATACCTCGGTTTTTGTGTTTGCTCTGGCTCGAAGGGGAACATCTTTTGGGAGGGGATTCAGTTCTCTTGGGTGCTCCTGAGAGACAGGGCTTCCTTCTCTTTTTTCCTCCTCACACCGGAAAAGGCAGAGCGGGTCACCTGGTCAGCGAAAGCGTCATTTCCGGCGTGGACACAGGGGGGGAGGAGGGGAGGACAGGAGCTGGCGCCTATTTCCATGTGAAGCCACGAGTGGAAAGCTGCACACCGGACATGGAGAAGTCAGTGTCTGCAGCGTTGGGGACAGGCACAGGCGCCAGCAAAGCTCAGGTAGGAGCAGCGGTTTAAAGTCTGCCTTTATCCTTTACCTGGGGTTTGGTCTATCTCTTTTTTTCTACCCCCTAGTGGCAAGGGGCCTGTCTGGGCACTAGAGGCTGACTGGTTTCTTCTTAGTGCACCTGTGAGGTGATCCTTGTGAAGCAAAGACTTGGTCTCACTAAAAATACCCCTGTTGTTTTTTTTTTTTTTTCCCTTTTTCCCTTTTTGTCTTTTTTTTCTTGCAGGCTAAAAGCTCTGACCCAAAAAAAAGAGATGTCCTTCTTGCAGGGCCAAAATGGAAGAGAATTGGGAAAAAGCCCTGTGCAGTGTTTGCATCACTTCTTTAGTCAAGGAGGAATCAGCTTTGGTTTGTGATGACCTGGTTGCCTCTGTAAAGAAGGAACTATATGCCACGATTCAAACTTTTCGTGACTATTTAGCTAATCCAGCTGCTAGTCAGCCATCCACTTCTGAATCTTCCCAGGGTTCCCTTTCTATCCCCGTGGTGGAAGCTCTACCTGAAGACCCTTCAACCAGGGAAGAGCAGTCCCCTGCTCCTTCCGTTAAAGACTCGGAAGAGTAGGGTGAGGAGGCTGAGGTGGCCCCCTCCAAATTTAAGCTATCCCTAGAAGAGGTAGATGGGCTCCTTAAAGCTATTCATGTTATGCTTGCCTTTCAGTGGGAACGGAAAGTATTCAGACCCCCTTAAGTTTTTCACTCTTTGTTATATTGCAGCCATTTGCTAAAATCATTAAATCAAGTTCATTTTTTTCCTCATTAATGTACACACAGCACCCCATATTGACTGAAAAACACAAAATTGTTGACATTTTTGCAGATTTATTAAAAAAGAAAAGCTGAAATATCACATGGTCCTAAGTATTCAGACCCCTCGCTGTGACACTCATATTTAACTCAGGTGCTGTCCATTTCTTCTGATCATCCTTGAGATGGTTCTACACTGTCATTTGAGTCCAGCTGTGTTTGATTATACTGATTGGACTTGATTAGGAAAGCCACACACCTGATTATATAGGACCTTATAGCTCACAGTGCATGTCAGAGCAAATGAGAATCATGAGGTCAAAGGAACTGCCTGAAGAGCTCAGAGACAGAATTGTGGCAAGGCACAGATCTGGCCAAGGTTACGAAAAAATTTCTGCTGCACTTAAGGTTCCTAAGAGCACAGTGGCCTCCATAATCCTTAAATGGAAGTCGTTTGGGACAACCAGAGCTGGCCGTCCTGCCAAACTGAGCTATCGGGGGAGAAGAGCCTTGGTGAGAGAAGTAAAGAAGAACCCAAAGATCACTGTGGCTGAGCTCCAGAGATGCAGTCAGGAGATGGGAGAAAGTTGTAGAAAGTCAACCATCACTGCAGCCCTCCACCAGTCGGGGCTTTATGGCAGAGTGGCCCGATGGGTGCCTGTCCTCAGTGCAAGACACATGAAAGCCTGCATGGAGTTTGCTAAAAAAAAACACCTGAAGGACTCCAAGATGGTGAGAAATAAGATTCTCTGGTCTGATGAGACCAAGATACAACTTTTTGGCCTTAATTCTAAGTGGTATGTGTGGAGAAAACCAGGCACCGCTCATCACCTGTCCAATACAGTCCCAACAGTGAAGCATGGTGGTGACAGCATCATGCTGCGGGTGTGTTTTTCATCTGCAGGTACAGGACGACTGGTTGCAATCGAGGGAAAGATGAATGCGGCCAAGAGCAGGGATATCCTGGACGAAAACCTTCTTCTCCAGACTGCTCAGGACCTCAGACTGGGCCGAAGGTTTACCTTCCAACAAGACAATGACCCTAAGCACACAGCTAAAATAATGGAGTGGCTTCACAATAACTCCGTGATGTTTTTGAATAGCCCAGCCAGAGCCCTGACTTAAACCCAATTGAGCATCTCTGGAGAGAATTAATATGGCTTTCCACCAACGTTTACCATCCAATCTGACAGAACTGGAGAAGATCTGCAAGGAGGAATGGCAGAGGGTTCCCAAATCCAGGTGTGAAAAACTTGTTGCATCTTTCCCAAAAAGACTCATGGCTGTATTAGATCAAAAGGGTGCTTCTACTAAATACTGAGCAAAGGGTCTGAATACTTGGGACCGTGTGATATTTCAGTTTTTCTTTTTTAATAAATCTGCAAAAATGTCAACAATTCTGTTTTTCTGTCAAAATGGGGTGCTGTGTGTACATTAATGAGGAAAAAAAATGAACTTAAATGATTTTAGTAAATGGCTGCAATATAACAGAGTGAAAAATGTAAGGGGGTCTGAATACTTTCCGTCCCCACTGTAAGTCAGGAAAAGAAGGAATTATCTCTTCATGACCGCATGTATGCAGGGTTAAACGAACCTAAGGGGCGAACATTCCTGGTCCATTCGGTCATTTCTGACGCCATTGCTAAGGAATGGCAGGATCCAGAGAGAAAACCCTTTTTTCTTTCTCGTACATCACGGGACACAGAGCCTCAGTAATTACTGATGTGTTATATAGGGTATCACTAGGTGATTGGACACTGGTCACACCCTAAACAGGAAGTTCAACCCCCTATATAATCCCTCCCCTTACAGGGATACCTCAGTTTTTTCGCCAGTGTCTTAGGTGTTGGACGTGTAAAGATGTCCTGTGCTGAGCTCCAAAGGATATATCCTATGTCCTATACTGGGGCAAGCCAGGCGAACTGGATCCATTTCAAAGTGTCTTTTCCAGGCCGAATTGGATGGTACCCGGGCCTCGTGTCCAAAGAAACGAGGTTTTACCTGTAACGCTTCCTCTTTTTAGAGAGCTGCACCCCGCATTTCAGAATTTGGTTTTCTAGCCTTATTTCTGGCTGGGTGTTTTACAGGCCCAGAACTGCGGATCCCCCTATCCGTAGGGGGCCCCAGTCTCTGAAGGTTTTCCGAACGGAGCCCACCGTGAGAGGTGAAGATTGGGTCTGTATAACAGAACCCTGCAGCTGGATAAGGTAAGGGAGATTCCACAGAATTTTTTAATTCTAGTAGGTTTCTCCTTTAAGTAAATGCATGCTATGCCTATTGTCACCACCGGGGGGGCTGCCAAGAGCACATACCTTCTCATGCTTGATTGTCTGTCTCGATGTTCACGCTGCACAGCTTTTCCAGCCGAGCTCCAGGTAGGATGGGGGGCTCTCCTCTGGGATATTCCCCCCAAAAATAGGGGGGGCCGCAAGTGGTCTGTGAGGCGGTAGTATACCGCACTGTCACCGCCACCGCCGCCATTGCCATGTGCAGGCCCCATCACTGCCGGCCTCTCTCCTTCCTCCTCCACCCCCCCCCCTCCATGCTTGTCCCGGAGGGTCAGCTCGCGCGGGAAGCGCACGTTTTGAAAAAACGAGGGGGGTGGTCAGAGGAGGGGGGGGGGGGGCGGCGCGTCAGCGCGACGTCCAGCGTGCCTGGACGCCCACATCGCTGGCTGCAAGGCTTTAAGAAGCACACTTTGCAGGTGCACACAGCCTATGGAGGGACACAGAGCTGACGGTCTCATACAAGGTGGGACACAGGCATTCTCCTAGGCAGCATTTACTAAGAAACACAAGACTGGGCATTGGTAGCAAGGCTGTTGCTGGACTACATCGCTCAGCAGTCAGTGTTTCATTTTTTTGTGATACCTCCACCTTGTTGCTTTGCACTATGGGTAGAAGTACAAATACCCCAAGAATCAGAGGCTCTAGGGGATCTCCCTCAGGCTCTGAGGACCCCCTTTCTGCAGCACCTTCCCCCCCCTGAAGGGCCAGGGACGGCTAGCCAGGGAGAGCCGTTGGGGTCAGGTGCTGCATCTGCTTCTGGCACTTCAGCCCCTGTATACATTACACAGGAGGTTTTTTCCTCAACCATTAATGGTTTAGAGGAAAGATTAATGGCCGTAATTGCGTCTTCACTCAGTGGAAGAAAACGCACTAGGTCTTCCTCTGTTACCCAGGACCTCTGGGATAAGCTCTGGGATAAAGGAGAAGAATCCCTTTCAGAGGATCGGGATGGGACTGATGATTCCTCCTCTGAGGAATCAAGTGGAGAAGAGCCCTCCTTCGGCTTCTCAGGATGAGAAAGTCTTAGTACAGATCCTTGCTGGATTGGTCCGCTCCACATTTAAAGTACCCATATCTGAATCAGTTAAAGAACCCTCTTCTTCTTTGGGGTCACTGAAGCCTCCTCAAACAACACATGCTTTTCCTGTTCATAATTTACTTGAAAAGCTCCTTTATTCTGAGTGGGATCACCCAGATAAACGTTTTTTTCCACCAAAAAAGTTTTCAACACTTTATCCTATGGAAGAAAAGTTTATAAAAATGTGGGGGATACCGGCTGTTGATGCCGCCATTTCCTCCGTAAATAAAAGTCTGACTTGTCCTGTAGACAATGCTCAAAATTGTTGGACATGGCGGGACTTTAAATGAGGTCATGGACAAGGTGAAGTAAACTAAAATAAATGTACATGTTTATTGAAAAAATGAGATGCATAAAAACCCAGTCAAAAAAGAAATCTCATTAAGAAAGACATTATAGTGAACATCATTTCATAGTGAATTGCAAACACATATGTACTGTATGTGCATATGCAATAAGCGACAAAGTATCAAACTTGGCGTCACATTGTGGTGTCATTTGATGGATAATTCATACAAACATTTCATATATATACACATGTAAAATATAGCAACACCGATGGAGGGAATACAGATGAAAGCAGTAAACATGTTGATGGAATAATGAGAGATGTTCTGGATTGAAAGTGTGTTGTAGACATATATGTCTAGATCCAATATGCCCGATGCGTTTCGTGTGAAAGACACTTATCAGGGGCAGGTGTTCAGGGGACATCTGAAGCATAAATGAAATCTATGGTGAGTCTACTGGTAATTAAACGTGACAAGCAAGCAAGGGTGGGGAGCACCCTAAGTACTTACATGAAGTCCGTACATTCTGTAGATCAAAAGATCTTTCTTCAGAGGAGAAGGAAAAAATTCACGATACAGTGTCTTTACTGCAGACCAACCAGCATCTGATGGTAAGACGAGTCATGTCAGCTTTGGGTGTACTGACTTCATCAATGCCGACTGTTAAGTGGGCAAGGCTACACTTCAGACGTCTGCAGGTTTTTCTTTTGAGATCTTGGGATCACAATTTGGAATCCCTAGAATCAGAGGTAAAGGTTCCAACTCAGGTGAAGAGGTCACTATGGTGATGGAAAAGGCAGGATATCCTATCAGAAGGGTTAGTTTGGACTTTTCCGGTCGAGAGAAGACTGACAACTGATGCCAGTTCCTGGGGTTGGGGGGCCCACCTAGGAAAGAGTTTCACTCAGGGAAACTGGTCCAGGAAAGAGGCAACAAGGTCCTCAAACTGGAGAGAGCTCAAGGCGATCGACTTGACTCTGAAGTCATTTGCACAGGATCTTCAAACTCAGCATGTTCAGATACTAACAGACAATGCCACTGCTGTGGCTTAAATAAACAGGCAGGGAGGTACAAGGAGCAAGTTGCTGCAGGTACTAGCCATGAACATTCTTTGGTGGGCAGAAGGGCTTGCTGTCTCTATCAGCAGTCCACCTAAAGGGGTCTCTGAACAGGGAGGAGGAATTCCTGAGCAGGAACCCCATTCAGGAAGTAGAATGGTCTCTGAACCCAGAGGTTTTCGCCATGATTGCCGAAAAATAGGGGCTGCCAGAGATGGACCTGTTCGCCTCAAAGGAGAATGCCCTGGTTCCTCAATCTTTTTTTCCCTAAACAGTCACGACGGATCACTAGGGACAGATGCTTTGGCGTATCCATGGAAATTCCATCTTTGCTACGCTTTCCAGTTAATTCCGTTAATATTAGGGAAAATTCAGAAGGAAATGGTACCAGTCGTCCTAATCATGCCCTTTTGGTCGAGAAGGGCCTGGTTTTCAACTGTTCTGAGAATGGCGGTCAAGCCTTATTGGCATCTGCCCCTCAGGCATGATTTACTGTTACAAGGCCCTGTAAGTCATCCAGAGGTAGCCACTTTGGCGCTCTCAGCTTGGTATTTGAAGAGCAGCTCCTAAAAAGCAAGGGGTTTTCGAGCCGGTTGATTTCAACACTAATATCAAGTAGGAAAAAGGTGATTAGGGACATTTATTATTCCAAGGTCTGGAAGGTTTATAATACATTTTGTAATTCATCTGCCCAGGATCCAGGGAGTCTTGTTACCATTCTAGAATTCTTACAAGTTGGAGCTGACAAGGGGCTAGCAGTTAGTACCCTGAAGGTGCAGGTTGCTGTGCTAGCTGTGTTCTTGGAAAAATCTGTGGCCTCGAATCCGTTGGTAATCAGATTTTTCCTAAATGGGATCTGTCGGTAGTCCTGTAGTCTCTAACAAAGAGTCCCTTTGGAAGAAATGCCTCTCAGATATTTCACTTTTAAGACCGTGTTTCTGATTGTCATTGTCTCTACGCACAGGATCTATGAGCTGAACGCTTTATCAATTAAGGAACCTTGTTTGTCTATTTTTCCAGATAGAGTTATACTTGGGTAAGAATTTCTGGTCTGTCCTAAGGTAGCTTCAGTGCAGAATTGTGCTCTAGTCATTGTACTTCCAACCTTCTGCCCTAACCCAGCAGGGGAGAAGGAGACTTGTTTCCACATGTTGGATGTCAGGAGGACTTTGTTGTGTTACTTGGAAAGAACAAAGCTCTTTAGACATTCAGATTCACTATTTGTGCTAGTTTCAGTTAACAGAATAGGTTGCCAGGCTTCTAAGGTTTCTTTAGCAAGATGGCTGAAACTATCCATTTCAGAGGCTTATTCGCATGTAGGTGTGTCTCCACCAGCAGGAATTTGTGCACACTCAACCAGAGCACTAGCGGCCACTTGGGCTGAGAGAGCTGGTGCCACCCCTGAACAAATTTGCAAGGCGGCAACATGGTCAAGTTTTCACACATTTGTGAAACATTACAGGCTGGACCTCACATCTGCTAGTTATCAGGCGTTTGGCAGAAAGGTCCTGCAAGCTGTTGTCCCGCCCTAAGGAGGTAAATCTCTGTTATCCTCTCAGGTGCTGTCCTGAAAGACACCTTGGGAAAAACCAAGTTAGACTTACTGGTAACTTGTTTTCCAGAAGTCTTTCAGGACAGCAACATCCCGCCCTATTGTATTTAATATACTATGCTATGACTATTGTATGTGTTCGTGTTCCAGCTGGGGCCGGAGGTTCTCTTCTACAACTGAGGTATGGTAGGGAGGCGCCTCCCTTTAAAGTTCTGGAGGAAGAAGGTGTTTCCTATGGTCCGGTGGGAGGAGTCACGATCTCTCAGGTGCTGTCCTGAAAGACTTCTGGAAAAACAAGTTACCGGTAAGTCTAACTTGTTTTTTTTGACATTTTGTAGGTTTCAAGTTAAAATCATTTTTTTTTTTTTTTTTTTTTTGGAAAATTACTTGGAACCCCCAGACATTATATATATATATATATATATATATATATATATATATATATATATATTTTTTTTTTAGTAGAGACCCTAGAGAATAAAATGGTGGTTGTTGCAATATTTTATGTCGCACTGTATTTGTGCAGCGGTCTTTCAAATGCAAATTTAAAAAAAAAAAAAACTTTAATGAATTAAAAAAAAACTAACCAGTGAAGTTGGCCCAATTTTTTGTATAATGTGAAAGATTTTACGTCGAGAGAATTGTGATCTTTTTTTTCCAAGCAAAAAAATTGTGATTCTCATTTTGGCCAGAATCGTGCAGCTCTATTCTGTATCAGTGAACACTATTTTGGATTTGTCCCAATTAACTTTCAGTCTATTTTTGGGAGAAAGGGAGGATATTAGGGCTAGGTCCTCCTTAAGGGAGAGACCCGGGTCATTGAGAGAGAGAGGTCTAGATCATCTGCGTATAACGCCACTTTTTTTCTGTAATGGGGCCTACCTGAATACCTTTTAATAAGGAGAGCCTTGCGTATAGCCTGGAAGATGGGTTCCATCTTGAGTGCAAATAGCGTCGGGGACAACAGGCACCCCTGTCTTGTTCCCCTACTAATTACTAATAAGAAACGATTCTAACAACAAACCTTCCAATTTGATCAGGGTGGCAGGGGTCTTATACAATATGTTATTCCAGGTAGGGAAGCGTGGCCCAAAACCCATCACCTCTAGCACAGAGGACATGTAAAACCAATCGACCGAGTCAAACGCCTTTGCCACAACATCCAACAGGACTAGGACTCATTCGAAGGAAGTTGCAAATGTGTTAAGACCCTACATAGCCGCTTCATTAACCTTCATTAACCTTCATTAACCTTCATTAACCTTGTAGCCAAGACTTTGGTCAAAACCTTAAAATCAAAATTTAGAAGAGAAATAGGTCTGTAGGAGGCACATAGTATAGGATCTTTTCCCAGTTTGGGTAAAAGAATAATATGGGCTTGATACATGGAGGGGGAAGAGCCTGAGATTTATAGCTATCGATGAACACTCTGTAGAGTCTCTGAGCCAAATCATTAGCATGGAGTTTAAACCATTTCCCTGGCAAACTGTCAGGCCTTGGGGGTTTTGTTAGGAGGAAAGGAACTAACTTGTGTGTAAGAGTCCAGGGCTTACTATGCATGCACCAATGGCGTGTTGGTGCAAGAGGAAATCCGTGCCAACTGAGCATGCGCCAATGACGCTTCAGTGCGCCAACCCGCACCTGTGCAGAAGACCTGATGGAAAAAGGCGGGAAAATGCCCAGGAGACGCACAGGAAGTGACCTCATTCTTCCCTATATAAGCCCAGACACTGCCAAATTGCTGAATTATCTTCAGTCCCCCCTTGTTCCTGTGCTAGTTTGTGATCTGTCTGAACTTGTGGTGACCTGGAAACCTATTTGACTACTTTTGATTGTCTGTTTGCCATTGACCTCCGATTTGTACCTTGACCATTCTACTTCTTTGTCCCTTTTGTGCTCAGCTGCCAGATTGGAACCGACCTCGGCTTGGATCTTGACCATTCTTCTTCTGATTAACTTTCTTATACTTCATTGCCAAACTGGACTTGACCTCGGCTCAGATCTCGGACTAAGGCTTGTACGGTGCTCCGCACCCCTGGCACCCGTGCCACTCTGTGTCCACCAAGTCTGTCTCCATCTCCAGAGGCTTCAAGGACCCGAGGTGCAAGGGAGGCCTCCCCACTACTTCAGTCTCACATCAGGTACGTGGCACTCGTGACAGAATAATCCAGCCATGTCTGAGACTGAAGGGAGTGCTTCTGCCTTCGAGGCCCTGTGCCAACAAGTGGCCTCTGTCTCAGTCCCTGATGTCCATACAAGGGGTACTTTCAACTGAAAGGTCGGCTGACTGCAGTGGCCATTATCTCAGTTCTGAGCCCTGTGGAACCACCTGTTAGGGTTATGGAGCAGCCCATCTCTACTCCATCTCCTGAACCATGGGTTCCTATGCCGGAATGCTATTCAGGTGTTTGCCACAAGTTCCGGGCTTTCATGAACGCCTGTCGGCTATACTTTACCTTACAGCCTAGGACCTCTCTTCAGAGGATACAAAGGTCCGGTTCGTAGTAGCCTTACTTACAGAAGAACTTCAGGTATGGGTCCATCAGCTATTGGAAAGGGAGAATCCTATACTGCACTCACTGTCATCTTTCTTCGATGCCATGGCAATGCTCTATGATGACCCACAATGAACCACCATGGCTGAAACAGTGTTGATCTCTCTACAACAGGGGAAACGCCCTGTTGAGGACTACGTAACAGAATTCCGCAATTGGGCTGCAGACACTGCATGGAACGACACTGCCTTGCGCCATCAGTTTTGCTGAGCCCCTCAAAGACGAATTAGCAAGAGTGGGGCTATCTGATACATTGGAACCTACAATTCAGTTTGACATCCAGCTTGATTGCAGACTCGGAGAATGTCGCAGGGAACGATCGGTATGGCCTGTCATACATGGATGCTCCCACGAGTACCCATGGCTCCACACCTGAGAACCCCTGAGACCCACACATCAACCCCAGTTCATGATGCAGAACCAGTGCAACTCGGCTTAGTTCGTGCACCCCTCACACCCAAAGTGCAACAACGCAGTCGCCTGAACAATCTATGCCTGTATTGTGGTGGAGCGGGTCACTTTCTTCAGGGATGTCCCATTGGGTCGAGTAAGTGGATCGAACCCTCATCTGTTTCGCCGTACGTTGTTAAATCCTCACATCTCACTCTCTGCTTCTCTTTGCAGATACCGGGAAGGATTATCTGAGTAGCAGCCATTATCGACTCTGGGGCTTGCAGCTGGTTTGACATCCACTTCTCCAAAAAGTATGGAATCCCACTATGCAAGAAACCCCAGCCGTTTACCGTTCATCTGGCAGATGGCTCCATACCAACCTCAGGTCCTATAACCCATGAGACCACCCTCATATTGGCCACCACCGAAGCAGATCATCAGGAATATCTTCGGCTGGACGTGATTTCTTCCCCCATTTTTTTCCAGTTATTTTGGGGTTACCGTGGCTTCGACAGCACCGGCCACAGATTGATTGGTCCACTGAAGTTATGTCTTTTGGCTCACCCTATTGCTTACACCACTGTTTCCCACAACGAGCTTGTTTGACGGTTCAACCCCTTTCCACAGATTACAACACTCTTCTCCTCCAGGTTTACAGAGACTTCCTGGACGTCTTCAACAAGAAGGAGGCTGAATCCCTACCGCCTCACCGGCTGTATGATTGCCCCATTGAGCTTCTTCCTGGTTCTGCAATACCATTTGGGGGAATCTTCCCACTCTGAGCCTGAATTAGAAGTTCTCTGAAAATACATTGATGACAATCTTAGGAAAGGGCTCATCCGGCCCTCTACCTCTCCTGCTGGCGCTGGACTCTTTCCTTATTTTTTTTTTTTGTGGAAAACAAGGACCATTCTTTAAGACCATGTATCACCTACAGAGAATTGAACAGTATCACAATCAAGAATCCATACCCATTGCCTCTAGTCCCTGAGCTCGTTCAGAGGTTCTGCACCACCAAGGTCCTCTCAAAATTGGACCTACGGGGGGCCTACAATTTAATACGGATCAGAGAGGGCAAGGAATGGAAAATGGCCTTTTGTACTAGGTTTGGCCATTTTGAGTATCTGATCATGCCATTTGGGTTTTGTAACGCCCCAGCAACTTTCCAACACTTGGTGAACGACATCTTTCGGGATTTTCTTGACCTCTACATGATAGTGTACTTAGATGACATCCTTATTTTTTTTTACCTTCCCTCGAGGCACATCACATCCACATGCGAAAGGTCCTTTTTTGCCTCCGAGCCCATAAACTCTACGCCAAGCTTGAAAAATGTGAGTTTGAGAAAGATACCATACAATTCCTTGGCCTCGTTATTTCAACTTCTGGCATATCCATGGAAGGTAACTGCAGTTCTTGAATGGCCAGTACCCTCGGACCGTAAGAGCGTCCAGAGGTTTGTGGGATTGGCCAATTTTTATAGAAGATTCATCAAAGGCTTCTCATCAATAATTTCACCTATCGCACAACTCACCAAGCAAAACAGTGTTTTTTTTTGTGGTCCCCCTCAGCACAAATGGCTTTCGACAAACCCCAGAAGCAATTCACCTCTGCCCTGGTCCTTCGTAATCATGACCCAGCCCTGCCTTACGTGTTGGAGGTCGATGCCTCAGAGATTGCGGTTGGGGCAGTCCTTTCTCAGCGCCACGAAACCACAGCCATGTTGCATTCTGTTGCCTTCTTTTCCAGGAAGTTGTCCCCAGCCGAAAGGAACTATGATGTAGGGGACCGGGAACTCCTTGCTATTAAACTAGCCCTGGAAGAACGGCGATATTTGTTAGGAGCTTCGCACCCTATACTTATGATCATAGGAATTTGGAATACCTCCGTACAGCTAAACGTCTCAGACCTAGACAAGCCAGATGGGCTCTCTTCTTCACCTGATTTCAAATTCATATCATGTACCATCCGGGATCCAAGAATTGTAAACCTGATGCTCTATCCCGCATGTATCCCACATCAGTTAACTCGCCAACAACGGTCGCGATACTCCCTGCGCGATACTCCCTGCCTATAATTTCTTCCTACTTACGTATGACCTCTTGTCCAGGATTAAACTGGCCTCCTCTCTAGACCAACTGCCCTCAGGAGAACATCTACAAGAAAAGGACGGACTTTTCTTCCATGACCATGCTGTGTTTGTGCCCCCTTCAACTGAGAGTTCCTGTGCTCAAACTCTGCCATGACAACAAGTTGGGAGGGCATTTCGGGGAGACCAAAACCACCAATCTGCTTTTGTGAACCTTTTGGTGGCCTACCCTCAAGCAGACTGCCGCGCTTACGTCAATTCCTGCCGGGTATGCAATCATAGCAAAACAGAAAAGAATAAATCATGGGGGCTCCTGCGCCCCCTACCTGAACAGATCAGCATGGATTCCATAGTGGACCTACCACCCTCCTGATGGGTTTACATCCATATTTGTTGTTGTGGAGGGCCTTACAAAAATGGCTCATTTTATTCTTATAATTGGCACTCCTTCCACCCCAGAAACAGCTCAGGCTTTTATCAAGGAGATCATACGCCTTCATGGGGTCCCCAGCAATATTGAATCGGATCGTGGGGTCCAATTTACCGCTAAATTCTGGAAGGAGCTCTGTCTTGCTGTAGACATCAAGAACCACTACTCTTTGGCCTACCGCCCTCAGACCAATAGACAAATGGAACGCATAAACCAAACTCTTGAACAGTACTTTCGTTGTTTCTCAACCTTTGTCCAAGGCAATTGGGCATCCCTACTTTCGCAGAATTTTCATACAACAACGCAATACATTCTACCACTAAGCAATCGCCATTCTACGCCAACCTGGGGTATCGCCCTTCTTTTTCCCCTGTCCTACCTGCTTTCGCTTAGGTCCCGGCTGTCTGGAACACAGTGAAGTTTCTACACAACAACTTGGAGCTCCCAAAGGATACCATGGCCAAGGCACAGCTGGATTACAAGACCATCTATGATCGAAGGTGGCTGGGGGACCTGGATCTTCAACCGGGAGACAAGGTTTGGCTGTCTAACAGGCATTTGAATTTGGCCTATCCCTTCCAAGAAATTGGGCCCCAAGTTTATTGGGCTCTTCCCTGTCCTGTCCCGATTCAACCCTGTTGTCTACAAACTCAATTTGCCCTCAACCTACCGGATCCACCCTGTCTTCCATGCCTCCCTCCTGAAGCCCGTGGCCCTGAACCCTGTGGCCCTGAACCCCTTTGAGGATTGTGGGGCCCGTCCTCTGCCTCCCTCTATGATTAAAGGGATTGAGTAGCATGAGGTGGAGGCCATCCTGGACTGCCGTAGAAGGGGCTGCGGACACCAATTTCTGGTACAGTGAAGGGGTTACGGCCCTGAAGAGATTTCCTGGGAACCCGATTCGCATATCCATGCTCCAGATCTTCTCCGGCGGTTCTTTCAGCGAGCTTCGGAGGCCGCCCCTTTCGGGGGGGGGGGGGGGCGGCTCTGTAAGAGTCCAGGGCTTACTACGCATGCACCAATGGCGCGTTGCCGCAAGAGGAAATCTGTGCCAACTGAGCATGCGCCAAAGACGCCTCAGTGCACCAACTCGCACCTGCGCAGAAGACCTGATGGAAAAAGGCAGGAAAATGCCCAGGAGGCGCACAGGAGGTGACCTCAACCTGATGGAAAAAAGCGTGAAACTGCCCAGGAGGCGCACAGGAAGTGACCTCAACCTGATGGAAAAAGGTGGGAAAATGCCCAGGAGGCGCACAGGAAGTGACCTCATACTTCCCTATATAAGCCCAGACACTGGATTATCTTTCGTCCCCCCTTCTTCCAGTGCTAGTATGTGATCTGTCTGAACTTGTTTTGACCTGGAAACCTATTTGACTACTCTTGATTGCTGCTTACCATTGACCTCGGATTTGTACCTTGACCATTCTACTTTTGTCCTTTTTGTATTCAGCTGCCAGATTGGAACCGACCCAGCTTGGATCTCGACCATTCTTCTGATTAACCCTTTTATACTTCTTTGACAAACTTGACTTGACCTCGGCTCGGATCTCGGACTAAGACTTGTATGGTGGTCCGCACCCGTGCCACCAAGTCTCTTTCTCCTTCTCCAGAGGCTTCAAGGACCCGAGGTGCAAGGGAGGCCTCCCCACTACTTTAGTCTCACATCAGGTACGTAATCATGTGTTTCTATCTCAAACAGACAGCTCCCTCATTCTCTGAAAAGGACAGCAAGGAGAGACCCCACAGAGTATCCAAAAAAGCTGAGGCATCTGGGGAATGATTTGGCTGATAAAGAGATTGAAAAAAACGTTGAAGCTCCTGGAGGATATCAGAGGGTTCAGCAGAAGATTCCCTAGTGTCTGTAATCAGTATCAACTGTCAGTTGTTTAGAATCTGCAACTAGATTGGCCAGTAACCTGCCATTTTTATCTTCCAACAGTTTCCCGGCTTGTAAAGCCGCAGCTGTATGTGTAAGTGATGTAAGGTGGAGTTCCAAATCTCTACGGGCCTGAGCTAGGCGAGAATAGTTATCCCCGGTAGGGGAGGATGTGAAAACAACGGTCGTTTCTGATTCAGCTTGCTCAAGCACAGTTTGTTGTGCGTTATGGTCAACTATGGCAGATTTATTGGTGGAAATCTATTGCCCATGGGTATATGCTTTTGAAAGCATCCCACACACATTGGGAGGACGCAGAATGCTCAGTCGTTTCCTAATATTGAAAAGCTGAATCCGACATCAGTACCTGCACCTTCTCATTGTGGAGCCATTTCAGATCGAGGCACCAACATCCCAGAGACTTATTTCGCACTACTAAGATAACCTCTGGCGGGGAGTGGTGTGAAATACCTTCCTTGCCCTTACAGATGGTAAAACCAGCTGACTGCCAAAAGCCAGATCTATGCGGGAACCTGATTTATGGGATGCAGAGTGTGAATTAAAAACGTTGTCGAGGAAACCTAAATCTCAATAGTTCCGTAAGATTAAATGTCCAGGCCCAGGATCCCAGATCCAAATTGGGGGTTCTCAATGGGTTAGAGGATTCAAAGTCTACCTGTAGCACGGAATTTAAATCCCCAGCCCAAATGACTCTAGTTACCTGTAGGGTTGCCAATTTTTCCTGCATATTGTAGAGTATTCCAGGAGAAAAATGGGAAGTAATATATGTGTATTACCCAACACATATGTAACATTACCAAGTTCTAAAACCAATATGAGATCTGCCTCTCGCATACGAACACACAATGCAGTACCTTTTTATATGTTAAGGACTTGTTTAGAAGTATAGCAACTCCCCTGGCATAGCTTGAGTAGTTGGCGTGAAATGCCTGGTGTACCCAAGCTCGACAAAAGGACAGAATTTTATTGCCTAAGAGATGAGCTTCCTCTTCTAAAAGGATATGCGGCTTATGTAAGACTTTAAACATAAGGGATCTCTTGAACTTATTGTTTAATTTTTTAATATTCCAAGATACCAATTTCAGTTCCATAATGGTGCAGATATGAAGTAGTATACAGGAGGAAAACCTGAGAGTGAGGGGAGTGGACCCTGAGAGACAAAAAGCACAAGGGGGGAAGGTTACAATGCCAGCAAAGGGAATCGCCACACCCCCAGACAGAGCCCTGTGAGAGGGAAATGTAGCTGTATACCTCCAGTTGCAAATGACCGATATTAAGAGATGATTGGCTGCCATGAAAAAAAAACCCTAATGAGCTAAAGTAAACTAAACTCTCTACCGACTGGCAACCCTAACAACAGAGCTAGTCAGTTTTATACCCGTAACAAATTAACAGTCCTTCTTCCACAAAGTTACTCCAAGGGAGATGAAAGTGGCAGTTCCACTTCTCCCGTTTCTGCTAAAGAAAGGCAAAACAGTGAGGGGGGTAGGTGTGAAGTAAACTCAAATTTGTACATGAAGTCGCTCCATTAACCTAGGAGAATGATGTAGGAATGGTAATTGGGATAATGGGGAAAAAAAAAAAAAAAAGATCCATGCACCCTGTAAATCCAAGGAGTAATTCAATGCAAACTTAGATCCAAGACACTGGGAGAAACAGCTCAGGAGTGGGGAACCGCGAGGTATCCAGGGAAATCCCCCAGACTAGGTCAACCCCCCCAAAGATCAACTGGGTCATAGAGAACATGTCCTTTCCCCACTCGAAGAGGGGGTAAGATGTTCGGAGACTCTGGCATTGTGGCCGGCAGGTAGGATAAAAAGAGGGAGTTGCGATGTCATTTTCGAACCAAATACAGAGAAGACAGAAGCCTTGAATCGAGTACAACTCTTACCGCAAGGTGGTCCGCCAGTCATCGGCATCTGCAGGAGTGTCAAAGAAGCGGACCAATCCATCATGCTGGTCATGAAGGCGGCTGGAGTAGAGCATGCTGTATTTAATATTCTTATCTCAAAGCCATCTGCGGACATCATTGAAGATTTTTCTCTTCCTATGCAGTGCAGCCGAGAAATCTGGGTAAAGTAGAACTGAGGCATTTCCGTGTTGAAGCGTGCGGTGTTTGCAGGCTTCTGAAAGAATCTCATCTTAATCTGGTGGTTGAGAAAGCGAACCAAGAAGGGTCTAGGATTATTTCTGGCAATGGCTCGACTTGTAGGCACTTGATGGGCCCTTTTGACCACATAAGTGGGAGAGACTTCTGTGAGACCTTGAAAAACTTCAAATTCTGCTGGGCAATTGCCTTCCTCCCCTTCAGGGAGACCTAGGACCCAGATATTATTACACCTTAGCCTGTTCACAGCATTATCTGACTTAGCAATGATGTCCTGCACTGTGCCTTGTAAATCAGCTATGGTGGTGGTGCCGGTAGCGGTGAGATCTTCATTGGCCATTATTCTAGATTCGGTCTCGGTCAGCCTCCCTCTTATATTGTCAAGATTTTTATAAGGTTACAGTGAGGCGATCTATTCTTACAAGCAAGGAGGTTTTACTTTGCTCAATTGCTGCTAAGATTGTGGCAGTGCTATCCCGGCGGTAATGAGGCCGCCACCACCTGGGCCTCCCTGGGTTCCATTTCCAGCTTGGTCAGCAATGCCTACCAAAAATGCGTCAGGCTGCGTGGACGAGGTTGGCGGCAGCCTGATCAGTGTGGCTGATTTGGTGGATCTGCTCTTTGAGGGCATCTGCAATAGGACTAGAAATCAAAGGAGACCTCTTTGTGGGAGAGCAGCTGCAGGTAGATGGATGGAGTGCTGAGGACTTAGAAGGCAGCTAGGATGGCGGCAGGTCGCGAGGACCTGGCTGAGAGCCGCCAGATGCGCTGGATCGCGTTCCAGATGGCCTCTGCTAGGGAGTAAAGGAGACGCAGGCGGGCCAGAATCCTGGAGCAAATCTAATCCCACCACATCCGGTACTTGTAAATAAGGAAGCCATGGCTTCCATATCTTGTCAAAAAAGTGTGTTTTGTCCCTTTTTTTTTCAAAACAATGGCTATCTTGGCATTTGAAGCATCCCTAATATTAACCTGCATCAATGAATATATCAAAGAGTGAACACATTCCTAGAAATTTCTAACCTAATTGCACATCCACCAGATATGAAGGGGCATTTTTACCGACTCAATTCTTTCCATCCAAGAAAGAGCCGCATCGGTCCATGTCTGTACATCCACAAGCAGTTGATTAAAAAGGGCCCGGTAAATTGTCCGTCGATATCCGAGGAGTTAGCTTAATACCCAAGTAAAATAATGCTTCCTGTTGCCAGGCAAACTAAATAAGCAACCGCAGGCTTTGCACTACAGAATTTGTTAGGTTAAGGTTTATGGCCTCTGATTTTTCCCAATTGACCAACAACCCTGAGATCTTCCCGAACGCTGTAATAATTGAAATAAGTTTGGTAAAGTCATGTGTGGGGAAGTAATGAAAAGCAACAAGTCATCCGCAAATAGTGCATGCTCGTGGGGGAGATCTCCACTCAGCACACCCAAGATATCAGGATCGTTACATAGCCAGTGTCTCAATAGTTATTACAAATGAGGGGCAAAAGTGGGCAGCTCTGTCTGGTACCTGATGCAATTATAAATGGGTCCGATTTATGGCCTCTCAACACAATCTGAGCAGAAGATGTGCTATACAGAGAATGAAGAGAAGCCAGATATTTCAGCCCAAAATTCCATTTAGTTAGAATGCAAAAAAAGGTAAAGTTGGGACAGGGAGCTGAATGCCTTTTCTATATCTAATAAAAGCAACATCCCACTTCTGTCCCCCTTCCCGCCCCTAGAGGAATAAAAAGTGATCAAATCAATGGCCCAATGCACCTGATCAGCTGCCTGTCCGAGCTGTAGAAAACCAACCTGATCCAAATGAATGTAGAGGCTCAAGAAGGAAAGCAAATCATTATTTTTGTAAACAACTTTAAATCATTAAGGAGTGAAATAGGTCTGTAATTGGCTACGTTGCTAGCATCCTTATGTGGTTTTGGGAGTAGAATATTATAAGCTCTACTCGAGTCGGGTCTATGGGGCCCCCCGCGATGGATCGCATTAAAGTATAATGTCAAAAAAGGGGGCTAGAAGATGGGAGAATTTCTTGTAATAGAGGGCTGTAAGTTCATGTGGACCCGGAACCTTGTCCATCTGGGCTTATTTAAAAGCTTGCAGTACTTCTTGGACCGTGACATCTTTTTCCATCAGATCTCTGTGCCGACGCAAGAGTAGGAATAGGGAGGGTAGCAGTAAATTGATCAAAGTCCTTTTTGATCCGCATCTAACGTAAGTTAATATAAGCATTAAAAAAAAATTGAGAATTCCTGCAGAACCAGTTGCAGATTTTGCGTAAAGAAATCATCAGGCCTCCTGATTTGGGTATATGAAGAGCTGAGCGCCTAGGAGATAATTTGGTAGCCAATAATTTGCCAGGTTCATCTGCTTGCGAACGACATTTAGCCGCAAAGGTTTCTCAGCCTTGGTCGTAAGGCATACATTAAATTCCAACCTAGCTGCCTCAGTCCATACACTCAAATCCAACTGAGGGTTATTTTTATGATCTTTAACTAAATGATAGAAATCCGCCTTTTTCTGTTTAATTACCACTGCATAGTGCTTCTTATATCTGGACATTATCTGAATCAATTTACCACGCACCGTGGCTTTATGAGCCACCCAACTACACATTTGAGAAGTCTGAGTTAGATTGTTCATCTCAAAGTATTCTTTCAGGAGAAGCCCTCTATATCAAAGCAAGTTGCTGGGTTACTTAGTGTAAATTCATTGAGATGCCAAGTATAAGAAACAGTAGGACTTCAGTAGCAGGAAATGCTCACCAAGATTGGCGTGTGATCAGACTAGGCGTTTCCAAAATCTTAGAGCCTGTACGTAAGGTAATTGTTGCCAAGGATGCAAAGACATGGTCAATATGAGAGTATGTGGAATGTACATTAGAATTAGGGCTGTGGAAATTAACTCCTCCCCCCTTCCCCAAGTGCCTCCGTCTGCTAACGAAGGGAAGGGGGGAGGAGTCCGGTGACGTTGATGTCCGTGATGTCACCAGACAGCCTGGACAGTGATGGTAAATATGGATGTGGTTAACTGGGATCATTCAGTGAGCTAAGTGTAGGCAAATTTGATAACCAAATTTGACAGTCAATAAACTAGATACGTTTTATAATAGTTAAACTAACTTTCTACGTTTTTCTTAAAGTTTAATAAAAAAAATTACTTACGTCAGTGCTACAGTTTGATTTTAAAACGTATTTGTGTGAACTGTGAATTTAAGTAATGGATTGTGGAAACTAAGTAGTGTCGGGTGATTGTATATAGTGTATTTACCACTGACTAATGCAGAGTTTGCAATGCATGGAGATCGGCTAAAAGTAGTTGGATCTGTATGTGCGTTATAATCAATCAGATTAAAAAAAAAAAAAAAAAAACGATTAATCGAACACGAAATTTTTAATCAGTAACAGCCCTAATTAGAATATAAAGTAAAATCCCATTTAGTCGCGTTGAATTTCCTCTGAACATGCACCAGTCCTTAACTTTTTTACATCTTCATATACAAAAAGAACAAGTGATTTGTTTAAATAGAGAAGGATAGTTCTCTTGGAACAATGTGTGCAGAGAAGGGGTCATGGAATCTCCTTAGTAAGGGATAGATTTAAAGGCCCATTTTTAATTAAAAATTAGATGGGAAAATAACTTTTTCGCTGTTGGCAAGCTAATATTCAGGGCTATGGATTTGTTTTTTTATTAACCAAGAGGCCCGATATAGTCACAAATGATCTAATAATGACAATAGTTTTAAGTAAGCTGGTGATACTTGTGAGAACTATATGTGGATGAGGGCTGTATTGTCAAAGAGTGCACATTTTGTGTTTTCATTGACCACAAGGGACCAATTTAACATCTGAGTTAGACCTTATTGCAATAGGGGTTCCATCACCAGCACAAAAGTAGCAGTAATAGAGAGCATCTGTGCTAGGTACCTCTCTGGATAGTTGTTACTGAGACTTCAAGTAGAACTGTAGGCAAAACTTATTTTTTTTTATTATGGACAGAGCAAAGGGAGGGTAGGGACCCCTAATCAGATTTATTTATGTATTTATTTTTTTGCCATCTGCGTCCCATCTCGGAGATTTCCCTTCACTTCCTGTCCCATAACCAGACGGGAAGTGAGAGAAAATCTCTACAAATCAAGGGAATTCTTTGGGGACCCCCAGGTTACCAGAACTAGTAGCCCCATTGGAAAATTTACCCTCTATTAATTTTCTGGGACAACTCAAAAATTTGGGATTTTCTTTTACTTTCAATAATAATGACAGGCATTCTAATCCCGCTACACTCAATCCAACACAAAAAAAAAAGTTTTGCCTTTAGTTATACTTTAATATCCTTTTTATCGACCTTTGTGCTGTCTGTGTGGAGGAGGGTTCCTATAACTTGTATAAAATAGTAAACAAACCTTAAATTTTCCAGAATGTATAATAATAGATAATCCTACGACAGACTATCATAGGCCTTATGTAAGTCCAGTGATGGGAACATGATTTCTTTTATGGGTTGTGGAATCCCAGCTGGAATGAACTGCTTTTACTAGAGTCTGTATTATCTGAATTTGGGTTTAGTGTGCTAGGCAGTATCAAATAAAGCCTGTTTGACCTGTGGAGTCTTTACTAAGCATGGGGTATCTTGCCAATAAAAGCTTCAGTATATTTTCTTCTTGCTTGAGATGGTTGCTATCTCGCAAACGATTAAAGAAAGAGACTAAACGAGGAGCCAATAGGTCTGAAAATGTCTTATATTCAAGAACCCATCCAGGCCAGGAAATGTATTTAGTTTGAGTCCTAATTATCTTTTTTATTTCATCTCTTGTAAATAAATGCTTGTTCCATATAGTCTTTTTGTGTTGTAGTTTTTGAGTCGGAAGGTTTAGATTTCAAAAAAACTTGTTTATATTTTACTGTATATTAACAAGTGATTTCTGGTAAATATTTGTAGAGTAATGGTGTCATCCCTAAGTTTCAGTCCAGATGTAGCTTGAAATTGGGTCTTGGGGTTAAGTTTGTTATCCAAAAATGACCCTCACTTGTCTCCCCAATAAAATATATATATTTTTTTGCCTTTTTAAAGCCATGTAAAGCAGTGAATGCAAAGGATGTGGATTTTATGTACATTGAACTTATTCAACGTTGCAAGCAAATGTATCTCACAGAGGCCGACACAGAAGAGGACAATGTATACCAATTGCCAAATTTTCTTCAGTCAATTGCAAGTGTCTTACTTCACATGGATGCTGTAAGTAACACCAACCTAATCTGTTTTTATCATACTCACTAGTGCTAGAGCACACATTCTGATCACCTGTCCTGCTCTTCATGTAAACCTTTCATTACAGTGACCATGATGAGGTGCTTTAGTGCTAAAAATAGCGCATGAAAAAAGCCTCAGCTGCAATCCCAGTGTGAAAGCCCGAGTGCTTTCACACTGGGGTGCTGCGCTAGCAGGGCATCACAAAACGTCCTGCAAGCAGCTTCTTTGCAGCGCTGTAGGAGCAGTGAATACACCGCTCCAAAAGCGCCCCTGCCCATTGAGATCAATGGGCAGCGCTGCCGAACCACCGGCAAAGAAACGAGACGAGATCATAAGAAATGAGGAACTAAAGCTAAATTATCACATCTTGCTGCTATTTAGGAGACTTTATTCGTATGACTTTTTTAAAGTGATACAAAGCACACCCTTTTTTCTGAACGATGTACAGTGGTCACATGACCCAGCTCTTTCCCAGCTTGTCTGTAGGGAAACAGTGACAGGAGGAGCTTCTAGTCCTCTGCTTCTGGTCACATCTTCAAAACAAAAATAAATATAGAGTGAAAATAAAAAATAAACAATAATTGTTTTAATTGTCATACAAATATATATTTAAAAGCTAATCATTTTGGCAATAACATGGTTTGGGCGGATTTCTGCCAGTCACAAGCTGTCTCACGCCCCTCCAGCCTGTGTCTTAGAATATTGGGGCGATAAAGCCTCCCTCAATCAAGATGGAATATCCCACCCCATTG
This sequence comes from Aquarana catesbeiana, assembly GCF_042186555.1. Taxonomy (NCBI): domain Eukaryota; kingdom Metazoa; phylum Chordata; class Amphibia; order Anura; family Ranidae; genus Aquarana; species Aquarana catesbeiana. The sequence goes on along the minus strand of NC_133328.1, from coordinate 499,766,667 downwards.
TGTTTTGCTGGTTAGTGGGCATGGAGGAGGATGGTGGGAGTGAGCTGTCATTTATCACTGTGTATATGCCCACATGTTAGACTCTGTAGTCACATGGGCTGCTCAGATGTGATAGGGAGGAAATACTCAGCATAGAAACTCACTGAAAACTGAGCATGTGCGCTAGCTGCCAACAGTGCTCTGCAAAATCCTCAACTGCAGTGGGGACAAGGACAGAAGGAGGAGATAGCGTACAGCAGGATCAACCAGTTTTTTTTTGCAGAATACAAAAACAAATCCCATAGTGACTGAGTGAGTATGAACGGCATGTAATACACCATTTATTGATAGTTTTTAATGATGTGGGTTTATTAAAAACTTTATAACATGGAAGCAAGAAGAACTTTGTTCCTGTTTTTGTTTTAGAAGATATATATATATATATATATATATATATATATAAAAAATAATGCATGATGTTGGGTTATAAGATATAGCAGTGAGCACCTTGAAAGTCTATACAGCAGCTCTAAGTGTGTTTTTTTTTTTTTTTTTTTTTTTTTGTTTTTTAAGAGGGATTTAACTTGGGGGAACCATTAGAAACATATGTATTTTTTTTTTTTTAGGGCTACGGTTATGGCCAAAAATATTGTCACCCCTGCATTTCTGTCAGATAATGCACCACTTCGCCCAGAAATGTGTAGGCATTCTCATGTTTATATCTTTTGTTTGTATTGGTATGACGCAAAAAAGTGGAGAAACAAAAAGCCAAATCTGACACATTCCACGTAAAACTCCAAAATTGACTGGACAAAATTATTGGCACCCTCAATTTAATATTTAGTAGCACACCCCTTGGAAAAAAATAACTGCAATCAATCGCTTCCTGTAACAATCAATTAGCTTCTTACACTTCTCTACTCTATGGGATTTAGAGTCCAGTTTTAGATTTGGACTTATTGCTGGCCAGTTAAGTACTCTTCAGCGCTTTGTCTTAAACTATTTCTGGGTGCTTTTTTTGACATGTGCTTTGAGTCATTGTCCTGCTGTAAGACCCATGACCTCTGACAGAGACCCAATTTTCTGACACTGGGCCCTACATTGCACCCCAGGATTCTTTGGTAGTCTTCAGATTTCATGATGCCATACACGTGGTCAAGACATCCAGTGCCTGAAGCAGCAGCGCAACCCCAAAACATCAGTGAACCTCCACCATGTTTGACTGTAGGAGCGGTATTTTCTTCTTTTAATGCCTAATTTCTTCTTCTGAAAACAGTAGAATGATGGGCTTTACCAAAAGCTGTAATTTTTGTTTCGTCTGTGCATAGCACATTCCTCCCAAAAGAATTTTGGCTTCCTCAGGTAAGTTTTTTGGCAAACTCCAATCTGTCTTTTTTATCTTTCTGTGTCAGCTGTGGGATCCTCTTGTGTCTCCTACCATAGCGTCCCTTTTCATGCAGATGGTGACGTATAGTGCGAGCTAACGCAATTGTACCCTGTGCCTGAAGGTCAGCTTGAATTTGTCTGGAAATTGATCGAGGTTTTCTATCCACCATTCAAGCAATCCTTAGTTGCAATCTTTGATCAATTTTTCTCTTTCATCCATGTCCAGGGAGATTAGCTACAGTGCCATGGGCTGTAATTTCTTGACGGTGTTGCGCACAGTGGACACAGGAACATTAAGATCTCTGGAGATGGACTTGTAACCTTAAGATTGTCCATGCTTTTCCACTATTTTTGTTTTCAAATGCTCAGATGATTCTTTGCTGCTCTTTCTCTTCTCCATGCTCTGTGTGGCACATAGAGACACACAACGGGTTGAGTCAATTTTTCACCATTTTAAATGGTTGCTGTTGTGATTTCTGGTCAGCACCTGTTAATTGATACAGGTGAGTTTACTTAAAAATTACAGGAACATCACAGACTTGGAATGCAATCTTTTATTACAATTTTTTAGAAGGTAGCAATAATTTTAAGTCTGTTTTTGGAGTTTTGCGTGCAATGTGTCAGATTTGGCTTTATCTGACGGAAATGCAGGGTTGCCAATATTTTTGGCCAAGACTGTATTTCCAGGGCAAGGCCAGTCTTGTTTCAGTCTTTCCTGAGGTGGGACCTGGGAGCAGACCTACAAGTAAAGATGGCAGGGCCTTTTGAACCACTGGAGTTAACCTCTTTAAAATCCTTAACCCTAAAGACTGTGTTCTTAGTGGTGGTGCCTTCAGCCCATAAGCTTAGTGAGTTATAGGCTCTTAAAAATTAGGGAGCCCTTTTTTGCTAGTGTTTTCAGATCGGTTGGTTTTTAAAAGAGATCTAGAGCTGCACAAATTCTGGCCAAAATGAGAATCAAGTTTTTTTTTTTTTTTTTTTTTTCTTAGAATAAAAAGATCACGGTCCCAGAGACATTATCCCTACTCTACAGGGGATGTTCACGCAGATCCTGGGCAGAGAGGCGCCTGACTGCATAGAGATTGACCGAGCCCATCGGGCTCTCAGACCCCCCTCTGATGACCCTGACAAACCCCGAGACATTATTTGCAAGCTGCACAAATATACTTTGAAGGAACGCATCATGCATCATGTTCGGGGGGTCCGCCACGTGGATTTGATGGAGCTAAGGTGTCCCTCTTTCCACATCTCCACATCTATCGAGACGCACACTGATGCAACGCAGGGCCCTTAAGCCCTTGCTGGAAATTTTACAGGATGCTCACCTGATCTATCGCTGGGGATTTCCTTTCAGCCTGTCGGTCACTAAGGGGGGCCAGCAAATTACTCTGAGGAACAAATCGGACTTGCCCCACTTTCTGGCCCGCCTCGGCCTACTGGCAGTGGACGTACCTGACTGGCTCACTCCCCTGGCGGTTCTGGCACCAGCCCGTCCGGAGTCTTGGCAACAAGCTCGTCGCAGAGGCTGCAACAAACTGAGGGCAGACCCTGTTGTCTCCGCTGATCAGGGGCCTCCTTCTCCCCCTGCTGCACGTTGACTGTCCATTCGAGTTTCAGAGGATTGCATCCTTTCTTCCATTTTCTCCTAATTTTTTTTTTTAATCAGGACTGTTTTTGCTGCTGCAAATAATTCAAATGCACCTCTGATTTCCGGAGGTGCTCTTGCACTGGAGCGGGACCCTTAGTAGGGCTCCTGTCTGTCTCCCCACTCACCCCCCATAGGTGAACTCTTGGGAGTTGCACTCCTCGGCCGAGGTTGTCCACGGTGTGTTGGTCACTGGGACCTTTTTGGGCCGGCTGGCCGGAGGTGACCCTCGCACCGTCGGTGTTAGTGTTATTTACTTGCCCACTGGGCATACCGTTCTCCATTTGTTTTGAACTATTTATATGTGTTTTTATTTTTCTCCCTTTTTTTGCTAACTGGGTTATACTTGCATGTTTTTTCTTTTCAGCACCTCAGACTTATTATGTTCGTTTGGCCGCAGGTCTCTCCTCATCCTTCGCATGCCCATGGGGCGGAGCCCCCAGTGATTATCCATGACTGATCTGAAGATCATATCGTATAATGTCCGTGGCCTGAGCTCCCCAGCCAAACGCAGTAAGTTGTGGCTTGTGACAAAGAGATTGGGTGCACACATTTTACTCTTGCAGGAAACTCATTTCAGAGCTGACTCGGTTCCCCGTCTCCCTACACACCTATACAACCAATGGTACCTTAGCAACTCACCCAGACCTAAATCTGGTGGAGTGGCTATTGCGATACAATAAAAATTGCCCTTTCATTCCCTTAGAACACTATGCAGATCCAGATGGCAGATTTGTCTTCTTGAAAGGCACTCTGTTCGCTCGCAAGCTTATCCTCGTGGAGCTGTATGCTCCTAATTCTCAGCAATTGGAGTTTTTGGAATCAATGTTAGATGCCCTTTCCACGTTTCGGGAGGGGAGGCTGGTGATGGGGGGTGACTTTAATGTCAGCCCCGACCCTCAGTTGGATACTTCCTCTGGCCGTTCTACTCACTCGTTCGCCTTCCTTAAGCGATTTCGTAAGACCCTGAATGCAAACCATCTGGTCGACTGCTGGAGAGTGCTTCACCCTACCGTGAAAGATTTCATTTACTATTCCGCTACACACAATGTGTATACGCGGATAGACCTCTTATTGGTGGACCAATGTTTTTTGGAATCGCTCTCCCGCGCGTCGATTGGATCCCTGACAATCTCCGATCATGCACCCATCTCTATCTCCCTAGCTCCCCTATCGCCAGAAGTTTGTCAATGGACATGGTGGTTCAATGAAAACCTGCTCGATGATGCAGTGGCACACAAGCGGGTCTTCGATACCATATCACTATATTTTAAGGAGAACATGATGGGAGAGGTGGGGATGCCTTTTGTGTGGGAGGGACACAAGGCCGTGTTACGGGGTGAGCTTATTTCCCAAGGATCCAGAATCAAAAAAGCACGCAGTGATATACTTCAGTCCCTACTGACCCAGCTACGCACCGCAGAACTTAAACATAAACGCCAACTGACGCCACCCCTTTATGAGGAGCTTGTGTCCCTTATGGAAAAGCTCTCTACTCTGTTAGAAACATGCACACGGGATAGACTGAGATATGTGTCTCATAAATTTTATGAATTTGGAAACAAGTGCGGGAGGCTATTAGCAAGGGCCCTTAAACGACAGCACACGTCCGGTCACGTACATAGGTTGCAAACTGCTTCAGGCTCCCAAATGGTATTGTCCTCCAAAATCACGAACACCTTTAGGGAGTACTATGCCCAACTCTATCAGCTCCCCGCCACACTTGTGGGTCACACGCCTCTGCAGAAACTGGAATGTATCTTACAACACCTAGAGGAGGCATTAGCCCCTCAATTGTCCACATCAATTATCAAGCAGCTTGACAGGCCTATAGCTGTGGCGGAGATCGAAGCAGTCATTAAAGACCTTCCGCAAGGAAAGAGTCCTGGCCCAGATGGGTTCACCAATGCATATTACTGTAAATTTTCATCCCTCTTGTCTGATCGCATGTGCACCTACTTTAACGCCCTGGCATCAGGCACTCCCCTTCCGAAGGAGGCATTGCTTGCACATATTACCGTTCTTCCAAAGGAAGGAAAAGACCCATCCATCCCTAGCAGCTATAGGCCGATCTCGTTGAATACTGACATGAAAATCTTAGCAAAGATCTTGGCGAATCAACTTAAACCCATTCTACCGACGGTAATCCACTCAACCAAACGGGTTTTATAGCGGGGAGGGAGGCTAGGGACAACTCCAGCCGAGCTATACAACTAATTCATTGGGTGAATATACAGTGGCCCAGTCCACCCTGTCTCCTATTGTCCACAGATGCTGAAAAAGCTTTTGACTGGGTGGACTGGGCCCTATCTTCAGGCGGTACTATCCAGGTTGGGTCTAGGACATAATATGCTTAGGTGGATAGGCTCATTATACAGTTCCCCAGAAGCCCGGGTTAAGGTAAATGGGACGCTTTCTAACCCTTTTCCTATTAGAAACAGGACCAGACAGGGGTGCCCTTTATCCCCCCTGATATTCGCCCTCACACTGGATCTGCTACTCAATAAGATATGATCCAATCCTAACATCAGGGGGTTCACAGTAGGGACGACAGAACATAAATTATCGGCGTATGCTGATGATGTTCTATTTTACGTCACGGACCCGCTGATTTCTCTTCCTGACATTATGGCGGAATCACGGGGATTCCATTCTCTCTCCAACTTTAAAATTTATTATTAGTAAATCGGAAATCCTTCCCCTTGCGCTCCCAACTGCAAGCCTCTGTCTCCATCACGTGGTGCGGCTCTTCATTAAAATATCTTGGCATTTACCTCCCAAATACATTTGCACAGCTATATACATGTAACTTTGCCCCTCTACTCACCACAATTAAAGCCGATCTTTCGCGATTGGATCGTACCACCTTCTCATGAATGGGCCGAGTCAGCATCCTGAAAATGAATCTACTGCCGAGAATCCTTTTTTACCTTCAGATGGTACCTATTGCGCTACCCAGATCTCTCTTCTCAGCCTTCAACAGCCTGTTCCTAAAATTTATATGGCAGGGTCATACACCCCGTTTGGCCCTCCGCACACTGCAACGATCTAAGTGGTTTGGGGGGCTGGGGATCCCCTCTATACGAAGATATTATGAGGCGGTTGCCCTACAAAGGATTCTCGATTGGCAGCACTATACAGCCACCAAATCTTGGGTTCCCCTTGAGAAATTTCTGGCTGGTCGTAATGGCTTCCCAGAGACTGTTGAGGCCTCTCGGACTTTGTGTCGCCGGTCTCTGTCCATGTGCTGAAGTTGTGGGATATCTTAAACGCACGGGGGCAGCTGTCACAGCCTGTGTCCCCACTTGCTCCTGTTGGGGGCTTCCCCTGGTTCACTCCAGGGGAACACCTCTCTCCTACTTCCGCATGTGGGCAAGGGATTGGGAGAAGCGATGTGGGAGTTTTGTACACGAGCAAGGCCTGGTCTCTCTGGACTGGCTCCGCTCTCAATTTGGCCGTTTCCCTATGGACGAATGACGCTATAGACAATTACATCAATTTATCCATAATTTGCCCTATCCTGTTCGACCCCCCCCCCTCTTCCTTGAACCCGTTTGAAAGGCTGTGTAAGTCTGAGGACCCCATTCCTCACTCTATTTCAGTGCTTTATGAGCTGTTGCAGTCTGCGGAGTCCCAGGGTAAACCAACATATATACGAGAGTGGGAGAGGGATCTACAGCATACGTTTACGGAGGCTCAATTGAGCCATCTATACCTTCTCACCCATAAGAGCTCTGTAGATACTAAGATGCAAGAAAATCGCTTTAAGCTGCTGACCCGATGGTATGGAGCTGCTGCGTGCTGGAGGGGCTGTGGGCTCCCAGGCACAAGTCAATTCTCCCACACCTATTAAATGCTGCCCGGCATCTGATTCCCATAGGTTGGAAATCAACCCAAGTTCCGGGGCGACCCAAATGGGTGCGCTTACTTAACTCCATTATGGCAGCGGAGGAGTGGATGGCGAGGTGCAAGGATAGGTGTGATAAATTTTACGCTATGTGGGCCACGTGGATACATTATACGTCCAACAAGACGCAAACGCCACTTACTGCGACCCCCAGGCGGGCCGACTAGAGGTAGATGGTACATAATTTTTTCTTTTTTTTTTTTTTTTCTTTTTTCCTCCCTTTTTCTTTTCTTTATTTTTGGAGGATGAGACCTGTGAGCCACGAACCCCTAGGTCCTTTATCATAGTTATAGATGTACGCTTACTGCAGTTGTGCTGATTGATCGTTATACTTGTTTATGGGTATGCCCACTTCCCCCTTTTTGTTTCTCTCCCTCCCCCCTACCTACCTTTTTACCTTGGGTTATCATGGCTGCAGCACGCGTATCGTTGTATCCTATATATGAGAACAATATTTTGCTCTGCTACTACGGTTAAAGTACTCACATATCCTCTGTTGTTGAGGTATAACTTGATGAAGTCATATGAAGCTAATTACTGATTGTACCAGATGTCTTTATGTCCTAGTAACCCAATACCCCTCCCTCTTTTGTCCCTCTATATACCCCTCTGGCCACTCATTGTGTTATTCTTTTTTTGTTGGGTTTTGACTCTCTCAATGTATGTTATCTTGACAAAATATAAAAATAAAGATTATACAAAAAAAAAGAATTAAAAGATCACGATTCTCGCGCCGTAAAATCTTTCACATTTTACAAAAAAAAATTGGGCTAACTTTACTGTTTTTTTTTTTTAATTCATTAAAGTAATTTTTTCCCAAAAAATTGCATTTGAAAGACCGTTGCGCAAATACAGTGTGACATACAGTATTGCAACGATCACCATTTTATTCTCTAGCGTCTCTACTAAAAATATATATATAATGTTTGGGGGTTCTAAATAATTTTCTAGCAAAAAATGAAAAAAGATTTTAGCTTGAAACCAACAAATGTCAGAAAAAGGTTTTTTGTTTGTGTGTAAATGAAGAAACTTTAACCACTTAAAGTCTATTCCATTGATAAATTGTTACAATATTTAGACGTAGTGCCACTGCTAAAGAATGTTGATATTCTTGGCAGACTGCCCATTTTTTTTCTTCCTTTTTTTTGACGGCTGTGGCTTCAGAAGAGCAGAGAGAATTCTTTGCATAGACAGAATCGTGAAACACTTTTTTTATCAAGATCGCAACGGGGAAAAAATCGCGATAATGATTCTTGGCGATTAATCGTGTATGTGTGTTCTTGCGCTCGCTCTCTCTCGCTCTCTCTCTTTCCTCTGCAGGAGAAGTGCCTGTCTTTGGCAGGTTGAGTCCCTGAGGGCATTTGGTAAATCCCTCGATTCGAGCATGCACAAAGGTACTGGGGATGATGGTAGCCAGTTGGCCTATTTTCATTCCAGCGCTTTTCAGGTTAATATCCTGATTCTATGGGACAGATGTCAGGAGTCCTTGGATCTGCCAGTGCATCTGACTCCCAAGATGAGGTTGGCTTTAGAATGATACTGGGTAATCCTTATTTCTGATTAATTGAAAGGTCTAGATTATGGATGCCATGCTGGGAAAGTGTTTTGGAGAGCCTCTCGATTCAGGGAACATGGTTATCAGAGGGGAAGTTGCCTATGGCAGCTCTACAGCACTCTATGATCCATTGACTGGACTGTGAATGTGTACAAGAAGCCCTGACAGACACACACACACAGAGAGCCGCAGTGCTGCTTGCTCATTCATGATAGTAAAAGATCATTCAAAGTTGTGGCTCTGTGTAATGTAACTTCAGCTATTTGTACACATGCAGATACTTTATACTGAATGATCTTTTTCTATTATGAGTAAACAAGCAGCATTCATCATGATGGTGACAGATCACTCAGCTTTGTGGGGGCAAGTCTGTGTGCTGCCTGTACCTCCCTCACAGGAACTCCCATAATATGGGCTTCAAAAGGGGGTGGATCTATGGAGGTGTGTTTAGGGGACAGCTGCTGTGTGCTTAACCACTTACTGCCCACCCACCATCAAATGACTGTGGAGCGGTGCAGCTCTTGTTCTGGGAAGACGTCATATGACAGCACCCAGTTTAGCCATGTTCTTGGGCACGCCATGTTCCTGGGATACGGCATGACCCCGATCTCTGCAAAGAGCTGTGGCTCCTTTCCCCTGTGATCGGCTGTGTCCAATCACAGTCGATCACATGTAAACAAGGAAGTGCCATTTGTCAGTGGGAGAGAGGAAAAGCTGATAGAGTGTGAGGTGAGGAGAGCTGATGAGCGGCATCTCCTCACAGGAAAAACTTGTAAAGGTAATAAGGGCACTGATCATCAGTGCCCTGATTACAATGCAGCCCCAACAGTGCCCATCAGTGCGGTCAATCTGTGCCCATCAGTTATATGCCAATAAGTGCTACCTTTGAGTGCTGTATATCAGTGCCACCTCATCAGTGCCCATCAGTGCAGCCTCATCAGCGCACATCAGTGTAGGAGAAAAATTACTTTATTTAACCACTTGCTTACTGGGCACTTAAACCCCCCTCCTATTCAGACCAATTTTCAGCTTTCAGCGCTGACGCACTTTGAATGACAATTGCGCGGTCATACAACACTGTACCCATATGAAATTTTTATCATTTTTTCCCCACAAATAGAGCTTTATTTTGGTGGTATTTGATCACCTCTGCAGTTTTTACTTTTTGTTAAAAAAATGTAAAAATCTGAATTTTTAAAAAAAAAAAAATTTAATTTTTTTTATATTTTGTTATAAAAAATTTAAAACAGGTAATTTTTCTCCTTTCATTGATGTACGCTGATGAGGCGGCCGTGATGGGCACTGATAGGCGGTAATGATGGGCACTGATAGGCGGCACTACTTGTGGGCATTGATAGCTGGCACTTGTGGTCATTGATAGGTGGCACTTGTGGGCACTGTTAGGTGGCACTGTGGGCACTGTTAGGTGGCACTATTAGGTGGCACTGATGAGGCAGATGTGCCTCTTCCACTTCGGGACCGATGTCCCTCACATCTGAGCCGGTGAACGGCTTTTTTTTCTACTCGCGCTGTCAGCGTGAGTAGAAAAAAAAAGACGATTACCGATCTTTTGTTTACATCATGTGATCAGCTGTCATTGGCTGACAGCTGATCACATGGTAAGGGGCCGGGACCGGCCCCTTCCTTAGATCGGTGATCACCCGAGTCTGTGACTCGGTCATCACAGCGCGCTCGGCGCGCGCCCTGCAAGGCGCGTGCAGTGCACGTGCACAGGGGAGGCCATCACATGACGGCCTCTCGGGAATTCAGGTCCGCACTGTGGCCGTCATTCGGCCATAGCGCGGATGCCAAGTGGTTAAAAAAATTTCTTTTAACCACTTCCCGACCAGCCGCCGCAGTTGTACTGTGCCAGAATGGCACTGGCAGGCGAATCGCCGTTATGTTACGGCGGCCGCGACGATCGGATTCGATCCAGAGCCGATCAATTCCCAGGCCCAGGCCAAAGAAATCTGGCCTGGACCTGTTGATCGCTCCTGGCGAATGAGATCCTTCCCCTGCATGTATAAGTGTAAACACAGCAGGGGAAGTGATGTCATCTCTCCTCGTGTCCGTCTTTTCCGTTACAGACCGAGGAGAGAGAGCATCAGAGAGCACCACCACTACACTGACACCAATTCACGTAGGTACGCTTGCCACTCCCGGATCACCCCCCAGTTAACCCCTTCACCCCCGTCACTGTGTCACTCAATGTAGTGTTCAGATTTTTTTTTGATCACTGTACTGTTGTCATTGGTGACACTAATCAGTGTTAGTGTAATTAGTGGTTAGCCCAGATAGGTCTAGGGACCCCCCCAACCCCCCCTAATTAAGGTTTTACCCCTTGATCACCCCCTCTCACCAGTGATCACTGTATAAGTGTCACTGGTGATACTGGTTAGCTAGTTTTTTTTTTTTTTATAGCGTCAGGGCACCCTCCGTATATTACCCAATAAAGGTTTAACCCCCTGATCACCCGGCAAGTGAGATCAATTAGGTTTTAGAATCACTCAGGGGCTGCGTCGCCCCAGGCAGCGTCAGATTAGTGCCAGTAGCGCTAACACCCATGCATGCACCATACACCTCCCTTTAGTACTATAGTGTCTGAATAGATCAATATCTCATCAGAACTATATTAGCGTCCCCAGCAGTTTAGGGTTCCCAAAAACGCAGTGTTAGAGGGATCAGCCCAGATACCTGCTAGCACCTGCGTTTAGCCCCTCTGCCCAGCCAAGTGCAGTATCAATCGATCACTGTCACTTACAAAAACACAACACACATAACTGCAGCATTCGCAGAGTCAGGCCTTATCCCTGCGAACGCTAACAGTTTTTTTGGTAGCGTTTGAATCAGTCGCTGACAGTCAGGTGCTTTTTTTTTTTTTCTTGTGAGTCTCACTACTGTACCAGTAAATATAGAGACCAAAATGTCAAATCGAAGGTACAGTAGTGAAGAGGCCTACACATTTCTGAGCATGACAGATAGTGAAGAGGAAGTCACTCTGTCAGATTCAGGCTCAGAATACGAACTGTAGACAGCAGCGGCACCCTGACAGATGGCTCTGATGACGGACTTGTGGTCCCTGCCAAGGTCAGGCGTACCAGACTCCGTTCTTCTGCTGTCGTTGAGGTGCAAGAACCGCAGGGCTCTCATATGGAGCAGAGACCCCGTACTAGTGCCGCTCATCCTTCTGGTGAACTGGCAAGCACCAGCTGCCTAGTACATCCAGCACTGCAGTATCACGTGGAGATGTGGCGAGTCCTATAAGATCAGTTCAAGCTAGCGAGGTGGCTTGCACAAGTAGTGTCCCGCTGCCACCAAGAAGAAGACAAAGACAGGCCCGTCGAGCCCATAGTACTCTTCCTGCTGCATTCGCCAATCCTAATTGGAAGCCCACCACTTCTGCAGCACCCGTACTTCCCCCATTCACTGGCCAACCAGGAATTCAGGTGGAAGCAGTTGATTTTACGTCACTTAATTTTTATTCGCTGTTTTTCACTGAAGATCTCTATAGATCTATTGTGGACCAAAGAAATTTGTATGCTGGTCAATTCATCGCCGCTAATCCCCAGCTGACCCTTGCCAGAGAATAGAAACCAATTACGGTTTCTGAATTTAAGACCTTCCTGGGTCTATCCCTCCTCATGGGCATAACTAAAAAGAGTGAGTTGCAGTCATATTGGTCCAATGACCCAATTCACCATATGCCCCTGTTCTCTGCCACCAGGACACGATATGAGCAGATCTCGCGGTCCATGCACTTCAGCGATAATGAACTGTCATCCTCGGGGTGACCCTGAATTTGGTCAGCTCTACAAAATTCGGCCCCTCGTTAACCACTTCAACCAACGCTGTGCAGCCTTGTTTACTCCCCATCAAGCTCTCTGTGTTGATAAGTCCCTGATTAAGTTTTCTGGCCGCTTGTCATTCAAACAGTATCTACCCAGCAAACGTGCCAGATATGGGGTCAAGATGTATAAGCTCTGTGACAGGGCCACAGGCTATACATGTAGTTTTATGGTTTACAAAGGAGGAGATAGGAGAACTGCCCAGACTACATAGGGAGCTCTGGTAAGATTGTGTGGGACTTGGTGTCACCCTTATTCGGAAAGGGGTACCATTTGTATGTGGACAATTATTACATAAGCAGGCCACTTTTTAGTCACTTGTTTGATTACCAAATTGGCACATGTGGCACCGTGCGATCTAATTGCCGGGGCTTACCCCAGTGGCTTGTAGATTCACATCTTAGGCTGGGGGAGAGAGGCTGCTTGAGATGTAGTAATTTGCTCACTGTGAAGTGGAGAGATAATAAGAATGTTTTCGTTCTGTCCTCCCTTCACGCAGACATGACGGTCCAGATTCCTACTGTGACTGGTGTTGTGGAGAAACCCCTCTGTGTCCACGAGTATAACCTTGATATAGGAGGGGTGGACCTCAACAACCAGTTGTTGGCGCCGTACCTAATTGCCCGTAAGCCCTGACACTGGTACAAAAAAGTGTCTGTATACTTATTTCAATTGGCTATGCTGAATGCTTTTGTGCTATACAAAGCTTCAGGACAAACTGGATCCTTCCTTAAATTCCAGGAAGAGATCATCGCAGCCCTTCTGTTTCCAGACTGTGCTGTGGCCCAACGTCCCAATCCAAATGCAGTAAGCCGGCTGCATGAGAGGCATTTTCCGCATGTCCTCTCTGGTACCCCTACCACAAGAAGATGTTATGTCTGTAGAAAGCGCGGATATAGGCGTGACACACGCTTTTTATTGTCCCTCCTGTCCTGACCAACCTGGTCTTTGCATTGGTGACTGTTTCGAACGCTACCACACACTAATGGAGTATTAGCGTAGGGTACAGCACTACACAGTCCTAGGCACACGTAAACAGGGTCTCGAAAGATGTGATGGTCATCTCATTTTGAGACCCTAATCTGTAACGTTCAGTTTACAGTTTTTTTATAAAAGTGGAAAAAAAAAACGCCCAAAAAAATAAAAAAGTCAAAAATAGTTGTGGTTTTATTTTTCTTCTCTCTATTGTTCTCTCTTATGTTTGCTCTTTACTGTCCGCTCTACTGTTCGCTCACTATTGTTCTTTATCATTCTCTCGCGGTTTTATTTCTACTATGTTTTATTTTATTTGCTTTGCAGGTATGGTATGTTATATTGTAATGTTTGTTTTATTGTTAACCATCAGTTGCTTAGCAGGTACGCCATTCAGCTGCAGCACGGGTTTATTTATTCTGACAGCAACAGCGTTTGCTCCCATGATACATAAAGCGTGACTCCAGCGCTGTAGGAGGTAATTTCACCACCACAGTTAAAAGAAAGTGGTGCATGTATGCCCATCATTAGAAATGGGTGGATGAAGGGCGGTATTCTAATGGTGGGCATACCCACCGAGTAATCTCTTTTTTTTTTTTTTCGTTCAGCCCACAGGCTGCATGAAAAAAAAGAACATTACAATATATGCTCAACAAGGACCAGCAACGTACTGTTATGTTGCTGGACTTTGAGTGGTTATACCAGAATGATCATCTTGATATCATTCTTTTCAGCCAGCGGTCGGCTTTCATGTAAAAGCAATCCTAGCAGCTAATTGGCCTCTAGACTGCTTTTACAAGCAGTGGGAGGGAACGCCCCACCCACCCACCATCTTCCATGGTTTTCTCGGTCTCTCCTGTCCCATCAGTGAACCTGAGAATGCAGCCGGTGGTTCCGCCAGCTGACCATAGAGCTGATCGGAGACCAGAACAGCTCCAATCATCTCTATGGCCTAAGAAACCGGAAGCGACAAGCATTTCATTAGGTTTCGCTGGATATAAACAGCGCCATTGGGAAATTAGGAAAGCATTTAATCGCACCGATCTTGGTGTGGTCAGATGCTTTGAGGGCAGAGGAGAAATCTAGGGTCTAATAGACCCCAATTTTTTCAAAAAAGCATACCTGTCACTACCTATTGCTATCATAGAGGATATTTACATACCCTGAGATAACAATAAAAAAAAAAAAAATGAAAGGAACAGTTTAAAAATAAAACAAAAAAGCAAAATAAATAAAAAAAAGCACCCCTGTCCCTCCGTGCTCACGCGCAAAGGCGAACACAAGCGTCGGTCTGGTGTCATATGTAAACAGCAATTGCACCATGCATTTGAGGTATCGCCTCAAGGGCAGTAATTTTAGCAGTAGACCTCCTCTGTAAATCTAAAGTGGTAACCTGTAAAGGTTTTTAAAGGTTTTTAAAGGTTTTTAAAAATGTATGTAGTTTGTCACCGCTGCACGTTTGTGCGCAATTTTAAAGCATGTCGTGTTTGGTATCCATGTACTTGGCATAACATCATCTTTTTTATTACAGCAAACTTTTGGGCAATATAGTGTGTTTTAGTGCATTAAAATTTAAAAAAAGTGTTTTTTTTTTTACAAAAAAAATGCTTTTGAAAAATAGCTGTGCAAATACTGTGAGAAAAAAAAGTTGCAAAACCCACCATATATTTTTGAAAATGAAGAAAAAGAAAAAATGTATTTTTTTTTTCTTTTTTCAATTTTCAAAACTTTGACAAAAAGCGAGATCTGCTAAATACTCAACATGCCTCTAAGCAAATAGCTTGGGGTGTCTATTTTCCAAAGTGGGGTCATTGGGGGGTGGGGGGTGGGGTTGTGCTATTTGGGCATTTCATGGCCTCCTAAACTGTGATGGGTAGTGAGGAGTGAAATCAAAAATTTACGCCCTTAGAAAGCCTGAAGGCGGTGATTGGTTTTCGGGGTCCTGTACACGGCTAGGCTCCCAAAAAATCTCACACATGTGGTATCCCCGTACTCAGGAGAAGCAGCAGAATGTATTTTGGGGTGTAATTTCACATATGCCCATGGCATGTTTGAGCAATATATCATTTAGTGACAACTTTGCAAGTGTTTGTGCAAAGTGTTTTTTTTATTTTTTTTTTTTTTTAGTCATTTTTCAATCACTTGTGACAAAAAAATAAAATATTCAATGGGCTCAACATGCCTCTTAGCAATTTCCTTGGGGTGTCTGCTTTCCAAAGTGGGGTAATTTAGGGGGGGAGTTCTGCCCTGCCATTTTAGCACCTCAAGAAATAAGATAGGCAGTCATAAACTAAAAGCTGCGTAAATTCCAGAAAATGTACCCTAGTTTGTAGACACTGTAACTTTTGCGCAAACCAATAAATATACGCTTATTGACTTTTTTTTTTTTTTTTACCAAATACATGTGGCTGAATACATTTTGGCCTAAATTTGTGACTAAAATTGAGTTTATTGGATTTTTTTTAATAACAAAAAGTAGAAACTTGCATTTTTTTCCCCCGAATTTTCGGTCACTTTCCGTTTTATATCGCAAAAAATAAAAATCGCAGAGTCAATCAAATACCATCAAAAGAAAGATCTATTTGTGGGGAAAAAAAGGACATAAATTTTGTTTGGGTACAGAATTGCATGACTGTGCAATTACCCGTTAAAGAAGTGCAGTACCAAATTGTAAAAAGTGCTCCGGTCATTGAGCAGCCAAATCCTCCCGGGCTGAAGTGGTTCAAAGAAAAAAAAAATGTTGGTCTTTTTGTTTTTTTTAACAAAAAATTAAAAACCCAGCGGTGATTAAATACACCAAAAAAAAGCTCTATTTGTGTGATGAAAAGGCTAAAAAATTCATTTGGGTACAGTGTTGCATGACCGCACAATTGTCATTCAAAGTGCGACAGCACCGAAAGCTGCAAATTGGCCTGGGCAAAAATACTTGGTGAAAGTGCCAAGTATTGAAGTAGTTGTTACAAAATCAATATTACATTTTTAATAAATGTAAGTGTTTACTGACATTGATATTTTTAAACCAATAATAAAGCTGTGGCCATAATTTATCCAAAGAATTGGTGTTGGTGTATTTATTTAATTTTGCTTGTTTGGAGTTGCTGCCTTCAATCCCATTACAGCATCTGATTAAAATCAAACATTTAAAATGTCTTTTCAGGTTAAATATTTAGTAGAACCCAATACTGATTCAAAATACATGTTTTATGGATTCCATCTGCAGTTGCTTTTTTTTTGTGTTGTATATTTTTCCTGCAGTAAAAATGTATCATTATTGCTAATATAGTCGTTTTCTTCTTCAGATACCTGAAGTATACACACCTGTTCTTGAGCGTCTCCTGGTTGTCCAGATTGACACATTTCCACAATATAGCCCAAAAATGCAGTTCTCTTGCTGGAAGGCAATCATTAAGGTGTTCTTGTCTCTGGCAGGGAAGGGACCAGTGCTCTGGAGCCTGATCAGTACTGTGGGTGAGTTTTTGTTTATTGCTGTTAATCATAAAGTAACCTGGAACAGCCTAAAGCTGTGTTATGCCAGTCCACTGCTCAGCATCTGAGAGTATGAGGGTGGAGGATAGCTCTAGAAGGTGCGTGAGGCTTATGCTGGTCATACACTATACGAAAAATCGTCCGAACCCATCTTCGAAAAACGAACATTCGGCCGTGAGCGCATACGACAGTGCCATCAAGTAATGACCAATAAATCGTTCAGTGGACATAAATGAATGCATTTTTTGTTTGTTTGTTTATTTTTTTTTTACTTATACCTAGTGCAGACAGTTCTGACGGGAAACACATTATCTTTCAATTTATTGTTCGTTCAGCAGAAAATTTCCAAACTTGTCCTTCTTTTTTTTTTCAGCTCAAAAACGTCCCGATTTAACGAACTGTCTAAATGACCGAATTTCGGCCCATTTTTCATATAGTGTATGGCCAGCATAAGTCTCAACCTGAGCAGTGTGTACAACCCAGGCCCTAGGATTCATTGGACTCCACTGGGACACGGGTTAATTTGAAGATCAACACAGGTGTTTACAGGGAACAAAGTTCCTGCTCTTCATCACCGTTACCCTAGGAACATTTTAGGCCAAGTCAGGTTCATAAAGTAGGCTTCTACTCTGCCTTAACCTTGTTGCTGTCACCAACGTAAGGCATACAGTGACACAGAACTGCTTCCGGCTGGCGAGGTCATTATGCCTTATGTTAGCTGCATCCTATATCCTGCTATAGGCTCATAGTTGCTTTAGTGACCATGAACCTAATGTGGAACTGTTCCCCCAAATGCTGCTGATTAAAAATAAATTGCTTTGATTAGAGGCTGACAGGTGCTGATCAAACCTCTTCATTGAAAATGTAAACCCCCTCTCTCATCTAGCTGCTACTGCTGTTTACCATTGCAGGTTGTGCTCCTTGTTCCCTTTGCTGGTTGTCGGCAGCAGTGGGCACACGGATCCAATTTCAGGATAGTGAGCGGGGGCCAGTAAATGTGTCTCGTACTTATCGACCCTTTACTTTCGTTTTCTGTATGAGAACCGTTTGTAATAGAAAGTGATATCTCTTGTGTTCTTTCATACTTGAAGCATAGTAAACGTTGTAACATTGTACTATCTTCAGTTTGTAAATAAACAGGAAACTGAGAATTGGTTATTCAGTAAACATAGCTGCGGCTATTCTATTTTTGTATATTTACATAATCTATTTTCCTCCCTTTTAGATGCTGTTTTGGAAGAGTGTAATGGCACTTTTCTCAATAAAATAAAATCTAGCTCATCTCCTTTAATGCTATGTATCAGAAACTTAATTAAATAACACCCTAGGGGTAGACAACCTTTGAGAAGTGAAGATCTACCCGAGCAACATGGTAGAGATTCAAGATCACTGGATGCAGTGATCACTGAACTGCATGTGAAGCGCACAGAAACTTATTCTCGTGCAGTTCTGTACATTTTGAATAGGATGAAATCGCATGGCACCAAAAGTAGTGCGTGCACTACTTTTGGAGATGCATTGCAACTGTATGATATAGTACTTTTGTAACATGCTATCCGATGCGGGCAAACGCAGTGCATTTGTGACCTGTGTTTGGGGTGTCGTTAACTTTGCACTCACTGACACCCGCTGCAGATTGCAAGGGCAGTGCGATTGGAATGCTTTTTGGGAAAACCGCCATAGAACGCACCGCATTCTAGTTTGAACAGGCCCTAAAAGATAGCCTCAGCGATCAACAGTTGTTCACTCCCACAAGCTTTAAGCAGGAGTATGTAGAGCAGTGTACAGAGGTCAGTAGTAGGTAGGACAGTGTACAGAGGTCCAATAGTTTGTAGGGCAGAAAATAAGGTCATTAGGGCAGAGGACAGGGGTCCTAATTCAGAGATAAGTAGTCGCACAGAGCGCAGGATCAGTGGAATGTAAGCAGAGGTCAGATGTACATAAGGCACAGTGCAGCAGTCAGGTGTTTAACAAGCAGTTGCTGTTTTTTTATCTACAGCCCTGGACATTTGCTTTTTCCTACTCAGGCAGCTGCCACTATATACAATATAAGTGCTGTTATCTAGCAGGTACACACATGCACTGTATGCAGCAGCAGCTTTGCATAACACTTACAGTCTGCACTGAGGACCTGTTATTACAGCCTCCTGGCACCTACCCCCTGCAGCCTTTAGTAACTTGCTTTGCAGAATATGCCCATCCAGACTGTCCTGTGGCCTCCTTGGCACAGACAGTCTCTCTCATACCCATATAGCCCCGAGGCGGGACCTTGTCTCTTTCTTAGTACTTCGCTCGGCTTTCCAAATTTTAAATCGCCTCTCTGATTTGCAAAGGTGGCAGGAGCTGGCGTCATGGGTCGCACTCTACCTGTTCGATGGTCGCAATCGACAGGTTGCTGACCCACGCCTTAGAACAAACTATAAAAAATTCAAACAAAGTGGTTCTCAGGGCAGAAGTTTTTTTTACACTAAATGCATTAAATATGCAACAGTTCTTGCACCAATGTGCAAGAGAGCAGTGGCTCTCCCAGGTCTCCCCCTCCTCATTGGCTTACACAGCCAGAAAGGAGAAAGAGGGAGCAGGGCTGAGCTTGCTCTTGGGGGCACTCGGTAGGGGGCAGGAGCCAGAACCGCAGGCGGGGGACCCAAAAAGAAGAGGATCAGGGCTGCTCTGTGCAAAATCATTACACAGGGCAGGTAAGTATAACATGTTTATCTTTTTAATTTTAGCCTTTAGAATCACTTTAAAAATATAATAGACTCTTCCACCATGCAAACGTTCAGTTAAATACAATTCCACATTCTCTTGTTTTTTAACCAATCGTGTCCAACTGCAACTTATCTTAACCACTTATATACCGCAGGCCGTCATATGACGTCCTGGGCTTTGGTGATATCTGAATGATGCCTGCAGCTGCAGGCATCATCCAGATATAATTTATTTCAGCAAGCGATTCCCTACACCATAAGAAGGATCATAGCTGCAGTTCAGTAAATTGATCGTTCTTACCGGCACCGGAAGGGGGCGGTAAAATAAACAAACAAAAAAAATAAACAAACATCTTGCCCCCATCCCCGCAAACTCGCACGCATAAGAAAACGCACCCGCGTAAGTCGCACCCACATATGTAAATGATGTTCAAACCACATATGTTGGGTATCACCACAAACGTTAGAGCGAGAGCAATAATACTAGCCCAAGACCTCCTCTGTAACTCTAAACATGTAACCTGTAAAAAATTTTAAAGCGTCGCCTATGGACATTTTTAAGTACCGAAGTTTGGCGCCATACGAGTGTGGGCAATTTTAAAGCGTACATGTGAGGTATCTATTTACATAGCGTAACATCTTCTGTCACATTATACAAAAAAATTGGGCTAAATTTTTAGTGTTTTTTTTTTTTTTTAAAAAGCGTTTGAAAAATTACTGCGCAAATACCCTGTGACATAAAAAGTTGCAACGACAGCAATTTTATTCCCTAGAGTGTCTGCTAAAATATATATATATATATATATATATATATATATATATATATATATATATATGTGTGTGTTTGGGGGTTCTGAGTAATTTTCTAGCAATAAAAATATGATCTCTACATGTAGGAGAGGAGTGCTGGAATTTGTACGGTATGGAAGTGGTTAAAAAAAAAAAAAACTCAGAGCAAATGCAGAAAAATCTTCTTTATAATGCTTCCATGTAAAAGAAAAAAGACACCAGAGTGCTTTCCCCACACTAAAACACACACACAGGGTGTGCTGCACCGAACGAATGGCTCCCAATGATCAACTAGTGCAATAAAAATCACAAAAAGTCACCAGTTTTGAATGAGAGTCATGGAAAAAGGTATTTCAAAATAATAGTATAGTATAGGTAATCCACATAATCCATGTAGCCCCACTAGGGTGACACTTGGGTAGTGTAAAAACTGTGGCTACAAAACAAAAGGGCAAGCAAAATGCAATGGATTGTGCAGGCAAAATAATTTTACAATAATAAAAAACAGGCAAAATAAAGAATAAATCATTAAAAAATAGAGCTATAGGAATAACAATTAGGTAAAAATCATGTGTTTCAATCAACGTATTTAACCCATATGATTATTAAACCATTTAGTCATTAAATAAAATAGCTATAAAAAAGCTATAGGAATAACAGGTTAAATATATGTGGCCTCCAAAAACGATTACAACTATTTCATCACTAATGATTCAAATTAGTCTATATCCATGTTTTAACCCTCAAGGTGTCAAAGTTTTTTTCATTTGTCTATCTGCTGTGTTTCTGTCCAAGAGATTACCCCCTAGCCAGCCTACTTTTATCTTTTCTATACTCCAAAATATAAGTTCAATTGGGTCTTTATCATGATATCTTTTAAAATGTACTAGCTCCCTTTTTATATTTTCATTGTGTTCACTAATTGTTTTAGCCAGCGTTCTTGCAGTCCGACCAATGATTTAAATCTCGCATGAACATTCCATCATGTTTGCTACCCTTTTAATGTCACAAAATATAAATTTGCTTTATATTGTATGTACGTTGGCTAGCAAGTGCCCAAAATTTTTTTATTGCCTTCGATTTATTTTTACAACTGCATCTTCCACACAACATATTTAAGACCTGAAGCATTTATTTCAGCTTTTACAGAATGTGAAATATGAAGAGAACTGAATACTAGTAACCGCACATTTATTATTAACATCTACAATAATCAAACGTGAGGAGGGTATAGGGGCTGTAAAAATGTTTTTTGGTTAGGGAGCAAAGTACAAGGTATCCTTAGGCCCCTTTCCCACAGGTAGACCAATCGGGTCCGCCCGTTCTTCTTCTTCTTCTTTTTTTTTTTTTTTTGGTGGATGCGATCGGACCATCGATTGCCTTCTATGGAGCTGCAGATGTAAACAAACGTGTCCGTTTACACCCGCCAACATCTGATCCTATCTACCAGAAACAGACAGAAGGGGGATCCGTTCAGATTGGAAGACAGGTGGATGTAAATGGACAGGCGGTCTGTTTACATCTGACCTCCCATAGAGGAAAGCGAGTTATGTCTGTGTCCGCTCTGCATAAGCGGACATGGATCTGTCACCCACCTGCTCAGTGGCGATTAGCAAGCAGATCCCCCGCTGAGCAGGCGAATCCACTGGCAGAGTCCGCCCATCTGAAGAAGCACTTAACCACTTGCCGACCGCCTCACGACGATATACGTCAGCAGAATGGCACGGGCAGGTAGAATCACGTACCCCCCCCACCCCCGGTGCCCGAGGCAGTCGGCGTTTGCCCCCCCCCCCCAATTGCTCCTGGCCAATGAGATCATTCCTCTGCTGCTGTATGCTAAACAGCAGCAGAGGAAATTATGTCATCTCTCCTCAGCTCGGTATTTTCCGTTCCGGCGCCGGGGAGAGAAGACTTCAATGTGAGTGCACAGCACACACACACATACATTAGAACATGCCAGGCACACATTACACCCCCCGATTCCCACCCTTTCACCAGTGATCACCGTATAACTGTTACGGGTGACGCTGGTTAGTTTATTTTTTATAGTGTCAGGGCACCCGCCGTTTATTACCTAATAAAGGTTTAGCCCCCTGATCGCCCGGCAGTGATATGCGTCGCCCCAGGCAGCGTCAGGTTAGCGCCAGTACCGCTAACACCCACGCACGCAGCATACGCCTCCCTTAGTGGTATAGTATCTGAACGGATCAATATCTGATCCGATCAGATCTATACTAGCGTCCCCAACAGTTTAGGGTTCCCAAAAACGCAGTGTTAGCGGGATCAACCCAGATACCTGCTAGCACCTGCGTTTTGCCCCTCCGCCCAGCCCACCCAAGTGCAGTATCGATCGATCACTGTCACTTACAAAACACTAAACACATAACTGCAGCGTTCGCAGAGTCAGGCCTGATCCCTGCAATCGCTAACAGTTTTTTTGGTAGCATTTTGGTGAACTGGCAAGCACCAGCCCCAAGCAGCGTCAGGTTAGCGCCAGTACCGCTAACACCCATGCACGCACCTCCCTTAGTGGTATAGTATCTGAACGGATCAATATCTGATCAGATCAGATCTATACTAGCGTCCCCAGCAGTTTAGGGTTCCCAAAAATTAGAGTTACGTACCGGTAACGTCTTTTCCAGTAGTCTTTCAGGACAGCCACCATGAGAGATAGTCTCCTCCTCTTCCTCTAGGAAACACTGCGCCAGCCCATAAATTCTTACTTCCCCCTGCCAGACCTCAGTATATTCCAAGATTACCTCCGGTCAGCTGGGGAGACACAAGAACACATTAATAACATACTATCCCATATCATTATCATGCTGCATTCTGGTCTTTTATAAGACACCCAAAAATCTCGGGTGGGTAACTAGGGCTGTCCTGAAAGACTACTGGAAAAGACGTTACCGGTACGTAACTCTAATTTTCCCCCTTCGTCTTTCAGGACAGCCACCATGAGAGGATGAACGAGCACTTACCAGTTAGGGTGGGACTACAGCTTGCAATACCTTTCGCCCAAAGGCTTGCT
The DNA here is from genome assembly GCF_042186555.1 of Aquarana catesbeiana. Lineage (NCBI taxonomy): Eukaryota > Metazoa > Chordata > Amphibia > Anura > Ranidae > Aquarana > Aquarana catesbeiana. The sequence continues at coordinate 499,743,367 of NC_133328.1, read as the reverse complement.
CACTAGCCGACACCAGGTCCACTCTGTAGTGCTTTACGAAAGTGGAATAGCTGGACCATGTTGCAGCCCTGCATATTTGCTCTGGCGTTGCTCCAGCCTTTTCTGCCTGAGAAGCTGCCATAGCTCTGGTAGAGTGTGCCCTTATACCCATTGGGATTTCTTTCCCTGCTAATGTATAGGCCTGGCCAATGGTTACTCTGAGCCATCTGGCAATAGTGCGTCGAGACGCTTTGCATCCTTTTCTGGCCCCAGAAAACAAAACAAATAAAGAGTCTGACTTTCTAAACCTCTTGGTCAGCTCTAGGTACTTAAGGATACATCTCCTTACGTCCAAAGAATGAAATTTTAATTCCCTTTCCCCCGAGGGGTTGGGACAAAATGAGGGTAGAACTACCTCCTGACTTCTGTGGAAACCAGAAGCCACCTTAGGTAAAAATGCTGGATCAGTCTTGAAGATGATCCGATCTGAAAAAATAACGCAAAAAGGAGGTCTAACTGATAAGGCCTCAATCTCACTGACTCTCCTGGCAGTAGTCACTGCTACCAAAAAAACTGTTTTTAACGTAAGATCCTTTAGTAGACATTCCTCTAAAGGTTCAAAGGGGGTTCCCGTCAGGCCCTGTAACACTAAAGATAGGTCCCACTTGGGAAAGGGAGGGCCCTGAACCGGTCTTTGTCTAGACAGAGCCTTAAAGAATCTGACCACCCAAGGGTTGGTGGCCAGATGCTTTTCTAAATAAGCACTGAGTGCTGACACCTGACCTTTAGGGGAACTTATGGATAAACCCCTATCTGCCCCGCACTGAAGGAATTCCAACACCGTTGTTGGACTGTGTACCGCAAAGGAGCCTTCTGCACACCATTCATTGAAACATACCCAGACCTTTTTATAAATCTGGCGTGTTTCCTTTTTCCTGCTGTTGAGGAGGGTGGAGATTAATTTCTCAGAAAAACCTCTAGCTCTTAGCATACCCTCCTCAGTAGCCAGGCCGCTAACTGCCATTGGTGAACCTGTGGACAGAGGACTGGGCCCTGTGAGAGGAGATCCTCTCGAGGTGGCAGGAATAAGGGAGGTTCGACCGCTAGCTGCTTGAGTACTGAGAACCAAGCCCTCTTTGGCCAATGTGGTGCTACTAGAATCAGGGACGTGTTTTCCATCTGGAACTTCCTGAGAACTGCCGGTAATAACGCTGGGGGCGGGAAGGCATAGCAGATTCTGAAATGCCAGTTCTGGATCAATGCGTCGACCCCTCGCGCTCCCTCCCCTCTGTTTAGGGAGAAAAAACAAGGGGCTTTCGCGTTGCTTCTTGACGCGAACAGATCTACTTCTGGAGGACCCCATTTCTCTGAAATGAGATTGAAAACCTCCTGGTTGAGGATCCAATCGCCCTCTCTGTTTGGTTCGGCTGAGAAAATCTGCTATCACATTCTTTTCTCCTCTCAGGAAGACTGCTGAGAGTGAGAGAGTGTGAGTCTCGGCCCAGTTCAGAATGCCTGATGCTAAGGCCGACAGGACTCCGCTTCTTGTGCCGCCCTGTTTGTTTACATAGGCCACGGCGGACGAGTTGTCCGACCGCACCTGCACATGGTGGCCCTGTAGCTCCTCTTTGAAGAACCTGAGTGCTAGCCCGATTGCCCTCAGCTCCTTCCAATTGGACGACCTTCTTAGTTCGTCGCCCTCCCAGGTGCCCTGTGCTAAAAGGGAACCCAGATGCGCCCCCCAACCCTTGCCGCTTGCGTCTGTGGTTACCACCTGAGAAACTGGGATGAACCACAGACGACCCTGCGACAAATTTGAGACCCTCCTCCACCACCAGAGGGATCTCTTTACTTGGGGTGGAACCTGTACCAAGGTGTCCAGATCTTTCTGACTGTGATCCCACACCCTTAGGACAAAGGACTGTAAGGGACGAAAGTGCAGACCTGCCCATTGCACTGCTGGGAGGGTAGCGGTTAATAGTCCTAGGACCGACATCAGAATTCTTATGGAGACCTGACTGCTGCACTGGAGAACAGCCACTGCCCTGTCCAGTTTTTGTACTTTTTCTGCTGGAAGAAACACTCTCAGTAGCGTTGAGTCCAACAGATAGCCTAAGTACGTGATGCGCTGAGAAGGAATCAAACTGGATTTCTCCAAGTTCATTAGCCACCCTAGACCTGTAAGAACCCTCTTTGTTAGTTCTAGATCTCTAACTAACTGCAGTGGACACGCTGCAAATAGGAGCAGGTCGTCCAGGTATGCTATCACTGATATACCCTGGAGCCGAAGAAAAGCCATCACCTCCGCCAAGACCTTGGTGAAAATGCGGGGCGAGGAGGATAGCTCGAAAGGCAGCGCCTGAAACTGTAGATGTACCGTTGTTCCACCTACATCTACCGCTAGCCGAAGAAACCTCTGCGAGGCTTCTGTTATAGGAACGTGTAGATACGCGTCCTTTAGGTCCAGAGATACCATAAAGCAGTTGCGGGGCAACAGGGCTCTGACTGTGAAAATTGTTTCCATACGGAATCTCCTGTATGTCACTGACCTGTTCAGGGGCTTTAGATTCAGAATCAGTCTGAATTTCCCTGTGGGTTTCTTCACTACGAAAATGTGTGAATAGAAACCCTCTCCCTCCTTGGCCTTTGGAACTCTGAGAACCACATTTTGATCTACCAGATCTCTTAATGCTTCCAACAGAGCCTCGGCTTTTGCCGTACACCTGGGTAGGTGCGTGACAAGAAATCTCCGTGGAGGAGGATTTGTGAATTCGATATGGTACCCCCTTCTTATAATCCCTAGGATAAAGCGATTGGGGGATATTGCCTCCCACTGTGGGAGGAAGGCCCCCAGTCTTCCCCCCACCCTGGTTGGGGAGTCATTGACTTTTACGGGGCTGTTCAGGAGGGCGAAAAATCGCCCCTCCCCTGCCCTTGCCTTTCTGACCCCAAAATTTCTTTTGCCCTTCCGGCTTTGGAGTTTCTTTACGCTTTTGCGGACGAAACCCCTTCTTTGTATGTGCAGGGGTTTTCCGCTTAACCGGGAAGGATTTCTTCCTGTCTGCTGTGCGGTCCAAGACGGTCTCTAACCCTGGGCCAAAGAGAAGGTCTCCCGTTAACGGTATGCCGCACAATTTGACTTTAGAGGCGCTATCGCCCGGCCAAGTTTATAGCCAGAGGGCTCTCCTGGCCGAATTGGCCAGAGCCGCTGATCTGGCCGACATACGTACTGACTCTGCCGAGGCATCAGCTATGTAGGCGATACCTCGCAGAATCGTAGGGAAAGAAGACAGAATGGTTTCTTTTGCCATTCCAGCTTCAATATGCTCTTGAATCTTAGAGAGCCAGTGCTCCAGATTGCGAGCCACTACTGTGACAGCCAACTCAGGTTTTAAGTTACCAATTGTTGAATCCCAAGTCTTTTTGAGGAGAGAGTCTATTCTCTTATCCATGACATCCACCAGGGCCCCCATGTCCTCAAATGCCAGGTCTGTGTGTCTGGAAACCTGGGAGAAGGCGGCATCTAACTTGGGATTTTTATTCCAGATAGATGTAGGATCATCCGAGAACGGAAATCTCCTCTTTAAGGATCTAGAAAAAAAGGGTTTCCTTTCGGGATCCTGCCACTCCTTTTTAATAGTTTCAACCAGTACCTCATGTACTGGAAAAACTTTCCTCCTTTGTTCCCCCAAGCCTTTGTACATTTGGTCATGAAGGGTCAGGGGTTTCCTGTCCTCCTGAATACCGAGGGTTGTATAAATAGCCCCTAAGAGGTCCTCTACCTCTTCCAGGGATAATTTATATCTGGAGGATTTCCTGGACTCCCCGTCCTGGTCCTCTCCCTCAGAACCATCCTGGGAATCGGAGGAGGAACTGTCTGGTTGTCTTTGTTCCACTCCGGAGGGCCCTGGAGCTTCCTCTGCCCTAACTGAAGTTGCAGGTTGGGCAGGAGCAGAGCCCTGAGCCTGAGGCGGGGTTGTATCCTGGGGAGCTGGACTAATGGGAGGCTGAAACCTTTCAAATAAGGCTTTAAATGAAGAAAAGGTGGACGAAAGCTCCTTAACCGAGGCTGCAAGTCCTGACTCCTGTTCAGAGTCCCTCTCCTTAACAAGGGAGTCTATGCACTCCCTACACAAGACCTTTGTCCATGCTTCCCCTAATGTGTCTTTGCAAGAGGCACACCTCTTCTTAGAGCTATGTGTAGACCTAGACTTCTCTGTAGCTTTCTGAAATACATGAAAGAAAAAAACATTTTGTCACTTTTTTTTTTTTTTTAAAAACAAGGATACAACCCTGGGAGTGCACTAGACCCTCCTTAATATGTGGGGATCTGAGCCTCCCTCCCCCTGACCACCCAGGGTGTCTGCCCCCCCATGACAGGAACTATACATGGAGGGACAATCCTAGATAAAGAGTACTCTTCCCCAGGGCACTCTTACCTTAGGAAGGCTGGAGGTAGTGTCCGTTGGCTGAGCATCTGCTTCCGACATGACTTTGCAGGTGGTTGCTACTACCGAGTCCTACGCTGCCTGTGCGCGTCCCAGACTCGTCTCCAGCCTGTGCCTGGCTTCCCTATCAGTGCCGCGACCCGGAACCGGAAGCCGCGGGTCAAAGACAAGCATTCGCCCTTCCGCCGGAAATGACGTCGCCCGTCGTCCTTTCCGCCTAGTTCCAAAAAGAAAAAAAGAGCGGTCTGTATAGTACACAGGAAAGGCGAACGCCTGCATGCTGCAGCCCTGTGGCCGCGATAGGGAGCCCCCACAGCCTGAAGCCGCGCTCGGCTAGGAAGTGGTGGCAACAGAACGAGGGGTAAGTCCCCCTCAAGCCCCTATGAAGCCCCTGCTTCCATTATAGGCTCCAAAAAAATAAAAACAGCCATAGTCACCCTGACTGAGTGGCCAGGTTCCTTGCACAGTGTCTCCCCACCGGAGGAAACACTAATACTGAGGTCTGGCAGGGGGAAGTAAGAATTTATGGGCTGGCGCAGTGTTTCCTAGAGGAAGAGGAGGAGACTATCTCTCATGGTGGCTGTCCTGAAAGACGAAGGGGGAAAACGCAGTGTTAGCGGGATCAGCCCAGATACCTGCTAGCACCTGCATTTTGACCCTCCGCCCGGCCCAGCCCACCCAAGTGCAGTATCGAACGATCACTGTCACTAAACGCATAACTGCAGCGTTCGCAGAGTCAGGCCTGATCCCTGCGATCGCTAACAGTTTTTTTGGTAGCGTTTTTAGCGGCCTAGTACACCCTGGTCTTAGTCAAACCAGCACTGCAGTAACACTTGGTGACGTGGCGAGTCCCATAAGTGCAGTTCAAGCTGGTGAGGTGGCAAGCACAAGTAGTGTCCCACTGCCACCAAGAAGACAAACACAGGCCCATCGTGCCCATAGTGCCCTTCCTTCTGCATTTGCCAATCCTAATTGGGAACCCACCACTTCTGCAGCACCCGTACTTCCCCATTCACATACCCAACCAAATGCAGTCGGCTTCATGAGAGGCATTTTCTTTATGTCCTCCCGAGTACCCCCACCCAAGGAACCCCCCCCCAAAAAAGATGTTGTGTCTGCAGAAAGCGCGGATATAGGCGTGACACCCGCTATTATTGTCCCTCCTGTCCTGACAATCCTGGTCTTTGCATTGGTGAATGTTTTGAACGCTACCATACACTAGATGAGTATTAGCGTACAGCACTGCACAGACTAGGACACACTTTCGCAGGGTCTCCCAAGATGCCATCGCATTTTGAGAGACCCGAACCTGGAACCGGTTACAATTATAGAAGTTAGTTACAAAAAAAAGTGTAAAAAAACCCAAAAAAAACAAAAAATATATAAAATAAAAAAAATAGTTGTTTCATTGCTCGCTCTCTCTCTCTCTCTCTCTCTCTCTCTCTCTCTCTATTCTCTCTCTATTGTTCTGTTCTTTTTTACTGTATTCTATTCTGCAATGTTTTATTGTTATTATGTTTTATCATGTTTGCTTTTCAGGTATGCAATTTTTTATACTTTACCGTTTTACTGTGTTTTATTGTTAACCATTTTTTTGTCTTCAGGTACGCAATTCATGACTTTGAGTGGTTATACCAGAATGATGCCTGCAGGTTTAGGTATCATCTTGGTATCATTCTTTTCAGCCAGCGGTCGGCTTTTATGTAAAAGCAATCCTAGCGGCCAATTGGCCTCTAGACTGCTTTTACAAGCAGTGGGAGGTAATGCCCCCCCCCCCCCCCCCCACCGTCTTCCGTGTTTTTCTCTGGCTCTCCTGTCTCAACAGGGAACCTGAGAATGCAGCCGGTGATTCAGCCAGCTGACCATAGAGCTGATCAGAGACCAGAGTGGCTCCAAACCTCTCTATGGCCTAAGAAACCGGAAGCTACGAGCATTTCATGACTTAGATTTCGCCGGATGTAAACGGTGCCATTGGGAAATTGGGAAAGCATTTTATCACACCGATCTTGGTGTGGTCAGATGCTTTGAGGGCAGAGGAGAGATCTAGGGTCTAATAGACCCCAATTTTTTCAAAAAAGAGTACCTGTCACTACCTATTGCTATCATAGGGGATATTAACATTCCCTGAGATAACAATAAAAATGATTAAAAAAAAAAAAAAAATGAAAGGAACAGTTTAAAAATAAGATAAAAAAGCAAAAAAATAATAAAGGAAAAAAAAAAAAGCACCCCTGTCCCCCCCTGCTCTGCGCTAAGGCGATCGCAAGCGTCGGTCTGGCGTCAAATGTGAACAGCAATTGCACCATGCATGTGAGGTATCACCGCGAAGGTAAGATTGAGGGCAGTAATTTTAGCAGTAGACCTCCTCTGTAAATCTAAAGTGGTAACCTGTAAAGGCTTTTAAAAATTTATTTCTTTTGTTGCCACTGCACGTTTGTGCGCAATTTTAAAGCATGTCATGTTTGGTATCCATGTACTCGGCCTAAGATCATCTTTTTTATTTCATCAAAAATTTGGGCAATATAGTGTGTTTTAGTGCATTAAAATTTAAAAAAGTGTGTTTTTTTCCCCAAAAAATGCGTTTGAAAAATCGCTGCGCAAATACTGTGTGAAAAAAAAAAAATTAAACACTCACCATTTTAATCTGTAGGGCATTTGCTTTAAAAAATATATAATGTTTGGGGGTTCAAAGTAATTTTCTTGCAAAAAAAAAAAAATTTTTCATGTAAACAAAAAGTGTCAGAAAGGGCTTTGTCTTCAAGTGGTTAGAAGAGTGGGTGATGTGTGACATAAGCTTCTAAATGTTGTGCATAAAATGCCAGGACAGTTCAAACCCCCCCCCCAAATGACCCCATTTTGGAAAGTAGACACCCCAAGCTTTGCTGAGAGGCATGTCGAGTCCATGGAATATTTTATATTGTGACACAAGTTGTGGGAAAAAGACAAATTTTTTTTTTTTTTTTTGCACAAAGTTGCCACTAAATGATATATTGCTTAAACATGCCATGGGAATATGTGAAATTACACCCCAAAATACATTCTGTTGCTTCTCCTGAGTACGGGGATACCACATGTGTGAGACTTTTTGGGAGCCTAGCCGCGTACGGCACCCAGAAAACCAAGCACTGCCTTCAGGCTTTCTAAGGGCGTAAATTTTTGATTTCACTCTTCACTGCCTATCACAGTTTTCTAAGGCCATGGAATGCCCAGGTGGCACAAAACCCCCCCAAATGACCCTATTTTGGAAAGTAGACACCCCAAGCTATTTGCTGAGAGGTATAGTTAGTATTTTGCAGACCTCACTTTTTGTCACAAAGTTTTGAAAATTGAAAAAAGAAGAAAAAAAATTTTTTTTCTTGTCTTTCTTCATTTTCAAAAAAAATGAGAGCTGCAAAATACTCACCATGCCTCTCAGCAAAAGGCTTGGGGTGTCTACTTTCCAAAATGGGGTCATTTTTTTTGGGGGGGGGGGGGGGTTGTGCCACCTGGGCATTCCATGGCCTCCGAAACTGTGATAGGCAGTGAGGAGTGAAATCAAAAATTTACACCCTTAGAAATCCTGAAGGCGGTGATTGGTTTTCGGGCCCCGTACATGGCTAGGCTCCCAAATAGTCCCACCCATGTGGTATCCCCATACTCAGGAGAAGCAGCTGAATGTATTTTGGGGTGCAATTCCACATATGCCCATGGCCTGTGTGAGCAATATATCATTTAGTGACAACTTTTTGTAACTTTTTTTTTTGTCATTATTCAATCACTTGGGACAAAAAAATTAAGATTCAATGGGCTCAACATGCCTCGTAGCAATTTCCTTGGGGTGTCTACTTTCCAAAATGGGGTCATTTGGGGGGGGGGTTGTACTGCCCTGCCATTTTAGCACCTCAAGAAATGACATAGGCAGTCATAAACTAAAAGCTGTGTAAATTCCAGAAAATGTACCCTAGTTTGTAGATGCTATAACTTTTGCGCAAACCAATAAATATACGCTTATTGACATTTTTTTTTAGCAAAGACATGTGGCCGAATACATTTTGGCCTAAATGTGTGACTAAAATTGAGTTTATTGGATTTTTTTATAACAAAAAGTAGAAAATTATCATTTTTTTTTTCAAAATTTTCGGTCTTTTTCCGTTTATAACGCAAAAAATAAAAACCGCAGAGGTGATCAAATAACATCAAAAGAAAGCTCTATTTGTGAGAAGAAAAGGACGCAAATTTTGTTTGGGTACTGCATTGCATGACCGCGCAATTAGCAGTTAAAGCGACGTAGTGCCAAATTGTAAAAAGTGCTCTGGTCAGGAAGGGGGTAAATCCTTCCGGGGCTGAAGTGGTTAATACACAAAATGATATTAAGGCATTTACAGTTTCGTTTAAAACATTGCTTTTGGTGGTGTGATGGAAATTTTTTTCACAGGAAAATGGGAGTGAAATTTAAGTCTAGCCAGCTTATTTATGGACAGGTGGGAGAAAGTTTATTTATACTAATAGATGGCCCCAGTTAAATGTACAAACGTTTTATTGATACCTTCAGAATTTGGAAGGGAGACAGGGAACAACTGGCGATTTTCCTCCAGGAAGCCAGATAAAAATAGATTTGGGATTAAAGTGGTTGTAAAGGCAGAAGGTTTTTTATCTTAATGCATTCTATACATTACGATAAAAAAAAAACCTGTGTGCAGCAGCCCCCCTCACCCCCCCCCTAATACTTACCCGAGGTCCCTCTCTGTCCAGCGATGTCCACGAGCATCTCAGCCATCCAAGTTTCCCCTTCCTGATTTACTGAAACACAGCAGCAGTGCCATTGGCTGCCGCTGCTATCAATCAGTCAGCTGGCCAATCAGGAATGAGAGGAGGCGGGCCAGGTCGGGGCTCCATTTCTGAATGGACATAGGGAGCTGTGACTCGGCTCGGGTGCCCCCATAGCAAGCTGCTTGCTGTGGGGTCACTGAACAGGAGGGAGGGGCCAGAATCACAGAAGAGGGACACGAGAAGAGGAGGATCCGGGCTGCTCTGTGCAAATCCACTACAACAGAGCAGGTAATTATAACATTTTTATAGGAAAAAAATTGAGACTTTACAATCACCTTAAATTTAATTTATGATGTAATTGGACATAAAGTATCTTTTTTGGGTTTAAACATAGAAATGGAGAATAGGACCATCCACACCGCATCTAGTTCACTCCCACTGATAGCAATGCATGCATTCTGTTCAGGAATTGCCATCAAATAAAATGGGTATCAAATATTCCAAAGGGTCCGTTTACAAAAGAAGAGATGTATTCAGAACAAATGGATACATTAGGGATCTAAGCAGAAAAGGATATGATAAGATATTTAAGCGGATGATTGAGGTGAAAGAGGAAAAAAAAAAAGGAAAATAAATTGGTGACACGCAAAAATACAGAGAGGAGAGTGGAATTTTGGATTCATTACAGAATGAAATGCTCAGTATAAACAAATAGAAACTATTTTTTTTTAAACACTGGGCTATTTTATTGAAGGAAAAACTATTTGGATCAAAACACAGTAAAAAAAAAATCTCTCATTTTACAGCAGGAGGTCTCTACTTTGAAAAAATAAACTAAAAAAGAATCCCTCGTGAATTTTTTTCTTTTTTTTTTTTTTTGTGAGATGTGTTGTAAAAAAAATAATCCAAAGCAAGTAAAAATGATGGACAGTTTCAAATCCAATGCACAAGCAAATTACTGTATATTTTGTGGCACTAAAGGGAAAGTATATATGATGTAGTCTTTGCAAATATCCATACGTTGGCCAAACTGTAAGAACACTGACTAAAAGAATTGGTTAATGCATTCAAAATTTATAAAAGGAATATAAGGGGGCGTGGCACGGCATGAGCATGTGAGGACACTTGCTATACGGGCTCCGTGAACCCACCACACATATCGCATCCACAGCAGTTTTCCTGGGGAGATTTTGGCATCGAATCATGCCATCCAGACGGCGGACATCTCTGCAGCCTCAACGGACCTCCCGGAACCGATCTGGATCCCTGGATCAGTACTTTTCGGAGCCTCGCCGCACCACAGCAGGGACTTCCAAGATGGCGCCGACTGGTAAATACCAGGCCGCACGTGCAGCCTCTCCACGACTTCCATCTCCCTTGCTACCTCCCCCCGCCTCACCCTCCACCACAGCCAGCCCAGTGCCTCACTCAGCGGTGGGAGATTACATGGGGGACAAAGATTTGCGGGCTCTTAATCTCTCCCTCCCTACTAAAGCTGATCTGGAGCGATTTGCCCACAGGGTTGAGAAGGTCTTTAGCCAGGACATTGAAGCACTCCAGGCTGATACAGCACACATTGGGGGCAGAGTGGAGGGTTTGGAGGCACAGTGGGAAGTGGTTACACCTGCCCTGCAAGCACTTCATGAATGCTGCGAGACCCAAAACCGACAGATTAACTCTTTAATAGATCAGATGGATGACTTTGAGAATAGAAGTCGCATAGTTAACATCTATATTAGAGGCATGCCAGAAGCTACTGCTCCCAGGGATATAGTTCCTTCCCGGCGAGTTCTTTTCAAACAGATTCTCGCCAGGAAGCACTTGATCACATTGAAATAGACCCTCCGTCCACCTTCAGATGACCCAGCCAAGCTAAGGGATATCATCTGCAAGCTGCACAAATATTACCTGAAGGAACGCATATTGTTTCATGTCAGAGGTGTCCACCACGTGGACTTTAATGGATACAAAGTTGTCTTTCTTCCCGGATCTTTCCAGACGCACTTTAATGCAACGTTGTGCCCTCAAGCCACTACTTGAGGCTTTAATTTGTCGGTGACCAAAGATGGTCGCCAATTCATCTTGCACAATAAAGATGAGTTGCCGCAGTTCCTGCAACACTTGGGCTTACCCGCTATTGATGTTCTAGACTGGAGGTCCTCACTGAAGATTCCACTCCCTGCACACCCACAGCATTGGCGCCCTGCACGCCACAGGGGACGGAACAGGCGCAGGTCTAGAGATGATCCCCCCTCCCCGGTCTATATCGCAATCTCCCCGACATTTCACCCCTCAGAGGAGGTCCTGAAGGACACATGTGAACTGACTGTCTAACTAGATATTGTTTTCTTTTACATGGACCCTCCAGGGTTCTTTTTAAATTTTTACTGCTGCTATGGTAATTTGGTTTTTCACATCTTTGATGCTGCTGTGATCTTAGTGCCAAACAGGGTTTTTTTTTTCCTCTGGCAGGATCGCACCTGGTGTTGTGCCATTTCCCCCACATAGGCCAACTCCTAGGAGTTATGTCCCATATCTGGAAGCCCACGCTACTCGCTAATCTCCACTCTATTTTTGGGCAGAAGGCCGAGTGGAGATTCCTGACTGGTAGTGGTTGGATACTTTGGGGTGCCCTTACGGCAAAGTTCCCCTTGAATGTATTGTATGTCTTGATGGTTCTTTGTTTTCTAGGTTTTTACTTTCGTTTTCTATTTTCTCAGCACTCCTTGATTCATGGATCAGTCACTTGCAGGTCTCTTTTCCCTCCTGACGGGGACTTGGGATACCTCCATGATTTCCGTACATTATGGCTTCCCTGAAAGTGGTATCAGATAATGTCCGTGGCTTAGGATCGCCTATGCAGTAAGTTGTGGCTCGAAACCAAATGCTTGGGGGCACAGATTTTTATTACAGGAGCCACACTTTCACACTGACTCGGTCCCCCACCTCCCCACCCACCTGTATAATCTATGTATGGTTTCTCAGCAACTCTCCACGATCTAAATCAAGCAGAGTTGCTAAAGCCATACATAAACAATGTCCCTTTGTCCTGGTGGACAAGTTTACTGACTAATGGCAGATAAGTTTTGATTAAAGGCACCATTCTAGGTCGTAAATTCACTTTTGCAACCATGTATGCGCCGAACACTTAACAGCTCACCTTCCTAGACTCCCTCTCCATTTTTAGAGAGGGCTTGAGGGGAGATTTCAATGTCTGCCCAGACCCACGGATTGACACATCTACGGGACATTCTACTCAGTCTTTCGCTTTCTTCAAACACTTCAGAAAATCCCTGCACTCCCACCATCTTGTCGATTGCTGGAGGGTACTCCAACCCACCGACAAAGATTTCAGCTACTACTCGGCCACTCATACCGTATATTCCCCCATAGATCTGTTACTGATGGATCAGTTCTCTCTGGAGACCCTATCTAGTGTGTCGATCGGTTCTATCACCCTCTCAGATCACGCCCCGGTATCCCTCTCTATACATCCGCTGTCCTCTAACGCCAAGTCCTGGACCTGGCGCTTGAATGAGAACATCTTGGATGGTGTAATGGCGTCAAAAAGCGCATATTGGAGTACCCTGTACTCTGCCGAGGATTCAACGGATGATGTAGGGCTGGCGTCCATATGGGAAGGGCATAAGGCAGTGGTTGGGGGGGGGGGGGAGTTCATATGTCAGGGCTCAAGATTGAAAAAAGCACGTAAAGGGGATCTCCAAACCCTCCTAAAAAAAATCCAATCTGCAGAACGCAAAGCTAAACGTTGTCTGACCCTGGAGCTAGCAGCAGAACTCCAATCCCTCTGCTTGGAGCTTGCCAACCTGCTTGATACCCGGATACAGGCACGCCTACGCCACATCTCTCACAAATTTTAGGAGTACGGGAATAAATGCGGGGCGACCGCTAGCTAGGGCCTTAAAGAGACAACAGGCCACGGGCCATGTACATAAACTTCATACCGCGATGGGTTCCCCAGTAGTTAACTCCTCTAAGATTGTGGCTGCTTTTTTGGACTACTATGCCCAGCTCTACCAGATCAGAAGCAGGGTCATATTCTGGAGTATCTGGCAGAAGCTCAAGCCCCCAACTCACTAACCAAACTAGCAAGCACCTTGAGATGCCCATTACTCAGACGGAGCTGGAAACAGTGGTAAAAGAGCTCCCGAAAGGGGAAAAGCCCAGGTCCTGACAGATATACGAACCTATTACAGTACCTTCCTCCCTTTATTGTCTAGCCCAATGTGTGCCTACTGTAACGCTTTAGTGTCGGGTACCATTATACCTAAAGAGGATTTACTGGCCCATATTATGGTGCTCCCTAAAGAAGGGAAAGACCACATTGCCCCTAGTAGCAACAGACCGATATTCCTTCTCAACACCAATATAAAAATATTAGCGAAGATCTTATCGAACCGTCTTAAACCCGTAATGCCATCTATCATACATCCAGACCAGACAGGGTTTATTACTGGAAGGGAATCGGGGACAATACTAACCGAGCGATTCAATTGATCCAGTGGGCATAAACACAGACTGGCCATCCACCCTGTCTCCTGCTTTCTACTGACGCTATAAAGGCATCGACAGGGTGGACTGGGTATACCTTTGAGCTGTATTGCCCCTAACTGCTTGGCCCTAACTTGTTCTCCTGGATAACCTTGCTCTATAACTCCAGTGTTAAGACACCTTCCCTATTATGAACAGAACTAGGCAGGGCTACCCACTGTCCCCCCTCATTTTCGCCCTCACCCTGAAACCATTGCTCAATAGGATTTGCTTGAATCCAAATGTCAAGGGCTTCGGTGTTGGGCCAAGGGAACATAAATTATCCGCTTATGCATATGATGTCCTTTTCTATGTGGCTGACCCCTTGATCTCTCTCCCCAACATCATGGATAAAATACAGAACTTCAGCTTACTCTCAAATTTCAAAATCATTTATAATAAATCCGAAATTCTATCCTTGAATATCCCATCGAGCTTGCATACATGGTTGCAATCCTCTTTCTCCTTTACTTGGTGCCACACTCACCTGAAATATCTGGGTGTCTATCTTACCCCCCTCCGTTCCCAGCTTTATAACAGTATTTATGCCTCGCTACTCTCCACTAAAAAGCAGACTTGCACAGATGGGACAGAGAGACCATCTCGTGGATGGGCTGAGTCAGTGTGTTAAAGATGAATGTGCTACCTCGAATCCTTTTCTATCTACAAATGGTGCCTATCTCTTTACCCAGGTCTTTCTTTTCGATCCTTAACAGTATGTTCTTAAAATATATCTGGCATGGGCAAAGCCTTCGATTCGCTTTTCGCACCTTACAGAGACCTAAGCGGTTGGGATACCTGGGTGTCCCAGCTATACGCAAATATTATGAGGTGATTGCTCTGCAGCGGATATTGGACAGGTACCATGAGGTGTCCACTAATGTGTGGGTATCTTTAGAAAAATTTCTGGCTGGCTGCAACTTATCCCATGCCCTATGGTTACCCCGGGCACATAGAGGTCTGTCACCATTTGTTTCTCCAATTACTGCTCACACTTTGCAGCAATGGGATGCCCTCAACAGGTCAGGAAAGCTTGCCCCTCGGTTCTCCACCCTAGCTTCCCCTGGTTTGCCCCAGGGGAACACCCGTCTTTCTTCCGTACCTGGAGGTGAGGTGCGGCAAGTTCTTCCAAAACCAGGGATTAATCCCACTGGAGGAACTTAGAGCTCAATATGGTAGCTTCCCCCTAGACAATTGGAGATATAGACAGCTTCAACATTTTACATGTGGTCTACCTCAAGCCATACGTTCCCCTACCTCCTCCACGCCTTTTGAGAAGCTGTGCATGTCTGACAATCCAGTCCCGCACTTCATAGCTGTCCTTTTTATGAAATGCTACTAGGGCAGGGACCCAAGGGTAAGCCAATATACATTCGTGAATGGGAAAGAGACCTGCAACACGAGTTTACTGAGCTACAACTTGACCTTTTATACCGCCTTACTCACTCTAGTTCTGTTGACACAAAAATGCAGGAGAATGGGTTCAATGACTAAATGGTATAGGGTCCCCACCAAACTTGCTAAAATATACCCAACCTCCTCAGATGCTTGCTGGCGGGACTGTGGGCATAGGGATTCATTTTTGCACATTTGGTGGGACTGCCCTAAGTTACAGCCTTACTGGCAGGACATTAGAACCCAAATAAACCTCATCTTAAACGTGCACCTCCCTGACTCTCCAATGAGTTTCCTCCATGTCCCTACCATCCCTCTCAGCCTTTATCGAAAGTCAGTACTGCCTCACCTCCTGAATGCAGCTAGGAGATTAATCCCCATCTACTGGAAAAGCAGTCAAGTTCCAAGCCACTCGGAATGGATTTGTCTTTTGAACGATATTAGGGCTGCAGAGGAGTGGATGGCGACATGTAAGGACAAACATGATAAATGGTATGGAATTTGGGCCACTTGGATTCCTTATGTAGACGAGGCCCGCACAAACACACAACCAACGGGTACCGTCCCTGTGGGAGGAGTTTAACTGTCAGAAATGTTAGACTTGACTTGATCAGACTAGATATGACTGCTAGTACATTTTAATAGAGTGCCTTTCTTCTTTTTCTTTATTTTTGTTGTTTGGTTTTAATGTTTCATGTTTTCTTTATCTGTCTGCCATCTGGGCTCTAATCAGTGGTGTTTGCTAATTACTACTGCTAAGTATGGTAGCAGAGCTAGAGACAAACTTATGGTGATATGGCTCATATGGTTTCTTAACCACAAAGTAGACGCCCCCGTCTCTAACACCCTCTATGTTGGATGGCCAATCGGCCCTTATTTTATGTACTTTGATCAAATACCCTACTTGGGTATGCTTAGTCCTCCCATTTTCATGGCTGTTACTTGATTGTTATCTTCTTTTTGACCGTTTTGTCAGAATTGTGAACATAAATAAAAATTATATAAAAGAAAAGGAATATGATAAGCACAGTATGCCAGTACGTTTTAAAAGAGATCTTGTAAAGACTCAAGTGTACTTAGATTTCAGGGTATAGAGAAGATAAAAGTAGGATGGCGAGGGGGTAATTTAAAGCATGCCATCTCCAAGGCTGAAACACTGGATATATGAATGGAAAATTTTGACACCTTGAGGGCTAAACATAGATACAAGCTTGAATTGCTACATTAAGGAGAAGTAGATTAGTTACTTACCATCCCGTTATTGGAACAAAATCAAGCCAGGGTGAGCGCTGCACAAGGCTTCTTCTGATTGGCTGAGGTAGAGTTCATGACATCATCCACCTACCTCAACCAATCAGGGGAAGCCTTGTATTAATTCCAAAAAAATGCAAGTCTTCCTGTAATTGTCTGACTCCTCTGAGGTTTGTTCAGCCTCCCCTACCTCCTGGACCCAAGCAGATGCAAAAAAGACCTATTTATTTCACTAGTAGTTGCAGCGTCTGGGAGCGCTGTATGAAAGGAACTTTTTTTGGCTTAGGAGGAGTTTTTTTTTTTTTCTTGTTTTTAGAATTATTTGTTCCTGTCGAAGGATATTTTTTGTCTTTAGTCAATTGCGGTGCTGGGTGACAGGTATATAGATCTAGATAGTTCTCCCAGCACTGCTATTGAGCACTGCCAAAGTTGCCTGATCCTACGGTGTGTTTGTACGATGGTTGGACCTGGTCTTCCCGTCATGGCGCTGTGCTTCGGCTGATGTCACTCAAATCAAAATAGGATTGGATTGGGGCTTCTATTCAAATCTGTTCACTGTTGTGAAAAAAGGTGTCTGCCTGATTCTGGATCTGAAGGACTTCATAGTTTGAATGCCTTTGTGAAAGTACGCACGTTTTAGATGGAGTCGTGCGCTCGTGGTAGCTTCAATACACCAGGGAGAATCTCCTGGCCTCAGTCGACATCAGGAGTGCCTACCTCATGATTGCTTCCTTCCTTTGCAAAACTTTTCCAGGCCCCTGCAGCGAGGGATTCTGGCCAAGTGGTACAGCCTTCCAGGGTTGTTGGAGTTGACTATTCCATTGTCCCACCTTGCAAAGGTGTCGTGTTTCAGTGGATTAGGCAAGAGGACGCCAGCCTCTTCGTCTGGGGGGGGGGATGATGATTCACTTCAGACTCGGGAGAAAACCAGGCGCTTCCCATCAACACCTTGGATCTCGGAGTGATTCGCCTTTCCCTCTTTCATTGGACAGCTCTTCTCGAAGGTGACCTGAACAGAATCCAGTTCACTATTGTGGCTTACTTCCACCATCAAGGCAGCACCAAGATCTCGGCAGCTGCACTGGAATTGGCCATGACCCTCGTTTCAGTGAAACTCAATGTCCCTGCCTTGTCTGCAGTCCTCCCTCCTGGGAGTGGACAACTGGCAGTCATCAAAGTTTGAATCAGGGGGAATGGTCAGTACTCAGAGGTTTTTCACCAGTTGGTGCAGAGGATAGGGCAGAAGGGCATTCTGGTACTTCTGATTGCTCTGAATTGTTTGTGTCCGGGCCTAGTTCACAAATCTTGTTTGGTTAGTCACCAACATCCCTTGGTGTCTTCTTTCTCGAGGTCTGATTTACCACCCTGCTTTACAGTCGCTGACTTTAACGATATGGCTGTTGAAAGCCAGTTGCTGAAGGATAAAAGTCTCCCTCCGGCTGTTATCTCCACCATGCTTTGAGCTTGGACATTTACCTCCCATTTTATCTGTTTTTGTACCTGGAAGGCTTACTTCACCTATTGTGAGTCACTGGGTTATCATCCTCCTTCATGTTTCAGTTGCTCACATTTTGGCATTTCTTCAGAGAGGCATGGACCATAGAATGGCCCTGAGTACTGTGAAGGGCCAGGTTACTGCCTTGGCTGTACTATACCAACATCTCGTGGCTTCCCTTTCTCTTGTTTGGCCCTTAATCCAGGGGGTCACACATGTTGTTTCACCTATAAGGCCCCCTCTGGCACCATGAGACCTGAATCTGGGTTCGTTTGCTCTGCAAAAGCCTCATTTCGGGAATATCTGAGAAATTCCTCTTGACGCTAAAGGAAGCCTTCCTGGTCATCAACAGGATGCATAGGGTCTTCCAACTAGGAGCACTTTATTTTAGGGTCCTTTCACACTGGGGTGGTTTGCAGGCTCTATTGCGCTAATAATAGTGCCTGCAAACCGACCTGAAAGTGCTGCTGCTTTAATTCCAGTGTGAAAGCCCCGAGGGCTTTCACACTGGAGCGGTGCGCTAGCAGGACGGGAAAAAAAGTCCTGCTAGCAGCATCTTCGGAGCGGTGAAGGAGCGGAGTGTATACCGCTCCTTCACCGCTCCTGCCCATTGAAATCAATGGGACGGCACGGCAATACCGCCGGCAAAGCGCCTCTGCAGAGGCGCTTTGCGGTGGTTTTAACCCTTTCTCAGCCGCTAGCAGGAGGGTAAAACCGCCCCGCTAGCGGCCGCATACCGACGGTAAAGCGCCGCTCACAATAGCGGCGCTTTACCGCCGACGCCGCCCCCGTCCCAGTGTGAAAGGGCCCTTAAGCAACCATTTTTAGTAAGGATAAGGCAATCCTTTCGGCCTTGATTGTCTGAAGGTGGTATTGGCCTTTCATTTGAATGAGGATATTGTCTGGCAGTCTGTGCTCCCATCCTAAGGAAGTGGCTCTTCTTTATTTGGATGTAGTCTGGGCCTTTAGATTTATCTGAATTCTATCTGAAAGACTGTTTCCTTGTTCAGTCATAGGTGGTCCAAGTAAGGAACAGGCTTCCAATATTTCCAGGTGGATTCGCCAAGCTCATGCCCTTGTGGGCTGAGAACCTCCCTTTCCTGTTACTGCTCATTCGACCACAGTTCTGAGTGTGTCCTGGGCTTTTCATCATTCTGCTTATGTTTGGGTTTGCAAGGTGGCTAATTGGTCATCTGTTCACATTTTTACCAAGTTCTACAAAGTTGATGTGGCTGTTTATGCGGATGCCAGTTTTGGTCAGAAAGTTTGGCGGCCAGCAGTTTGAGTTCTGACGGTGTTGTTCCTTGTACTGTTTGGTTCCTTAGTTCTGTGCCCTCCCTTTTGTCTCTGGCACTGTTTTGGGACATTCCATCTGTCAAAATCTTAAGATCTGTCCTTCAATAGTTTGGCTACCAGCAGGAGCTGGCCCGAGGGTGTTTCCTTTTTCTGTTGCATCCAGCATCCTATTCCTGCAGGTGGCATAATTAAACCCATGTGTGAAGATCTGAAGACTGGCTGTGTCCTTCAATGAATGCACAGAAAAGGATTTTATGGAGTGTGACGGGAGGGGCCGTGGAACCCAGAATCCCTTGGAGAGGTTGGGAAACCCCTGTTTCAGCTCCACATGCACCTCCTATGTCTGAGTTACCCTGTGTCCATTAGGGGCACAGGATGAATGAAAAAATTGATGGACAGCTGTTTAATGGACAATGAGAAGGTGGTTACTTAAATATAACAGTAATATTTATCCACAATATCTCCCAGGATATATATAAAGAGCTGATCATAGGCCTCTAGAACTGGATAGGAGCAGCACAGTCTACTCCTACTATAGTCTGTTGCCTACTAGGCTGAGGAGGGGGGAGATCACTGTTTGTATTAATTGTAATTAGTTTCTGCTATTGTGAGAAAATTTGCTGTGTTTATATTTATGATAATGTTGATTGTGTGTTCTGAGCTAAAAGACAGCAAGTCTGTCCTGAAAAGTTATGCCTCTGAGTCACCTATGCTGTCTAAACGATTAGTTAATTAGATTGTTAACCGATTGCCAACCAGCTGCCACAGTTGTGCTGCGCGAATCGCCGTCCTGTTACGTCGGTAACATATTCGGCCACTAGGAGGCGCGTGCCCCCTGCTCGCCCATGGAGTCAACGCGAGTGCCTGGCGGTCGCAATCACCGTCGGGCTCCCGTGCTCGCTCGGGGCACACCGAGAACTGGGATCCGTGTGTGTAAACACAGTTTCCGGTTCTCTGAGGGGAGAACAGACAGATCGTCTGTTCATACAGAGTATGAATAGCGATCTGTCATCTCCCCTACACAGTCCACTCCCCCTTCAGTTAGAACACACACTAGGACACACTTAACCCCTTCACTTCCCCCTAGTGGTTAGCCCCTTCACTGCCAGTGACATTTTTACAGTAATCAATGCATTTTCATAGCACTGTTCCCTGTAAAAATGCCAATGGTCCAAAAATGTGTCAAAATTGTCCGACGTGTCCGCCATAATGTCGCAGTCATGATAAAAATCACATCGCTGCCATTACTAGTAAAAAAAAAAATTAATAATAAAAATGCCATAAAACTATCCCCTATTTTGTAGACGCTATAACTTTTGCGCAAACCAATCAATATACGCTTATTGCGATTTTTTTTTTTATCCAAAAATGTGTAGAAGAATACATACATCGGCCTAAACTGAGGGGGGAAAAAAGTTTTTTATATATTTTTGGGGGATATTTATTATAGCAAAAAGTAAAAAATACTGAGTTTTTTTTTCAAAATTGTCGCTCTTTTTTTTGTTTATAGCGCAAAAACTAAAAACCGCAGAGGTGATCAAATACCACCAAAAGAAAGCTCTATTTGTGGGAAAAAAGGACGTCAATTTTGTTTTGGTGCAACGTCTGCGCAATTGTCAGTTAAAGCGATGCAGTGCCGAATCGCAAAAAGTGATCTGGTCAGGAAGGGGGTAAAATCTTCCAGGGCTGAAGCGGTTAATTGGGTTTCTGGTTACAGTTTGTATTGTCATTCTGGTGTACATATATGTGTGAGATCTCAAAATAAACGGTCCATGTTCAAGCTGTGTAACTGAGCTAGTCTCATCTGGATCTTCGGCTGTAAAATCTGATATCTGAAGGTCCAGTTTGGAGGAAGCTGTGTACTGACGGAAGCACTCAAGCGGAGTGCGACGGGGATCCGATACATGGAGGTACCTGGATATGCAAAGGTTGGAGGGAACACCCAAAACTCTCAGGTGGACTGCAACAGAGCAAGGATGTGAGGGAGTTCTCACTGGCAGAGTATCAGAAACCTATAAGAAATCGGGGTCTGACTCAAACCTCCAAGCACCACCTTTCATTTTAAAGTTATTGTAATGGTTTACATTTTATTAAAAAAAAAAAAGTTATACTTGCCTGTTCCGTGTAATGGTTTTGCACAGAGCAGCCCCGATCCTCCTCTTCTGGGGTCCCCGCGGGCACTTTTGGGCCCCCCCCACTGTGCGTGCTCACTCCTGAACCCCACTCTGTCTGTCCATAAAGAACACCGACCCTGCCCCCTCCTCACTGGCTGTGATTTACAGCAGCGGAAGTCAGTGATGAGGGAGAAAGCCGGGGTAGCCTCTGATTTTGTGTGGGGGGTGGTGAGACTAGCTGCATGCAGAAAGTTTTTTTACCCTTAATGCATTAAAGGTTAAAAAAAAACTTCTGCCTTTAGAACCACTTTAACAATCAATTTTGGGCAGTCCGTCCCCAGAAGAAATTTTCATTAGGTTTAGCTTATTAAACTTCAGTTTAGTTGCCTAATACAAATAAAAAAAAAACACTTAAAGTTTGACTTCTGTAATTTTGTATTAAAAATCTAGCATGCATGCAGATCAGAATTCTCCTTCCCAGAATTGCCTCCCATCCCCCCAGTATACAGGCTGTACAGAAAAGTGAAGTTCACCTTTTCTTCACTATTGTTAGTGATAAGTTACTGATATGATTTTTTTAATCAAATTCTTTTTCAGTGCACCAAGGATTAATTCGGGTCTGTTCCAAACCAGTCATATTTGAAAAGGTAATATTTATAAACCATGCTCTTCTCAAACATAGTAATGCTATTTCTAAATTTGACACATTATGTAACTGCATTAGGCCTCACGCACACAGGCTTATGAAATAAGCAGTAAATATGCGCATATGGTGTTTGAACGTAAATGCATTCCGTCTCAATCGTTTTTGTTAGTTTTCCAAAATAAAGTAACAAGTTAGTAAACGTTTTTTGCATTGTTGAGGCTTTCAAGAACGGTAAAGGCAATACAGTATTATCAAAAACGAAGTGTATCCGTATAGTCCCATATCTTAATCTGGTGGTACTCGCAACCACTGAGCTATCCAGAAACAGTCCATAGTTTCGATAACCACCAGTTTTGACTCAAAAGGAAGAAAAAAACATGCATATAAGAAACAAAAGGGAGGTAAACAAACGCTTGAACTACAATGAAGACCTTTTGAAGCTCTATGCAGAGGAGGAAGGCCAGCTTGAACTGGTCCCTCCACCGCACAGTCCAGCTAGTATAACCCACTTCCTGGAGTTGACCAGTAGTGAGGGACTAACCCAGGGGTAATAAACCCAGAGTGATCCCATCAAAAATATTAACAATGTAAGTTTGAAGATATAACAGGATTTTACTGTGATAAACATATTAATTCTGGCCATTGGAATACATTTACATGCATACTAAGTTTTTTCTGCTTAAAAGCTCTTCTCAGAACATGCCTTTGGTGCTTTTGTTTCTTTATTTTTTTTGCTGCCTGTAAAAGCTCCTCTTCAAATACGCCTGTAAATGTCTGTGTGCCTGATCACATAGACTTACATAGAGGGGCCAAACACCTTAATATAAATATTATACTATAAATGACATTTTAGAAATTTTAGACTTATTTTTCATACTTATCGTGTTATTGGGTTTATGACAACTGTCCACACATATGGAGAGATTTCAGCCTTGGTTTATGTGCCTATTCTTCCTTCAGGTTAGCGGAATTGCTCTTATCCTTCAGTACCTACATATAGATCTTATTGTCATCCAACTTAACCATCATGCTGAAAACCTAGAATATTTCTTTACTAGTGTTTATGGGAAAACTGACTTCTAGTAATTGGAGAGCATAATCAATTTGGTGGTAACCTGTCTGATAACTAACATAAGCTCCCTCCCCTCTAAGAAAATACTGTCAATGGACGGGTTTAAACAACGTAAGGCTTGAACGGGCATTGAGGAACCACCCACTCAGAGAGATGGACATCTGCTAATGAAAACAAAAATGATATGGTGGGCTCAGGAGTATGTTATCTACCATCTGTCCTCTGTTCATGTAACAAATATCTTCATATTTGAGGAGACATCAGACACGCCATGAGGCAAGCATTCCAACAGGGAAACACTGTACTTCCAAAACCCGGGGGACCACTAGTAAAATGGTCTTGCCAAGCTGTGGTCCGTAGATGGGCTCCCAAACCCCCTGGGGTAACATTTACTTAGCGGGACTGCCACCATCCAGGGAACTCAGGGGTGTTCCACCATGAGACTCTCCATCTCAGAGGCACCAGGGAGACCGAGGAAGAAGTAATGCTCCCGAGGCTCCTAACCAGCACCCCTGCAGGACGGGCTGAAAGGTCCCCAACGTATTTGTAGGTACTCCCTAGAGACCATCCTTTATCAAAATGCATTGCTATAGTATAGTAAAAAGGTGAGCGCCATTATAAGATAAACAAGATAGGGAGAGAGACAGCAGTTAGTCATTCACCAGAGAAAATCCCTGCACCTTCAGGTATGAGCTATGATTTATGTAACGTTGGATGCTCAACTGAAGCACCCCTTGATGTTGCACGAGACCTGAATCTGCTGGATCGTTGCGGTTCCGGCAGGCAGGGGATGTAGGCTGTCAGTGCTCTCCAATCGGTCTACCCAGTCAGGAATTGGAACCTCTTTTTTTTCCAGAAAGGTAAAAAGGTCTGGGAGCTGCACATGAGTATGGAGTGCAAGGGAGTTGGAAGGGATGGCCCCAGCGGTATGTAGCTCCCGAGTTCCTTATGATTTCCAGGAGTGGGCAGAGTGTACCCCTCATACCAACAGTGAGTCAGGATAGGTCCGGGAGCATATGGACCGTGGCTCCATTGAAGTCCACTGGGCCCCTGGACCATGCCGGATACACGATTTCCTCTTTTATGCTGCATACACACGGTCAGATTTTCTGACGGGAAATGTTCGATGGGAGCTGCTTGTTGGAAATTCTGACTTGTGTGTAGGCTCCATCGGACATTTTCCGTCGGAATTTCTGGATCTCAAATTTTCCAACAACGAAGTCCGTTGTTGGAAATTCCGATCATGTGTACACTATTCCGAAGCACAAAATTCCAAGCATGCGCGGAATCAAGCAGAAGAGCAGCACTGGCTATTGAACTTCATTTTTTTCGGCTCATCGTACGTGTTGTACGTCACCGCGTTCTTGACGTTCGCAATTTCCAACAAGATTTGTGTGACCGTGTGTAGGCAAGACATTTTCCAACATCCGTCGGAAAAAAAATGGATTTTGGTGTCGCAATGTGTGATCGTGTGTACGAGGCATTATAGTGTAAAAATGGACTCTGGCGAGAACATCCCTGGGGGGTGGTTTGGGACCCACACGAGACTCCTGTACTCTATGTACCTGGTCCAGTATTGCTGGCTTGTCTAATAGTTGGTTCATGGATGTAGTAACGGTAGTTCAAAGGTTTCCTCCCGTGGTAGCCTCAGGGATACTCCTTAACCAAATATTATTTCGACTGTTACTGTTCTCTCAATCATCAGTCAACAAGTGCATCGTAATAATGCTGTAGTGAGTGTTCACTTGAGCTTGATCTAATGCAGTCACATCTGATTCTAAATATGTTGTGAAATATTCAACAGCCGTAATTTGAGTATATACAGAGTCTGTTGTTTCAAGTCTTTTATTTCTTTAGAAAGAGTACTCACAATTCAGGCCACCATTTCTGTGATGTCTTGCTTGGTAGGGCGAAGTGAAAGCAGGTCTCGTAAGTCTCTTTCCGAAGGCTGCTCCTGGATTGTTGATACAGAAGATTCAGTGGGGGGGAGTCTGCCCTAGGTATAACTGGCGACTGTATAGGTGAATCATAAAGAGAATACCCTCCAATGGGATAGGGACTATTCTAGGCATATCAGACAAAGAGAACTCAAGAAGACTTCAATATATAAAAAAAAATACAAATTTTATTAAATATTTTAAAATGATATTGGAGATTAAAAGATATGGCTTGTAGACATTTATACAGTAACAATACAGCAGTATGGTATGGTTACCAAAACCTCAACCAAGCATAATAGTGAAATGAGACAGCTGACGCTTTTTGAAATTGAGGGTTTACAATCTTCTTCAGGAATGCTCATAGGTAAGTATGAAGGTACTCTAGATCATAAGATCCCAGCCAAAATTCTTGCAAAGAGGTTAAATATGGTTATTACCTCTATTATCCATAATGGTCAAACAGGATTTATTCCAGGGAAATCAACATCATTTAATATAAGAAGAACGCGAATAGTAGCACAGTTAAAAGATCATATTCCAAATCCATCTGCATTGGTATCTTTGGATATGGCTAGAGCATTTGACTCTATAGAGTGGCCGTTTTTAAGAGTGACAATGAAAAGATTTGGATTTGGAGAAAGATTTATAAAATGGGTGGGTATATTATATAAACAGCCATGGTCAAATTTGCTGGTGAATGGTATGCTATCGCCTCCTGTAAATCTGTATAGAGGGACTAGACAAGGATGTCCCCTATCCACAACTGTTTGCAATAGCGATAGAAGCTTTAGTGCTTAAGATTTAGGCAAAGAAATGCAAGGTAATTACTCTAGGGGAAAAAACTAAGTGTATTGGATCGTATGCAGGTGACATCATATTATATATGTCGGATGCTCAGAGTACATTAAATTAAGCCATGAAGATGATAGAGACATTTGGAGAGTTCTCTGGCCTGAAGATAAATTGGCAGAAATATGCATTGATGCCATTAAGACAGGAAATACAGATAAGAGACAGGGTTAGGGGTGGGGGGTACAGTCCTTTTTAAGTATTTGGGAATTTATATTACCTCACAAGCGAAGGAGGCATTGAAAGCTTATGTATATCCTCTAACAGAGCACATTAAATATAAATTGGGGATATGGTCTAAAATGCCGTTATCAGTAGTAGAAAGAATACATTTGATTAAAAGTATAATAGTCCCTAAATGCTTATATGTGTTTTCACATTCGCCAGTAATAATACCTAAAGTAGTATTTAACAAACTGAACTCCCAGTTTATAAAATTCATATGGGCTAATGATAGATGTAAATTAAAACTAACAACATTGCAACAACCTAAAGCCATGGCAGGTGCGGCTCTGCCGGATATATACCTATATTATCTAGCTAGCAAACGGAAGCACCTACAGAAGTGGGTAGCTCAGGAGCAGGGAAAGGGAGTGGAGAGGTATTTGCTTGAGATCCTAGAGGTAGATGAACTGTTAGTGGGACTAGAGGTACAGGCAGGGAGATTACCAAGGGTAAAATCCCCATATTAACTCTGGAACGAACAGTATGGAGAGAAACAAAGTGGTGAGATATACTGATACTCCTTTTGGAGATTCCAATCTGGAATAACCCAAACTTGGTGCAGTTAAAGATATTCGTGGACTGTGAGTTCTGGAAACGGAAGGGAATAGGCACATTGACACAGTTATAGAACTATAGAACATTACACTCATTTGAATATCTGTGTAAACAGCATGATATCTCGTATACAATTTTTTAATAAATACTTACAGCTTCGTCATGTGCTACAGTCACAACTAGGTAACCAGATCCCTAAGATATCTAGATTTCCCCTTATAGGAGTACTCAGATCACAGGGCCCTAAGGGACTAATATCTATATTATATGCACACCTAATCCAGGCTAAAATAGGCAGTAGCCCATTGAGAGTAAGAGATAAATAGCAGATGATTATTCCGACTATGACAGATGAGAAGTGGGAGGAAATATGCTCTGTACATCGGACGGTCTCAACAGCGGCTAATATTAGATGAATTCAATGATATATGACGCATCAGATCTATTTTAGCCCAAGTAGACTATTGGTAATGGGGCGTAGGGCTACATCAAACTGCCTGCGATGTCATCAAGAGGGAGCAAATTTCCTACATTTAATGTGGAACTGCGACCACACTTTAAGATATTGGAACAAGGTAATGGGAAAGCTGTCGAATGTGGTGGGCAAATCGATCCCATGTAATGTGGAGGTATGCCTGCTGGGACTATTGGTAGACGAGATATGGCCTAGATATATTAAAATCTTACTGCAGGAAACATTATTTTTGGCACGGAAGCAAATAGCGGTAAGCTGGATGCAGATGGAACCATCTTCGGTAAACCAATGGATGAAAACGGTTAATCAAGTGATACCCTACGAAAAAATAATGTATGAGCATAGAGGAGAGATACAAACATATCATAAGATATGGGATGTATGGGTTAATGCACATGCAACTGTGAATAGGAATGAAAGATAAATGGATAAATAGGTGACTGGCAGCAGCCAAAGGAATAAGTAAGATTGGTATATGATAGTAGTGAGAGTGTATAGAAGGCTGTTAAAGGTATGTATGAAATGTAAAAGATATAGAGTGTGTGTGTGTGTGTGTGTGTGTGTATATATATATATATATATATCTATGTATGTGTGTGTGCATATATATATATATATATATAATGTGTGTATGTATATATGTGTAGGTGTGTGTGTATATATATATATATATATATATATATATATATATATTATATACACACACAACGTAAAAGAAGTTTGTTTGAAATTTTTGGAATACATATAGATGTTGTAAAATTATATATATTTTTTAAATTAAAATAAACAGTATTGGGGAAAAAAAGTATGGAAGTACTCAGGTCTAATATACTGCCTTCAAAATGGACAAGCAAAAAATCTTAAAAACAAAGTTTATGCTGCCTCAGTTATGTTGGAGCTAGGATGGAGCGCGCCGTTGTACGGCCTGCAGGGCCACAGGGGGGGGGCATCAAAGTGGGCAAAGTGTCCTCAGTTGGATCAATGCAAGAGTGCTGGTAAAAATATACCCACGTAGCTAGATGCAACTATTATCCACCAGTGGGTGCAGTGCTGGATAAAGAGTATATAGTCGAATTATAGCCATTTGAGTTGAACTCTCAGGCTCACAGACTGGAGCATGTTATGTTGATGCAGCAGAGCTGCCAAGGATGGCACTGTATAGGTGAATCAGACTTTGAGGCTGGGAGGGAGCTGTTGGACGTGCTGGCTGAGCCTTCCTCAACCTTCTTCAGTGTGGTTGATTCCATTGTAGCTGGGCGTGACAGGGCCATATTGGAACTCAGTGTGGGAGCATGGGTTTGCTGAGTTTCTGAGGAAATATCTTGTCCCCAATGATCTGTCAATGCCCCTGAGGGTTTACCTGCGGAAGGCATAATATTGTGCTGTGAAATTCTCTGTCTGCCCATGTTGCAGGGAGCTCCTGGCGAATGCAGCCGCACAGCGCCATTGCCCAGCCATGCCCCTGCCCGCCCAAAATTCTTGCCAGAAGTCTGATATCCTTTTCATTTCCTGCGTACTGAATATAAATATTAAACATTTTTGTTAGCCTACCAATTTCTTACTTGTTACAGGACATGGCCCCCCACCATGTAATGGAGATGAGGAGTAAGGTATTATAGTCCAAATTAAGTGACATCACTGCTTGCCATTGATAAAGTGTCACCCAAGGTGTGTTACTGACAGGATCACATGATAAAATAAGGAAGAAAAAACTGAAAAGCTTCTGAGCTTAGTAAACAGATAGCCCTGGTTTAACTGCTTTTGGGATGAAAACTGGTTTTCCTACTAATTACTTTTAGTCGTAACTGTTTGGGTAGCTTTTTTTTCCTCCCATTTAAGATGTAACTACATGCACTAATTACTCTTGAATACTATACAGCGAAGTAAATATATGTGTGTTTGGAGTTTGGAGTTTGGTATAGGGACTATGATTCTCTTGTATCTCCATGCAAAACATTAAGTAAAACAAAGAGAGAACGCCAGAGGAATAAAAATGCCCAGTAGTTTGTAGTTCTAAATGTATGACAGGGATTCTGAATATAGTATGATGCTTAGTTTTCATATAAAGGGTTTATAACAACATTGCATAGGATTATGTAATATCTTTCTCTTACTGTATTTTCTCTCCAAATGTTGATACCATGTTTTTCATAGGAAGAATATGGTAAAGATGGCTCAGATGGAAGGGAAGCTTCCACTGAAGTTCGGACAGGAAAGTGGAAAATTCCTACCTACAAAGATTATTTGGATTTATTTAGAAGTTTACTTAATTGTGATCAGATAAAGGTATGTGTTCCTGTTTCGATTCAGCCATATTTATTTTTTAAATGAAAGAATGTTATTGTCTTAATGCTGGGACTTCTGTTTACATTTGAGATTATAGAGTTGATTTACAAAAGGCAAATGGTCTGTTCACTTTGCAAGGGAATTTTCCCTTAGCTTAGTAAATGTGAAAATCTACTTTGCAAAGAATATAAAAATTGAAATAATTTTGCACTGGGTTAAACAAAGTAAAAAGCAGCCTATACCAAAATCTGTGATACCAAATTTAATAAAGAAATCAACACAATAGTGTGGCGCTAAATCGATAAATAACAATAATAAATCCACAATCTCAATGTATGTCCGGGTACCAATAGCAGAAGGTCTCTAGGACCCAGCACCTCCGCCAGCACATCACATGGGCCTTTATAAGGAATTCAGCCCTTGGCTGAAGTGCTGTTTGATCGCAGTTGTTACCAATGTTCCTGTTTCCTGTAATTCTTGATTACTGACCTGGCTTGTTCCAGACCTGTCTCCTGCCTGTCTCCTGACCTTGATCTCGGTTTGTTAAACGGATCTCCTCGGCCTTCTACCTGTCTTAACCTCGGCTCCCACCTAACCTCGTTTCCTCTGCTATCCACCTGGCACCAAACCTTGGCTTGTATCGACTACCTCTGTCTCAATGACCCTGGTTACCTGCTACATCTCACAGGTGCCACCTGCCTGCAGCAGCCCCGCAGCACAACAGTGGTGTACCTGCGCCTTTTCTGCAAGCAACTCTGCAGGCGACCTGTGCGACTTTGGGCCTGACTCCTCCTGTCTCACCTCCAGGGGAGTCTGGAACTGAGCTGCAAGGGAAGCCCTCTCTCCTTTGGCCTCCAGCACTTTGGTACCTGATAATACTTATATACATTAAGTTTAACCACTTAAGGACCGGGCCTATTTTTCAACACTCGGTGTTTACAAGTTAAAATCATTTTTTTTTTTACTAGAAAATTACTTAGAACCCCCAAACATTATAAATGTCTTTCTAACACCCTAGAGAATAAAATGGTGGTTGTTGCAATACTTTGTCACACAGTATTTGTGCAGCAGTCTTACAAGTGCACTTTTTAAAAAAAATACACTTTTTTGACTGAAATAAGACAGCAGTAAGGTTTTATATAGTGAAAGTAAATTGATACCCAACATGTCACGCTTCAAAATTGTGCCCACTCGTGTAATGGCGACAAACTTTTACCCTTAAAAATCTCCATAGGCGACGTTTAAAAATTTCTAAAGCTTATGTTTAGTGTTGCAGAGGGGGTCTAGTGCTAGAATTATTGCTCTCGCTTTAAGGATTGCTGCGATACCTCACATGTGTGGTTTGAACACCGTTTTCATATGCGGGCACGACTTGCATATGCGTTCGCTTCTGTGCGCGAGCTCGGTGAGACGGGGCGCTTTAAAAATAAGTGTGTGGTTTTTTTTTTTTTTTTTTTATTTAGCTTTATTTTTACACTGTCCTTTTTAAAAAAAAAATTTTTCACTTTTATTCCTATTGCAAGGAATGTAAACATCCCTTGTAATAGAAAAAAAGCATGACAGAGCCTCTTAAATATGAGATCTGGGGTCAAAAAGGGGGAATCCGCTGCTGAGACCACTTTTATCTGAAAGCGGACCGTCCGCTGAAGAAGAGGATAACGAGGTTATGGCACCTATCTGCTGCCATAACAATGGAATTCCTCTTCAAACAGCCGACTTACAACTACAGTGGGCGGTACGTAAGTAGTTAAAATGTCGTCTCTTTAATAGTAGAAATGCACTTGCTTTCTCTCCGTTACAATATCGCTTAAAGCAGTGGTCATCAACCCTGTCCTCAGGGCCCACTAACAGGCCAGGTTTGCAAGATAACTGAAGTACGTCACAGGTGAAATCATTTGGTGCTCAGTGATTGCAGTATTCTAGTCTGCATCTCCCAAAGGTATTACTTAAATTTTGAACAATATCTGTATGTATTCTCTTCCTTGCCTAGATGCTGACATGCCGTTTAAAAAAATTTAAATCGCCGTAATTACCTTTTATTTTTCTATTCTTCTTTGCACTTCCTGGTTCTCCTCCCGTGGGAGTAGGCATGTTTCTAGCCTCTCCCAGACTCCTGGGAGCTATTCTCAGGCTTCCCAGGATGCCACTGAGCATGTGCGGGAACGAGCGGTGAATGCTGGGAGCACAGCATTCACCACATCCAGGAAATAAATGCTTGTGGGCTTCAAATGCCCTCAATGAAGATGGAAACCGCCTGCAGTGAATAATATAAGTTATTCTTTCCGACGAAATCTGACACAGGCGGACATATTACACACAATATGTGAGTATGTAATGCTGAGAAGAAAATTTTGTGAATGAACTCAAAAAAAAAAAAAACGATAGATAGGTGGACCCCCGCTTTAAAACCTGGGCTGTTAGTGGGCCCTGAGGACAGGGTTAATGACCACTGGCTTAAAGCATTCAAAGCTATTTCCAAAGAGGCAGTCTCCAAACGCCGATATCCCGGCAAACTGATAGTGTGATGTCATGTGTAGTCCATACCCAATGTGTTTCGTCAGAAGAGATGACGCCTTAAGGGGGATTGTCCAAATGGAGTGCATCACGCTGCAACCCTTATAAAATATCCCAGGCAACGCTAATGAGGAATTAACTCAATAGATTGTTCAGATACAAAATGCTCACAAGAGACATCTTGCAAATAAGCAAAAAAATCTAAATCAAATCATAATCGGTGTTAATGCAAAACTAAAAGTATATAAATTTAAGGTCGCCTGATTAGAAACCACTAAATAGCAATACAATAAATCTTTAAAAAAAACACAATGCTTGTAAAATTAATTTTTAAGAAATATTAAAAAGGGAAGCAAGAACTATTAACTAACACAATTCATCCATACCAAATCTAAAAATTAATCCAATGTTTGCAAAGAATACTCAATCCCGTGAAAAGAGAAAAACCTGTATTTTTGCTTGGAAAGGATTAGGCGATGGAAGTCAGCAAAGCTTCACCTCATTCACAAAGCAAAGTGAACAGCTTATTTGCTTTTTAGTAAATCGGTAAAATACTAGTTCATATATTTATAAAAATACAAACGTTTTAAAACCTTGATCTGTAATATTAGAATCACAATTTTGTTATAGCCACAAAGTGTAAAAAAAATTTAAAGAATTTTTAAAGTGTAAATATACAGTTCTGCTTATAAGTTTACATACCCTGGCAGAATTTATAATTTCTTGGCCATTTTTCAGAGAATATGAAGGTTAACATAAAAACATTTCTTTCACTCATGGTTAGTTTGGCTGAAGCCATTTATTATCAATCAACTGTGTTTACTCTTTTTAAATCATGGCAACACAAACTACCCAAATGATCCTGATCAAAAGTTTACATACCCTAGTGATTTTGGCCTGATAACATGCACACAAGTTGACACAAAGGGGTTTGAATGGCTATTAAAGGTAACCATTATCCCCTGTGAACTGTTTGCTTGTAATTAGTGTGTGTGTGTAAAGGTCAATGAGTTTCTGGACTACTGACAGACCTTTGCATCTTTCATCCAGTGCTGCGCTGACGTTTCTGGATTCTAAGTCATGGGGAAAGCAAAGGAATTGTCAAAGGATCTGCGGCAAAAGGTAGTTGAATTGTATAAAACAGCTCAAACCTTCTGGCACAAAGTCATTTGAGGTGATGAGACCAAAATTTAGCTTTTTGGCCACAACCGTAAACTCTACATTTGGAGAGGAGTCAACAAGGCCTATGATGAAAGGTAACACCATTCCTACTGTGAAACACGGAGGTGGATCGCTGGTGTTTTGGGGATGTGTGAGCTACAAAAGGCACAGGGAATTTTGTCAAAATTGATGGCAAGATGAATGCAGTATGTTATCAAAAAATACTGGAGGAACATTTGCATTCATCAGCCAGGAAACTACGCATGGGACGTACTTGTACATTCCAACATGGCAATGATCCAAATCACAAAGCCAAGTCGACCTGTTATTGGCTACAGCAGAAGAAAGTGAAGGTTCTGGAGTGGCAACCTCAGTCTCCTGACCTCAATAGCATTGAGCCACTCTGGGGAGATCTCAAAGGTGCAGTTCATACAAGACAGCCCAAGAATTTACAGGCACTAGAGGCTTTTTGCCAAGAGGAATGGACAGCTTTACCATCTGAGAAGATAAAGAGCCTCATCCACAAATACCACAAAAGACTTCAAGCTGTCATTGATGTTAAAGGGGGCAATACACGGTATTAAGAACTGGGGTATGTACACTTTTGATCAGGGTCATTTGGGTAGTTTCTGTTGCCATTATGATTTCAAGAGAGTAAACACAGTTGATTGATAATAAATGGCTTCAGCCAAACACTAACCATAAGCGAAAGAAAAGTTTTTGTGTTGTTATTCATATTCTCTGAAAAATGGCCAAGAAATCATAAATTCTGCCAGGTATGTAAACTTATAAGCACAACTGTATATTTATTCAAACTGATAATATGCATGTATTATTTATTTATTATCTAAAACTACAAAAGAAAGAACGTACAAGAAAACATGAGTACTCAAATGTCAAAAAACATACTTAAAACTTATTATATAAAACATAGATCAGTTAGTGATACCATGGAGCATGTATCCAGGAGGCAATAAATATTCATTTCAAGCCTCCATTCCCTGGATTTATGCTAAACTGCACACCCATATTGTACAGAACAAATTGGCAGTTATGTGGACTAATCTGCAGACCAAGGTAATTTAACATTCCCTTGCTGTGAGGCTTAAAGCTCACTAAATGCATGGATGCACGTGACAACCCGTGGTAGAAAGTCCAGCAAACTTTCCTTTTTGTTATTGCAAAGTTTAGCTAGTTGCATTCTGTATGTTATCTTCTGGACTTGCATTAATTGCAACATTGTATTTATGAGGAAAACATTTCATCTCAGTATGCAGTTATGCTTGTACAGCAGTCATTCACTAGTCATTGAGGAGAACACGCACCTGTTCCAAATCCAAAGGCCAGTTTATACCAGAATCGCACAGGAACATGGTCTACATACCTGTGGGTTTTCTGTGCATTCCCCTTCTGTGTAATTTTGCAGCCCTTTCATTTGAACACACACAAAGTAGTGCAGGCACTACTTTAAAAAAAGTGCCGCACCAGATTACATGGCACTGCAGTACCATACGATCTGGTGCCTGAAAATGCACTGTGCGATCTGCATTTAAGGTGCTGATAATGTATTGGTACCCGCAGCAGATTGCAAAGATAGTGCATTCTTATTGGAGTGCAGGAAACGTGCATAGAACACGCCTTTTCCTGTGCCGCATTCTGGTTTGTACTGCCCCTTAATGAGGATTTAGCAGGTAGCAACATACCATCCAGAAGATATGCAGTCAGGATCTTTCCACGTACATGCACCAACTGGGATTATACAATCAATCTTTCTCCATAGAATGTCTAGTAGATGCTGTCCAGTTCATATAAACATAGGTGTAAGTTACAGTGAAGCAAAGGGGTTAACTCCATCCTGTCTTTTTGTCCTAGGATACCATATTCTCGGATGAAATAGTCCAAACTGTAAATTCGCCTCTGCAATCTCTGAATAGACTGTTGTATGATGAACTTATAAAATCTGTTCTAAAAATTATAGAGAAGTTAGACCTTACACTCGAAAAGCATGGTTCTGGGGTAAGTAATTCTTTAGGCAATTCTCTTGTGGCGTTTCCCCAAAACTTTATTTGCTTGTGTCATGTTTTGTAGTTAATATATTAGTATATCTGAATTGGCTGTATTTGGAAAATGCAGTTTTGAAATAATTTGAGTTTTAACGAGTGTTATCGGTAACAAGATATGTGTTCCTTATTTTTCATCTGTATGTGTTCAGGATAATGAAGTTGAAAGCACCTCTTTGGTTATTGCTACCTCTGACCCAGCAGCCAACCTGTATCCTACCAAACCAAAAGACTTTACTGCCTTTGTCAATCTGGTTGAATTTTGCAGGTATGCTTCTTGCTTCCTTCCTCTCCTCATTCCTTTCTCTCTTGACAACACTATCTCTGCTGTACTACAGAACCCTCCCCCTTAGTTATGAAGATGAGGGGTTGTTCTAGTCCAGCAGAAGAAAACCGTATAGCAGAGACGCTTCTCAAACTGGAAGTTAGGAGCACACTGAATATTTGGCAGATCAATGTGTATTTTCTGTTGTTCATTGATGGACATAGTACTTCATAATCTTGACCGTAGGTTATAGCGCAGGAGTAGGACACTAGGCAGAAAAAAACAAGCACAACACCACCCATGATCAGTTCTAGTTGGTAGTAAATCCCCTCTACTGGGACCTGTGATTTTGTAGCCTATTTTTCAATTTTTTTCCTGGGATTTGTTTCTGCAGAGATCTTTAATCAACAGCTGGACTGGACGACAGGCTAATTTACCTAGATCTCGTAGTCGCCCCAGCCTGGCCGGAGAGCGCATGCAGGCCTTTAGCTTTTCAGCTGCGACAGCCCTATCCTGGACTGGGACGGCCATTGAGTTTAACATCTTGTGGAGATAAATATGACCGGGCACCTGAAGTTACTCTGGCCGACAGCTCCCCCAACCTCGGTGGGAGGCAGATCTGTGCCCCCCCCCTTCCTTCTTCCTCAGGCCTGGTGGCAGACTGTGGATACTCCCTGGGGTGGTCGTCTCTGTGTGCTCTCCACCTCCCCTCCTGATCTGGGTGTCTTGTGTCCAGTTCCCCCCTCCTCCACCTCGCTTTCTTTCCCCCTTCATCTGAAGGTGTCCTGGCCTCGGTAAACAGGGTTTCCCTTTGTCCATCTCTCTGTTGCATGACTGCTGGGGGAGGCTCTGAGGCTGCTCTCCTGTTTTGTGAGCTTAGTGGGTGGATGATAGGTCCCTCTGTGTCCCAGCAGTGTTCGCCATGTGCTGGGCGGGTGGCCAAAAGCCATTTTTGGTGTAGCAATGGCAGCCATTTTCCTGGGGCCTGCTGGTGTATGCGGTGGCCATTTTCTCTAAGTTTGTCAGCCATTTTGTTGAGGACTAGCCATTTTTGGTGGGACCAGTTTTTCCGGAAGTATGGTCTGGCATCTCCCTATGGCAGGTGGCCATTTTGGTATGGATTCTGCCAGGAGCCATTGTGATGGGGACCAAGCGCCAACCATTTTATTGTGTTTGCATGATGGCAACCATCTTTCAGCCCTCTAGACCTGCTTCTGGGCTTGAGAGGTGGTCTTTCCCTGTGACTCTGACCTGCTTGGCACTCCTCCACATGGGTTTCCCAACTGTGGTGGGGACACTACACACAGCATAGGTGGACTTAGTTCAGGCGGCTGTGAGTCTTACTGGGATTCCCCTATCACTGCTGCAGCCTCCTAGAGTTATTTTTTTGGCTTCCCTTCTGTGGACGTGGTCCTTGTAGTGCCTGGTCTGGGGTGGTGTGCCACATATGGAGTATCAGTAGCAACATCTCCTCCTGAGAATGGAGGTGGCAGGGTCTTCAGAGTCCTCTATTCCATTGGAGGCATTGTTAAAGGTCCTTGAATCCTTTGTCATCTGGGTGAAAGTGCAGGTAAGAAATTGCCCCCACCCACCCCCCCTTCCGCTCCGGATGATTCAGAACCAGAGACCCACTTGGTCCCTGCAAGTCATTTTGTCCTGGAGAACCCAGAGGATACGGTCTCCGATTCTTCAGATATCGAGGACGATTCCTCTGACACCATTGCTGTGCATGAAAAGGCGCTGGTGGCCTCACTCAATACATCTATGCAGGAGACCTTGTAGGAAATTTCAGGAGCTGCAATGGTATGCTTGGTACTCACAAGCCGGCTCATACTGCTAAGGTTTTTTCTTACCTTGCCTATTTTGATTGATTTATCTACAAGGATTGGGAATGCCCAAAACGGCCTTCTGTGGTCCTGAAACGGTTTTTGGTGTGTTACCCCTTTGGGGAGGCTCTTCTGAAGAAATGAACCTCTCCTGTCGTGGATCCCCCCCTCTTGACATGGATCCTCTCCTTTTGTCGTGGATCCTCCCATCTGTAGGCTGAACAAGACTACCGTGATACAGGTGGAGCGATGGCCTTCCTTCAAGGATGCGGAACTCTGGCTCGGCACTTTGCCTGGTTTTGGCCATGTCATTTGTGTCTAAGGCACTTACTGAATAGACTAAGCTCTTGCACTGTGACCTAATAAGGTAACACCGTAATAAGCAGGTGTCGCTAGTCTATGTGGAACTTGTGAACCAACTGGCCCAGGGTCTCAATTATGTGTGTGATGCGGCTTTGGTTCAAGTGTTGGTTTGTGGACCAAACATCTAAATAGGCCCTGGCTGAATCATCCTTTCAGGGTGCATGGCTTTTTGGGGATACTCTCTGCACACAAGCTTCTTTTTCATTCACCAGGCTCCTTAAGGGTTCCCAGCCTTCCAAGGCTCCTGAGGATGGAACAAAATGTTCCAGGACTTGCAAGCTTGTGGAAAAGTCCTCCTTCGCATGAAGTCTTGCCCTCATCTGTTCTCCAGGTGGGGTTCCCCTTCTTTGGTTTGTGGATCTATGGACTTCTCTGCTGCCCAACAAATGGGTCTGCAAGCTGATTTTGCTGAGCTACAAAAAATAATTTCTTCCTGTCCAACTGACAGATTTTTTTCTTTACATTCTCTACCTGTTTCCATCGCACCTACAGGCCTTTTACAAGGCGGTGCAGGATCTAATCTTCCAGGGTGTGATTGCTCCGGTTCTGGACCTGGAGAGGTTTCTGAGCTTTTACTCTAACCTGTTCATGATTCTGAAAAAGAAAGGGGTTCGTCCGATCCTGGATCTTAAAGTATTACTAAACCTACAACAGTTAAATTTGTATGTGCAGAATAGCATGCTTGTTTTACTCACTGTGGAACTTAAGGGGTTAATCCTCTGCATTTGTGTAAAAAGGCTCTTTGACACTATATGGACAGACCCTTCCCTCCTGCACTGTCTATCTTGCCAAGGCCATATAATACAGTGAGGATAGTCTTTCCTGCACATGCTCAGTTTAGTCTCTATTGCTGGAGAGACCATTTTCTGTTTCAATTGAACTGTTCAGGTCACATGATATTGAAATTACAAATGTGGGCGTGTATACAGGCTGTAGTGGAAATCTCCTCCTACCTGAAAACTTTGCACTGGACAGACTGTGCAGTTGTTCATGTGACCATGGAATACAGATCAGCAAAAAAGGTATATAGTGACAGTATTTTAATGTAAAAAGATTTAGAAGCTGTGAGCACTGTGGGGGGTGTGGAGGAACTATTTTCATATTAATGGGTTTAGTAACACTTTAAAGCCGTGAATTGCTTTGTGAAGGTGTAATGGTTCAGGATGGAATCCATACCTTCTGTGGTGGCCTCCCTTCATCAGGGTGACTTCCTTGCACGTTTCTATCTTTCCCGGGCACCAGCACTACCTACACTTTGCGCACTCTTCAGATACATGTTTTGGCTGCAAGGTTTTGTAACTGGTCCATTTGAGGGTTTTTGTTTTCCTTCTCTGTGGGGTACTTGGGTATTGTTGGGTGTTCTGTTCTGGTTACCCACCCTTCATTGAGGAACTGCTTTGGGACGTCCCTGCGGTCAAGATTATGAAGTGCTGTGTCTGTCAATGAACAAAAGAGAAAACTGGAGTTTCTGTTACTCGCCATAATATCCCTTTCTCTTGAGTTCATTAACAAACACAGCACCCACCACTCTACTTGGTATAAAACCTTGTACTGCTTTGTGACGCACTGAGCTGCCTATAGCAGAGAAGGAGTTTTCTACTAAATTAGAACTGTCCACAGGTGGTGCTGGGCTTGTTTGTTTTTCTCCAGTCATCTTCCAGGACGGCACACCTGAGAGATGATGGGTCTCACCTGACAGGAAACACAATCAACAACAGAGTTTAAAAGGCCCCACCCTTCCCTCTATCCCTCAGCTATTGATTGTGTTTCCCACAGGATGGCAGCGAAACTTTTTTTTTTTTTTTTCTGACCAAGGCCTGGGGCTTAGGTCCCCTCCCTGGGTGTCAGACCCAGGGCAGCCAGTGGTGGATGTGTGGTCTGACAGGGCCTTGCCCTTCCCAGGGGGGATATGATCCCAAAAAAGGTGCTCAGGGGGAGGCGCAGGAGCTTGAAGAGTTCCCCTGAGAGCTGGAGGCTCCTGGATACAGCGGAGTTGTCCAGAACGTCAGGGACCACATACCCACTCTTTTTCTCCTACCTGACAGAGGTGGATGGGAGGGAGAAGCTGCTCTGGATATTCCCATCTGCTTGGGTGGAAGTCCCTGAAGCGCATGGTGCGGACCCCGGTGTCAGGTTAGCTGGCCGGGCTGAGGTATCTCCTGCTTGCCGGGTGTCGGTTCGTTGTCGGCGTCTGCCGACCGCTACTGCGCAGGTCCGGGTGCAGGCACGGCGCACACGAATGACGTCACTCCCGCACTTCAGGGTCAGAAGCTCCGTCAAGATGGCGGCGATTGCGATAAGAGCGGCAGTGGAGCGGGTGTCCACAGTCCTGTTCCCCCTCCCGAATCTTTCCAGAGCGATCCCTCCCTAAGGGCCATCTTGTCCAGAACGGATGGAGGAGGATGGACCGAATATGGCAGCACCTGAGGAGACCACAGGGGGTGAGTCGACCCAGCTGGTGTGGGGGTGAGGTTAGGGGTGGCCCTATTCCTTCACCCCTGCAGGACATCTTAAAGGGGCGTAGGTTAACAGGGATTCATCTGTTTTATTTTTTGCAGAAACTGAATTCCCTGCCCAGGGGACTACCAGTAGGTCTAAGTCCAAAGCCACCTCTAAGTCAAAACGGTGTGGCTACTGCAACGAGAAACTTCCGCAGGACCACACCAAGCCTTTTTGCTTCAGGTGCATCTATAAGTTAGCAGACAGAGAGATGGCACAAGCAATGAAAGAGTGCCGTACTCTGCAGAGGAGGAGGCAGAAGCCTCGGAGCAAAGCTCCCTGGAGGATGGAGAAGACTCGGACCAGGATAGTCAGTTGGAGGCTAGACCTGGGGGCCATCTCTTATCAGCCAAAGATATGGAGGGTCTCCTCAAGGCAATCTGTGCATCTGAGGATATCCAGATGCTGTCCATCCAGGTTTCGGACCAGGATAAAGTTTATAGGGGACTGGGCAGACCTCAAACGAAGTCCTTTCCAGTACTCTCTCAAGGATATAATCCTGAGATAATGGAAGGAACCTGAGTGTGAAGTATTAAAACTTAAGACCTGGAAGCGTAGATGACCCTTTAAAAAAGGAGGAGGAGAAAAAATTAGTACCACGTTTGGACGCCTCTCTTGCTCAGGATCCAAACATTCGGACCTCTCCTTCGAGGATTCCGGCAACTTACGGGATCAGATGGATAGGAGGTCTGAAACCCTGTTACGCAGGGCCTCGGACACTAATGCTGCAGCTATGGGTCCAGCATTGGCCTCCGCCTGTGTTGCCAGAAACACGGATGCATGGGTCAGCAGGTTGACAGACTATGTATTGCGTGGGACCAAAACCAAGGAGGTGTTGGATTCTCTGGAGTTTATTGGCCTATCTAGCAGATGCTGCGGTGGAAACCGTTAGAACAACTTCCAAGTTGGCAGCTCTTCTAAATGCCGCCAGGAGAGCCCTTTGGGTAAAAACATGGGATGGGGATTTTACTGCTAAGTCACGTCTCTGTGATATACCCTTTGAGGGCTCTTCAGGCTGGGCCTAGAACAGGTCCTATCCCGATCGACAGAGAAGGCCAAGAAATTCCAGATTAAACCCAAGAGGTATAAAGGGAAGAAGTTTTTTCGAGGCCTCCCTTCAAAAGACCGGTATAAGGGTAAGGAGGAGCCAAGGAGAAAGTGGGGGTTTGGAAAGGGCAAAGAAAAAGGTGTAATCCTTTTTTCTGGGCCCGGACCTTCCAACAAGGAAGCCAAATGACGCCAACCTAAAGGTTGGTGGGAGGCTCTTGTGGTTTCTCCCCCAATGGGAAAGGATCACGCAGAGCCCTTATATTCTAAAGGTCATGAGGGAGAGTTACAGCTTGGAATTCCTGTCCACCCCCTCCAAATTTTTTCCTTACCTATCTCCCCAAAGATCCACAGAAGGCAGTGCGCCTTTTGGAGAGTGTCCGGGAGTTGGCACAACAGGAGATCATTGTCCCTGTTCCCGTAGGTCAGATCAGCCAGGGGTTTTTTTCCCACATCGTTGTGGTTCTAAAACCCTCGGGCAAATTCCGACTGATCATAAACTTAGGAAGCTAAACAGATATTTACTATACAAGAAGTTTTGTATGGAAAGTATCTACATGGTCAGAAGACACCTCCAAGTTGGTTTCTTTTCTACACCTCCAGGGGGTAGCCTTGATCCCATATTTGGACGACATGCTAATCTACAGTCCGGCCCTAGAACAGCTGCGGTCAGACCGAGACAAAGTGCTGTCCACTTTAGAAACTCTAGGTTGGATGGTCAGTTAGGAGAAGTCCTCCCTGGATCCCTCACAGTCCAAGGTGTACCTAGGTTACTTGATAGACTCTCTGGCCCAAAGAGTTTTCCTTCCCCAAGAAAAGATCACATAGGTGTGGAGGGCTATGTCCGCTCTCCATGCAGCCGAGGGGTCCTCTCTGAGAACCATTATAAGAGTGCTGGGCCTCATGACATCATGCGTGCTAGCGGTACCCTGGGCCCAGTTCCACTCTCGGGGGGCTACAGGGTTTCCTTCTCTCCTCCTGGGATGGGAGAAGGGAATCCTTGGACTAGAGGTCGACCGATATGGGTTTTTCTCTGGCCGATGCCGATATTTAGAAATCGCAGTGGCCGATGGCCGATATATGATGCCGATTTTTTTGGGCCGATATATTTTTTTTTTCTTTCTTTTTTTCCCTTCATCTCATAAAATCTAACAGTTAGACCCCTTTCACACTGGGGCGTTTTCAGGCGCTTTTGGGCTAAAAATAGCGCCTGTAAAGTGCCTGTAAAACTGCTCCCCTGCAGTCTCAGTGTGAAAGCCGAGACGATGCGCTGGCAGGATGTAAAAAAAAGTCCTGCAAACGACATCTTTGGAGCAGTGTATACCGCTGCTCCACCACTCCTGCCCATTGAAATGAATGCGCACTGCTGTTGAAGCGCCTGCAAAGCGTTTCGGCAGCGGCGCTTCAGGGGCGCATTTAACCCCTTCCTCGGCCGCTAGCTGGGTTATAAGCGCCCCGCTAGCAGCCGAATAGTGCCTCTAAAATGACGGTAAATCGCCGCTAAAACTAGCAGCGTTTTACCATCAACGCATGCCCGCTCCAGTGTCAAAGCAGCCTTAAGTAATAAGTGATACAGAAAATTTTTTACATTTAAACATTTATTAAACAAAACAAACCTCCAATCAGTTCCCTTGTATGTATAATTTAGATGACAAAAAAAAAAAAAACTATCTTAAATATTAAATACACAAAAACACGTAATCAAAACTTTTGGACGAAAAAAAATGAGCTAACTTTACTGCTTAGTTGTTTTTTTAATTCATTAGTGTATTTTTTAAAAAAAAAATTGCGTTTGAAAGACCGCTGCTTAAATACCGTGTGACATAAAATATTGCAACAACCACCATTTTATTCCCTGGGGTCTCTGCTAAAAAATATATATATAATGTTTGGGGGTTCTAAGTGATTTTCTAGCAGAAAATACAGGATTTTTACCTGTAAGCAACAAGTGTCAGAAAAGATTTAGTCTTTAAATGGTTAAACTGAGAACTTCTACACACAGAGTTCAGCTCATTGATAAAATAACCTGAAGAGATACAATGTTTCTTGTTATCAGATTTGGCAGGCTGCCCAGAGGAGGAGAGAATCCTCTGCACAGAAAACTTCAGGCAACTTGTGTTGACTTCTATTACAGAGGTCATTTGCAAGTCACAGCTGAAGTTATAATCGGCCTTTT
This sequence comes from Aquarana catesbeiana, assembly GCF_042186555.1. Classification (NCBI taxonomy): domain Eukaryota; kingdom Metazoa; phylum Chordata; class Amphibia; order Anura; family Ranidae; genus Aquarana; species Aquarana catesbeiana. The sequence goes on along the minus strand of NC_133328.1, from coordinate 499,700,130 downwards.
TTTATCAGCACAATCAGCCGATTAAGTAAAAAACGCCAAATATCGGCCGATATATTGGCCGACCTCTACCTTGGACATAAGAGTATTTCTCTCAAGAGAGGTAAGAAGTTCCCTAGACTGGTGGCTCGGTCTGAGCAACCTGTCGGGGGGGGGGGGGGGGGTCGGGCCTGGGCCAAGGTAAATTCGTTGAGTGTGACAACGAACGCGAGTGGCTGGGGAGCTCACTTGGGGGACCTCTACGCCCAGGGCATTGGGATCAGGAGAAAAGAAGGGCGTCCTGCAATTTCAGAGGGCTCCTGGCGGTTGGAAAGGCGTTAGACTTTTTCAAGGACCAGGTGGGGGGGTGCAGATCTTTTCGGACAACGCAGTGGCTGTGTCCTACCTAAACCACCAGGTAGGAAGGAGGTCCCACAAGGTAATGAGGCTGACCCAGGAAATCCTGGGGGAAGCAGAGAAGATAATCCCCTCTGTATTGGTAGTCCATATAAGAGGGTCCCTCAAAATTCAGGCAGACTTCCTCAGCAGGCAGTCCATTCATCAGGGAGAGTGGGAGCTGAACAACAAAGCTTTCTCTCTGGTAAGCCAACACTTTGGCAAACCAGAGATAGATTTGTTTTCTTGCAGGAAGAACAGAAAAGTTCAGAAGTTCTTTTATCAAACCAGGGAGCAGAGCTCCCAGGGGGTAGATGCCTTGGCCCAGATTTGGGATTTCGGCTTGGCCTACGCTTTCCCTTCCCTGGTGCTCATTCCCCGGGTGTTACAGAAACTGTCCCAGTTAAACGGGGGCCTCATTCTAATTCCACCCTGGTGACCGAAGCGGGCATGGTTCCCCACCCTGAAGAGGTGGTCGATCGCTCCTCCGTTGCATTTCCCGTCCCGATGCGATCTCCTCCGCCAGGGACCAGTTTTACATCCTGACCCGGGGTTCCTTTCCCTGACGGGCTGGTGTTTGAGAGGGAGATCCTCAGGAGTAGGGGATGTTCGGAGAAAGTGATTGATACGCTTTTGCTAAGTAGAAAACCAATCAATAGACAGATCTATGCAAAAGTTTGGAAAGTCTTCTCTCGCTGGGCTCAGACAAGGGAGAGGACTCTCCAAACAGTCCCTACAGTCCTGGACTTCCTCCAGGAGGGGTCGACCAGGGTCTAGCAGTCAATACCCTCAGAGTTCAGGTCGCAGCCTTTATCTGTATTCTTTGATAATAGACTCGCCCTGAACCCCCTCGTAAAAAGATTCTTATCAGCCAGGGAGAGGGTAAACCCGGTGAAAACAAACAGATTCCCACCGTGGGACTTATCCCTGGTATTAGATGCCCTGACTGAAGGGCCCTTTGAGCCGCTGGCTCAGGTTTCAGTTAAATTTCTTTCCCTTAAAATGGCCTTCCTTCTAGCGATCACGACTGCCAGAAGGGTTGGCGACCTACTGGCTCTGACAATTAAAGATCCTTTTCTGTTGCTCATAGAGGATAGGATAATTCTCAGGCAGGATCCTTTGTATTTGCCGAAAGTCACCTCGAATTTCCACAGGTCACAGGAAATCCTACTTCCCTCATTGTGTCAGAATCCCAAGAATGATAAAGAGGAAAAATTTCATTTATTAGACGTTAGACGTTGTCTACTGGTCTATCTGGAGAGAGTGGGTATATATAGTGTAGCGCTA